>NC_041740.1:29585105-29894748 GCF_004115215.2 Ornithorhynchus anatinus
ATAGAATATAAAGATAGATCTTGATTTCCCCATCTCCACAAAGAACCTAACTCCTTATTGCTGTCTGCTGAGCTAATCAACCTGTTTCAGTGATGGTCCAGGAATCCACTCATATTGTGGTACTCTGTACTTGACCATGTCTTCCACTATCCTTCTAACTTTCATGTGCCTCCGTTTAGTTCATTATATAGCACCTGTCTGAGGCTTCTATGTCATCCAGTCTCCTTTCCTGCTTCACCTTAAGGAGCTGTGATGCTGTGAACACTGCTTCAGTGCTTGGGATTTGGCTGATATCTGGAAACTCAGTGTTGGTAATCGTGTCCTGCCATTTGAGAATAAAAGCAGTTCTGACATCCAAGTATTCCATCATAGATATAACCTTGATACACTACCAGCTTCAGAGCTTCCATATTTCTACCTACTGCCATATCCTTTTTTTCTTAATGCTGCCAGATGAAAAAAACCTAGTCTTCTTCAGATATCTTAATGTCCCATTCCCCAATTTGGAAAATAAATTCCCCTAATAAGCCAAACTGTAGTCAGTTTCTTGGAGAGAAAACTAGTTTTAATTACATTTAATTAAATTATGCGGATATAGAGAGTCAAGTTTTGGTGATCTTTCTCGGATAATTACGTTGCCTCCTTCTGACAGAAGGGGCTAGAGCAGATTATTCCTTTTTAAATTGAAAGGGGAATCAAGAAGAAATGAGTATGGGTTTCAGAAGACCTAGATTCTAGTTCCACCATTCACCTGCTTTGTGACTTTGGGCAATCACTTATCTTTTCTGTGCCTTAGTTTACTCATCTGAAAATGCAGATACAATTCCTTTTCTGGCTATCAGACTGTGAGCCCCATGTGGTGGGTTCATTTATCATCATCAATAACATCATCATCATTATCATCATCATCTTCATAATTATTATCATTTTTCCAAAGAATGCTATATATCATGCTGGATATTTAATCATGGGTCACTTTCAGAGGCATTTACAATATATATTGCATATATATTGCATTTCCTTTGGAGAGAATCATTTAATAGTCTAAATTTCCAGTGGTCTTTAACTATTATGGTGTAAAAGTCATCACTTTCATCATTGATGGCCACTCTTTTTGCATGAGAGACCTGAATTTATTTCCACCACCCAATCAAAATTTCTTGATGATTTTGTCAAACACTGAATGTTTCCAAGTTACTAGTCTGAAAGCCAGGCTTTACAAGATTTCTCTTCAGAGAGAAAAGTTTGCCTGACTCTGAAGTGACAATCAGAAGTTATGTTTTTATGGAACTTAGCCAAAAACAATTAGCTCCTGCTAGCCTAATGCTTTTAGTTACATTTATATTTCAGTTAAGAATTGACTTTCTTGCAGCAGAATCTCCTTTCATTGGCTATCCCAGATTGCTTATTATAATAATGCTGGTATTTATTAAGCGCTTCCTATGTGCAGAGCACTGTTCTAAGCGCTGAGGTAGATACAGGGTAATCAAGTTGTCCCACGTGAGGCTCACAGTTAATCCCCATTTTACAGACGAGGGAACTTAGGCCCAGAGAAGTTAAGTGACTTGCCCACAGTCACACAGCTGACAATAGGTGGAGCTGGGATTCGAACCCATGACCTCTGACTCCCGAGCTCGGGCTCTTTCCACTGAGCCACACTGCTTCCCATTATACTTAACTACCAGCTCTTTCTAGAAAATGGTGCAAAGGTATAGGCTTGAAATGCAGCCATAAAAGCATATAATGTGTTTGTTTCTTGTTCTGTCTTAAAATCTACCTCTTTCCCATAGGCAAAAAAATGTTTAGATCCTAAATTCATCAAATACCAGAAAAAATGTCTATCCTGATTTTCCAGATGGACAATAAACCCCTATATAGAGGAAATAAAAGCAATGTGAAATCAATAAACATGCATTCAAGCAACAGTTACCAATTCTTTTTAAAGTTCCTCATTTCTAGTAAGGGGTTTGGATTCTCTCTATGACACTGCAGCAGTCTTTGGCTGATTTTATCTGATTCACAAAAGATCAGTCAGGTGGCATGCAACCTTAAGAGAATTCATTTTTCAGGTAAAGAAAAGACATTTATTTTCGAGCAGTAGCTAAGTTCCACAGATTTGTTTTTTATAAAATGTAGCGGCCAACCTCATCTTGAAATCTAATATGAAATAATTCAAAAGACTTCCTTGGACCATTGCCCAGTTGTGGAAACTGCTGCCGCAAAACCAGTCTGGATTAGGACCCACAGATAAGAGTTTATTAGACTCTCACTAATAATGAAATTCCTTCCTTCTTTGTTGGGAAGCCTGTCATTTGGGATATAAATCTAAAGCTTAATTGAAATCTAGAAAGACTGCATGTATTTTTCTCACTTGTCTACCATCTATGCTGGCCATAAGTCTCGCTTTAACTGAGACAGTCCTGGATTTTTTAAAAGATGCCAAACAGTTTGTGAAAAAAATAAAGATTTCCTGAAATTGGGAATGCCTTGGGAACACTGGTCAGCCTGTCTTGCACTGATGTTCGGTTCCTGGAATGTTCATGACTAGTTAGGGATGTGCTCAGAATGCAGATTAGATCCCACAGAATTCTGAGACTCCTAGTTGAACAAACATTCCAGAGTGCTAGGGACATTTAGACCCATATTTCAATTTTTATCTGCAGTAATTGAGAAGGAATGGAGATATTAATTCATTCAATCATATTTATTGAGCACTTACAATGTGCAGAGCATTGTACTAAGCACTTGGGAGAGTATAATACAACAATAAACAAGGAAATATCCAAGGTAAAGATGAGGTCCCTTACACTAGTGTCAACAATAATAATATGACTAGTTTACTACATCTTGGGAGAACTACATTGTTTGAAATCAAGTAATTCTTCATTTGCACTATGCTGGTAAAATATTGCTGGATATCTTTCATAATTGTTGGAGGATATTTGCTCTTCCAAAAAAGAACTTTGAAGTCTCTCCTTACCTTCTGCATCTGAATCCTACATCAAAGTCGTAGTCAGGCAATCAGTGGTATTTATTGAGCACCTTTTGGGTGAAAGAGCACTGTACAAGAGCAATTACAATTTCAAAGACAGTGCACAGCCCAAATGCTTATTCACCAATTTTAAAGTAGAAGGAACTGTTAACATCAGTGGCATGAAAAACAGTTGTATCACTTCTCTTGGATGTCAAAGCTGTCTTGGGCCATCTGCCTTCTGCCATGGCAACACCATAATTCAATTTCAAACTGGCCTTTATAAACTCCTTTCCTTTTCTGCTTTTTCACCTGGCTGGAGATAGCTGATATAGCTTGTTTTCCCCTAAGGACTTTAAAAACCAAATTTTACAGATTCTCAGTACATTTTTTGCCACTGCTTTCAATGTTGGATAGCAACTCACTATATCAGTGTCACAGATACTTAGGAAAACAGAGTTATTTCCAGGTCAAGGAGTAACTGCAAGAGTATATGCCTAAACTTTGGTATTTTTTTGTATCTGGAATTTCAGTTTAGGATTTTTATTTATTTATTTTGACACTCCTCTCTCGTTGTAGACTGTAAGCTCCCTGTGGGCATACAACACTGTTGTGCTTGTATTGTACTTTCCCAAGCTCCTAGTACAGTTCTCTGCCCACACTAAGCAATTGATAAATGCCACTAATTAACTGATTTGTCTTACTCACAGATCTCTTAATCCTAATTCACCCCTTCTCAAGTACCTGTTTTTTTATGGTATTGTTCGGTACTTACTATGTGCCAGGCACTGTTCTAAGCTTTGGGGTAGATACATGGTAATTAGGTTGGACACAGTCCTTGTCCCAAAAGCAGCTCACAGTCTTGAACCCCATTTTACAGGTGAGGGAACTGAGGTACTGAGAAGTTAAGTGACTTGCCCAAGGTCATACAGCAGACCAGAGACAGAGCTGAGACTAGAACCCAGATCTTTCTAACGCCCAGGGCTGTGCTATATCCATAAGGCCACATTACTTTCCCCCCTTCTCATTTTAAAGCACTCACTACTCTAATAGAACAACTTTCCGCTACTTGGATAATACAGCAGGTCATAGATTGATATAGCTGCAGAAATGTGTATCTCCTGACAATGAAACAGATGGCTTACAAAGCTGATTTTTGTCTTCCAAAACTTTGAATTATATATACCCAGCATGATAGAAGCCATACTCTATTTCAATTGCTTTCAAATCATCTACTTTCTAACCCCCTTATTTCCCACTGAAGCAACTGCTGACCAACATAATTTTCAGGTAATGCAGGGGTTTGCAAGAACAGAATTACTGTGCTATATAGGAGAAATGATTACTGAGCCTAATATCAGGATACAATAGTTAATGTTAAGGGACAGGAAAATATACACTCAACAGACAAGGTGACAAAAATCAGAATTTTACATTTGAAGTTCTACTTCCAGCTTTGCCAGACCTCATCCTCCCATCCTCCAAGTCCTCCTAATAATATTATTACCATCCTTATTATGGCATTAATTAGGTTCTTACAATATGCTAAACAGTGGCGTAGATACAAGGTTCTCAGATCAGATGTGTTCCCTTTCACACAAGAAGCTCACAATCTATCATCCCCATTCAAGAGATGGGGAAAATGAGGCTCATGTAGGTTTTAACTTGCCTGATGCCCCGACCTCCAGGAAGCATTCTTGACTGACCTTCAGCTTCCAAGTAATGATCCTCTCAGTCCCCTGAGCATTTATGTTCATCTGTTTATTTCCTTCTTATTGATTTATGTATTAATCTATTTAATATTTATGCCTAATCTTGAACTCTTTTAACTATATGTTTGTCATATACATCAGATTGAAATCTCCTTGAGGACATGAATCATATTTTATATATCTTCTCTATGTATGTCCCTTGACACTCCATTATACAATTCTCTTCCCACAGTATTTTTCGATCAATACTGTTGATGATCATGATGTTGAAAGTCAAATTCATAAAGATTAGGATGGCTTGGCTTTTTTTTTTAACCGGCAAAGCTCAAGTTACAGATGCCAGATGCAATTCAGGAGCAGCCCAAGGGGAGATAAATTACTACCACCACCACTGTCAGGATGAATTCATCTCTACTGGAATACTTCAATTTATAATTGTCTCTCTTCTAGCCAGGCCCAACCAATATTTTTCAAAGATCTGGAAAGATGAAGGTTTAGAAAGGAGGAAAGAGAAATCTGGTGAGGCTGTGGAAAAACTGGCAGAGTGAGGGAGCTTTTCAGATTTATCCAATGGGACTAAACATAATTTTTCAATGTGGTCAAATATTTCCTGCTCAGTCTGCATTCTCTGAATTTTTAAATCTTTTTGAAATGTATCAGAAACAACATGATGGAGAAATCACCTATAAGGCAGGAATATTGCCAGTGGGAGGCACAAAATGATACCAAGGGTATTCCTTGGCCTTAATTCTTTGGCCAAAGAATGTTTTTCACTGAGAACTTACTCACAGTACTGAACTAAACATTTATGAAGGTACAAAGAAGGAGAAAGCTTGAATCACTGTCAACAAGGAGTTACATTCTAACTCTTGTCCTGGAATCCTAGTAACCATTAAGTGTGCTCAAAGATGTTTGAAAAATAAATACTTAGAGGATGGATTTCCTTAAAAGACTTCAGTGCAAAAGCATCCCTATTCTAATACTTTTAGACATTTAATGCTAATTTTCAATTTACAGTCATATTAAACATACAATGAATCATTCCAAAGTGTAACTGTGCTTTGTGGATATTTTTTTCAGATTTTTTTGTTCAACTTTTTCTCTCCCTTAAAAAGAGACAGATTTTTCTTCCAGAAGATTGGACTAGAAATTGGTACTACTTGGAACATTTTACAATTGTTGCTGTCTCTACAAAAAGCTTTCAAAGGGTCAAGAGAGTGTTGCAAAAAAAACAGTGATAATTTTGTTATTAATTTAGGAGTCAGCAATTTTTTTGCTTTTACATATTTGAAAGAGTAATCTTTCCATGAAATCTACCCTTTCCTCCAATGGCTTTATAATTTATAACACTTATGGTATTTGTTAACCACTTTACTGTGTCCAGCACTGTATTAAGCATGAGGTAGACGGTCAGGTTGGCACAGTTGCTGTCCCACACTCGTCTAGAGGAGAGGGAGAAGTACTAAGTCCTTGTTTTACAGATGAGGAAACAGAGGCACAGAGAGTGACTTACCCAAGATCCCACAGCAGACAAGCAGCAGAACCAGGTTTAGAGCCCAGGTCCTCTAACTCAAAGGCCTGTGCTCTTTCCACTTGGCCATGATGCTTCTTGCTTAGCTTATAAACATTTTACTTGGGTCCTGAAGAATGCGGGATCCTCTCCATCAGCAATTCATCACTTAAGGTCTGAGAGTTCACTGATGTTTCTTTGACTGTTTCTGATTGAAATAAACAGTTGGGCTTATATGAGTATTGTTGGTCAAGGTGAGTGTAAAATATCACAAATTTTCCTAACGTAGGGTTTCTCAAGGACATACCCACACTTAATTGGGTAATTGAATGTACTTAAGACAAATCTGCAATTGGAGCTGGAGCTGGGACATTAGAGGAGAGATGTGTCCATGCCATTGCTATGGGTAAGAGACACCTCAACAACATAAAACAAGACAGAACTAATCCAAAAATAAAATTTATCACATTTGTGAATCTTTGGAATTTCAACTTTTGAATGATTTCTGGGTATTCTGGGAATAAAGCTGAAGAAATCAGGTCCTTTTTAAATTTTTATCTTAGCTTTTAGGGTTCAGCTTCTAGGTAGCTGATGAATCTGTTAGGAATAATATAATGATAATGTTGGTATTTGTTAAGTGCTTACTATGTGCAGAGCACTGTTCTAAGCGCTGGGGTAGATACAGGGTCATCAGGTTGTCCCACGTGAGGCTCACAGTTAATCCCCATTTTACAGATGAGGTAACTGAGGCACAGAGAAGTGAAGTGACTTGCCCAGTCACACAGCTGACAAAGGGCAGAGCCGGGATTCGAACCCATGACCTCTGACTCCCAAGCCCGGGCTCTTTCCACCGAGCCACGCTGTTCACTTACTATAAGACTTAAATGAAAGACTTCAGTTGTAACTTAAATACTGACATTTCAACAATGTATGACCACCATTCGACTTCAAACTTTTTTCTCAGTTCTATGACCTTAATAATTAGCAATCTGAACCTATTAATTAATTAAACAATAATTTTAAAAAACTTAGCTATAGAATAGCAGTTAGTCACTGACATTTACTGAGCACTTATGCATGAATAACACTATACTATTGGAAACAAGATTCCTGCCCTTAATCAAATTGGTTGTAAAGCAATTATAAAGAGTCCTAGTCTGACAGTTATTCACCAAAGATATTGGGTCTATTTAACTTTTGCTGAATCAGAATATTCAGTCATTGCATCCTGTGGTTCAAAGCCTACAGTTTAAATAAAGATGATGGCATCAGTTTGCTGAAGCCTGGATAATTTAGAAGAAAACATAGAAGTTGAAGATGCAGATGAGGAATTGACCATTCCTCAGAATCTCCTATTTTTGGTCAAGTGAAATTTTCCTAAATTTATTCAGCCCCAAGTGACTTGCATTTGTTTTCTGGGGATTGGATGAAGAACACTCCATTAAGTTTTTGAAAATGAAAGCACTGAAAAGATGCTTACTGGAAAAAAAAAAGGACAAATTTGTTTTCATCCCACACTCTGGTATGCTGTTTAATTCATGCTTCAGTGCCTGCAGGGTAATTGGCAATTTTTTATTCTACTGCAATTTTGCTTACTAATAGCCTACCACTGGTACCCAGCAGGAAACCCAAACAAGGACAAAACTGTGTACTTTACAGTGGAAGCATCTCCATTTAGGCAGATGAGACTAAGGTCTATTGCTCTTAGATGCAATAGAAATGTTTTGATAAATACAAACTACTGGGGGCAGAAACTTGTTCCCATAATTCTAAAGTCTTTGGGAAATGGAAGAAGGACCAACCTTCATGAAACAAAGCAGGAAGGTCTCAGGAATATCTGGAGGCAATGCCCCTTCTCCCCACATCAACACAATTCAATAAGAAGATAGTGTGTAGCAGGGGATGGAGGGAAGGATTGTGTAGCCAGGTGCATGGTGGCTGGAATACTGATTGGGATCCCCAGTGTAGTTATATCCCTGAAATCATCTAAATATACATATTTAAGCCTTCTACCTTCACCCTCTGCAGAGGAAAGGTGAAAATCACAACTTTTCTTGCTCTTTCAAAATCTAGCTCGCTCCCACCCAGAATCCTAGATAGTGCTACGTGTTCACAAAGATATCCCTCTTGCAAGTGTGAGTTAAATGATGATTCAGTTTTAGGGGAAAATTTAGGGTTAATACACCAATTCCTCAGAATAATATAGTTCCTAGTCAACCCTCTAAATCTCAGTTCCCCATACATGGTAGTACTGCTACTGAGAGAAGCAGCTCATCAGTTACGTTTGCTGTTGTCATCCAGACCTTCTCTTCTGTGATTTTTTTTTAAATGCCCATATTGTTTCTGATTCATTGCCCCTAAAGCTCTAGCCCACATGTTCTCTGAGTCACAGGATCGTAGCAGGAGACAGTATTGGCAAGCAAAAGGTACACAAGGGTTGGCGGAAGAGATGAATAAATGCAGACGAGTTTCTTCGCCATCTGCCAGGATGCTCTCTGGGGAAGGGTAAATAGCTTGCCTGCCAGCTCCGCTGGGGATTGAATGTGAATGAAGATGCCTAAAGAAAAGAAAATGGAAATGCATCAGAAAGAATATTAGTGATGCACTTATTGATTGAAAGAAAAACGTGAAACAAGGCTCTATGTCTCTAAAAGGGTCAGAATAGTGCAGGGAGCAATTTCTCTGGGCTCTGAGTTAACAGTATAATGGACAGTCCGATTTCTAGCCACTGAATATTGGGTGGAATACTAGGAATACTAGGCCACTCAGCTTCCCATATTAGGGCTTGAGCCATTAGTAGAAAGAGCATACCTTGGGAGCCAGAAGACCTGGATTCTATTCCTGGCTGCATGTCTGAACTTCTCTTCACTTCTCTGAATCTAAGTTTCCTCAACTGTAAAATGGAATTTACATAAACTGTAAAATTTCCCTCCTACTTAGACTATGAGTGCCATGTAGGACAGGGACTGTGTCCGACCTGATTATCATGTATATATCCCAGCACTTAGAAAAGTGCCTGATACACTGTAAGCACTTAATAAATGCTATAATTATTAATTATTATTATTCCCCCTCTAGATCAAAAACTCATCGTGGGCAGGCAACATGTGTACCAACTCTGTCACACTGTACTCTCCCATGCGCTTGGTACAGTGCTCTGCACTTGATAAGTGCCCAGTGAATATGATTGATTGACTTAATGATTTCTGCTACACCCAGGCTAAATAAAATGGCAGCTGTCACATATCTTTGGCTTGACTGACAGAGCTCTGGAAAGCTGCTGGAGGTGAGCCTGAGGCAAATCCAAAATGACTTACATCTCACTTCCAGGGGCCACAGATGTGTAAGTGAGCATCTATGAAAAAAAAACCCAAGCAGGACAGGACTCACAAGTAGGGTCCTTGTTAGGATCCTCAAGGCCTCAGGTCCCTTGTCAGCCTCTCCTCCTTGTGCCAGATGAAAATGAAGAAATGTTTTGAGTTTTGTTTGGTGGTGACCCAATATGGCCCAATAAAATTGGGAGCCATGGGTCATGAAATCTTGGCTAAGTCTACACAGAGCTCTAAAACACATTTGCTTGTAGGCAACTCCACATATCCTTCATTCACTGCTAAATCCCTGGTAAAGAAGTCATTTCCTATTTTTTAGAGATAGGACACTAAGGTGATAAATTGGTCAGGTAGGAGGGATAGCGTGACAAAGTATTTAGTAAGAGAGAGTAGGGGGCGTGAGGAGTGTGCTTCAGATCAATCTGTTCTGTTGTGTGACCTTGTGAATGTTGCCTAACCTATCAGAAGCTCTTTAACCCTAAATAGAATAAGAATAATAATGGCAACCCTAGGAGAAATTTTACCATCTGGAAGATTTTATCTATGAAGAGCTTCAGGTTCAGTAATTATTTATTGATCATTTGCTTTCTTTAACCTTTTTTTTTGTTTACTTCAAACTTTTTAGCTTTTATTCCTTTATCTCACTGCAGAAGGCACGTAATTTTCTTCCCAAATACAGCAGTTGTGTCTTGATCTCTGATAAGCACTTTTTATTATTTGTCTGATCTATTCAGTGTCTCAAATGGATTTTCTACAACATTGCCTGAAATGTTTGGAATCAAATCTGCAACTGTGGTTAATGAAAATTGTTCCTTGTTAGGCTTTCCGAGATGATTCTTGGATTTTTTGCATTTGCATCCTTTATGGATGGATTAGGGATTGTATCTCTCCTGAGTGCTTAGTACTGTGTCTAATCTGGTTAATTTATATCTATCCCAGGGCCTGAAAGGTAGTAGAAAGTAAATACATATCATTAGAAGTTTAGGAATAGAAAAAGCCACCAGCAAAGCAAACCTAGACATTCCTGCCACTTTCAAAGTGCAGTACAAAAGCGGAAAAAGGTGAGTAGAAGAGGAACAAGAGGACTAGAATGGGACAGGGACAAGAAAAATGGAGAAAGGAAGAGCAGTGGGGAAAAAAGATAGAAGGGCAGCCACAGGGAAAAGCTGAAGCAGTAGGAGAGATTGCAGAATTGTTAAGCCCTGCTGGCAGAGTGGGATATTTGGGATAGTTTATTTTTTAATGGTATTTGTTTAAGTGCTTAGTATGTGCCAAGCACTATATTAAGCGCTGGGGTAGATACAAGAGTTGATGCAGTCTATGTCCCATATAAAGCTCAAATTCTTTATCTCCATTTTACAGATGAGGTAACTGAGGCACAGAGAAGTGAAGTGACATACCTAAGGTCACACAAGTGGCAGACCAAGGTTTAGAACCCAGGTCCTGCAGACTCCCAGGCTTATCCACTTGGTCAGGGTGTTTCTCTGCTCTCCTCCCTTCCTAGCCTTACTTTAGCTTGGGACTGCTTCTGACCTGATTATTTTGTACCTATCCCAGTGCTTAGTATAGTGCTTGGCACATAGTAAGTGTTTAACAAATAAAGCAATTATTATTATTATTATTATTATTATTATTATGGTATTTGTTAAGTGCTTACTTTGTGCCAGGCTCGGTACAAAGCAGTGGGATAGATTCGAGATAATCAAGGTGGACACAGTTCCTGTTACACATAAGCCTCACAGTTTTAATCTCCATTCTAGAGATGAGGTAACTAAGGCACAGAGAATTGAAGTGACCTGCCCAAGGTCACACAGTAGACAAATGGTGGAGCTGGGATTAGAACCTGGGTTCTCTGACTTGCAGACCCATGCTCTTTCCCTTATACCAAACTGCTTCCCACTAGGCCACACAACTTCTTATTATTACTGGGAAGGCAGCTGAGTTGAAGGAGCATACTTTTTCTTCAAGGGAAGAGCATACTGGGAGAGAGTCCAGGAAAGCTGGGACAGATGAAGGAGGATAGAACCCAGCGGTCAAGAAACTGGAGAGGACCGAACAGTTGGAGGAGGAATGTGAGCCAGGAGGCAGGTTCAGAGGTTACTGACAGATAGGAAGAGGTCAGAATAGGTGAGGTTAGAAATGGAGTTGTGTTTAGAGATGATTAGATTCTTCTCCGTGTGTCATTTTGATACATGGCTAACGGGGGGTGAAGCGAGAGGTCAGCGGAGTTGAGAAATGAGAGGAAGTGGTTAGTTGGGGTGGGTCGTTAGGTATGACCAATATGGAAGTTCAAGTCTCCATGGATCTGAGTAATACAGGAGGCAGTGAGAAAGACATCACAGTAAGCCCTCAATAAATACCATTGATTGACACTGAGTGTCAATTAGAACAGTGCTTTGTACTTAGTAAGTGCTTAACAAATGCCAACATTATTATTATTATTATCCCTAAGTAAAATCAGGCCAGTCAGGCATTATTATTAGTAATAATGACATTAGTATGCATTACTTGGTGCCAAGAACCGACATTGATAAAATACAATCAGATACAGTCTCTGGCCCTTATAGGGCACACAGTCTAAGAGGGATGGAGAATGGGTATTTAATCCCCATTTTACAGATAAGAAAACGGAGGCACTGTTGAGATAAAGCAACTTATCTGAGGTCACACAACAGGCAAATGGTTGTACTGGAATTAGAACCCAGATCTCCTGGTTCTCAATCCTGTGCTCTTTCTACTATGCCATGCTGGGGAGATATTCCTGGAGGCTAGAAAGGGAGCTTTCTCTCCCAGCAGAGAAATTCAAATGGTCATGAAATGTGGGCCAGGGTGGAAGGGGAGAGTCACTAGTGGCTATAGACCTCAGCCAGCAATTTGGTCTGCTTCGTTACTCCCCCATCCCCATCATGCCTTTTCCCCATTTAGAACACTGTGGAGGTGACAGTCATTAGCTGCTGTGAACCACTGCGTGAGTTGGCTCACTCCCCTTGTCTCCCTCCTTTCTTTCCTTCTCTCCTCCAAACCCCATTCTCCCTTACCAACTCCTGCAAACCTTACTTCCCCCAAAACACTATCTGGCACCTCAGCCCCATCCTTTTTTTTTTCTTAAATGTTATTTATTAAACCCTTACTATGTGTCAAGCACTGTTCTAATTGCTGAGGTAGATACAAGTTAATCAGGTTGGAGACAGTCCCTACCCTGCATGGGGTTCACATTTTCAGTTGGAGTGAGAACAGGTATTTAATCCGTATTTTAGAGTTGAAGAAACTGAGGCACAAAGAAATTAAATGACTTGTCCAAGGTCACAAAGCAAGCATTGGCAAAGCCATAATTAAAACCCAGGTTATCTGACACCAAGGCCCATGCTCTTTCTACAAGGCCATGGTGCTTCCCCTGTATCTTCTGGTCACTGTTATCTTCTGCCCTCCTGGTTCCACCTCAGTGAATCAAACCATGGCATAATTTGAGCCCATATTGCTCATAGAACAGTGTGCTAAGCCCTTAGGTGAGTACAATAAAGTAAATAGGCACAACTCTGCTCTCTGCCTTTTTTATGCATTTTGATGCCTTTCTTTCCTGCCTCCTCCTAGTCCTCAGATCCTTGGGGACTTCGACCCAGAGGCTGTATGGGAGTGAAGTTACCCCTTAAACCTCACTTGTCTGCTGGCTAGTAAATTATCACAAAATATGCCCAAAATAGCCATTTGGAGATTGGGGGGTTGGGGGGAATGAATCTGCTTCCAAAATTAATCATTTAGGTAAACTACTGGGAAGAGTCTCTTCTGAGGAATATTTGGTATCATCAGGAATGCTATGAATTTCTGAAGCTCACATTAATATTACTAAACTTTCATTCAATAGTATTTCATTCAATAGTATTTATTGAGCGCTTACTATGTGCAGAGCACTGTACTAAGCGCTTGGAATGAACAAGTCGGCAACAGATACAGTCCCTGCTGTTTGACAGACTTACAGTCTAATCGGGGGAGACAGACAGACAAGAACAATGGCAATAAATAGAGTCAGGGGAAGAACATCTCGTAAAAACAATGGCAACTAAATAGAATCAAGGCTATGTACATTTCATTAACAAAATAAATAGGGTAATGAAAATATATACAGTTGAGCAGACGAGTACAGTGCTGAGGGGATGGGAAGGGAGAGGGGGAGGAGCAGAGGGAGATGGGGGGAAAAGAGGGTTAAGCTGCGGAGAGGTGAAGAGGGGGCGGTAGAGGGAGTAGAGGGAGAAGGGGAGCTCAGTCTGGGAAGGCCTCTTGGAGGAGGTGAGTTTTAAGTAGGGTTTTGAAGAGGGGAAGAGAATTAGTTTGGTGGAGGTGAGGAGGGAGGGCATTCCAGGACCGTGGGAGGACGTGGCCCAGGGATCGACGGCGGGATAAGCGAGACCGAGGGACGGTGAGGAGGTGGGCGGCAGAGGAGTGGAGCATGCGGGGTGGGCGGTAGAAAGAGAGAAGGGAGGAGAGGTAGGAAGGGGCAAGGTGATGTAGAGCTTTGAAGCCTAGAGTGTGGAGTTTTTGTTTGGAATGGAGGTTGATGGGCAACCACTGGAGGTGTTTAAGAAGAGGAGTGACATGCCCAGAGCGTTTCTGCAGGAAGATGAGCCGGGAAGCGGAGTGAAGAATAGACTGGAGCGGGGCGAGAGAGGAGGAAAGAAGATCAGAAAGAAACTTCAGCCCATTGCCTCTCCTGGCCCCAAATTTACTTGGTAAACGACTAGAACATATGCAAAGCATGAAGGAATTGTCTGAAGTGAGTTGCTCATTGCACTTCTGCAAGTTTTGCCAAGAGATTTAGGAGTACCCAGCTGCTCTTTTCAGCTGCTTGAGGTAAAAATAGGATTTCGTCTAAACATGCATGCCCACTCAACTCTACATTCTCCAAATCTTAGGCAAGGTGAAAGGCTTGTGTATAGTCAAATACAGATAATTAGGACAAAATCTGTAAGGTATCAAGATGCTGGATGCAATTTTACATGGGCTTTACTATTTTTTTTTTCAGTTTAGCATAATGCAAATGAATTCTCAGCTAATTGCTTAATCTCCCTATGAGAAATAACGACAGGGAAAAAAGCATACACAGCTTTTAAACCTTCCCACGAGAAGTTGTTTTTATAATCTGTAGTCAGTAGCCACTGAAAATAGATCAGTCCATAGTATATTTTGAGTGCTTACTGCATGCAGACCACTGCTCTACACACTTGGGAAAAAACAATGCAAATGATCTGAAAATTCTGTCCTTCGCATCCAAAGCAACTGAGTTTCATGTTTAAGCAACCTCCCTCCCCACTCATCTCTCTTGTTCCTCTAACATAAAAATGACTGTAAATTTGTACAGTTTTTCAGTATAGGCAGCTGGGCTGGGTATTGGGAAGGATTCAGTGAGGCAGAGTGGATTAAGTGGGGCTGAAAAGGCAGAAGCAAGTGGACGGGAGGGAGACTGAGGGCTCCGGGGTGATGGTGAGGCAAGCAAAGAGAAGGGGCAGCAGCAAAGAGCAATCAGACAGGGAGTTGGGTGTCCTAGAGCCTGGCCCAGCCCCAGGATGTGGGCATGAGCAGGTTATCAAGCCAGAGGATCTCTGGCCTCATCTATAAAATCTTGCCCCACCCATGATTTCTGACCACCCAGGGCTGCAGCTCCAGAGCTTGTGGTAGCCCTCATTGGTCTTCCTGCCCCTCCTGGCCCTGCAGCCTGGAGACTGGAGCTTGGACCTTGGACCCTGGAGCCTGGGGCTTGCAGTCTGCAGCCTGAAGCCCCGGGCCCTGAGGGGTCTGGAGCCTGGAGCCCTCAGACTGGCAATGCTCTGGGGATGAAATGACCATAGAAGGGACTCTGCTCTGGGCCCTGCAGGCCTGATGGCCAGGACAGCCCCACTCCCCTTGCAGCAGGACCAGAGCATAGGGCTACTTCCCTACCAATATGCGGCTACCACAGCCATGGTGGCTGGATGTGGGCGTGGGTCCCTTCTGCCAAAGAATAAGGAGTTTCCGCTGGTTGTGAAAGTGCCCAGGAGAGCTGCCATCCCTCCCTTCGACTCTCCCCACCCCCATCTCCCTACAGAGTCACGGTGTGACAACCTGGGGCCCACCCAAACCGCTCTCTGCCCTGCCCTGGCTAACCTCCCTGGAACACTGGGCCCAAGTCATAGCAGCAGCGGTAGCCAGAGGCAGCAGGACTAGAACCCAGGTGTCCTGACTCCTAAGCCTGTGCTCCCTTGGCCATGCTGCTTCCCACTGTACTTTTAAGCAGGGAATGTGCCTATTTGTTGTTACATTGTACTCTCCTGATCACTTAGTACAGGGATCTGCACACCATAAATGCTCAATAAATAGAATTTGACTGACTAACTAGTTTATGAGGATGGTGGAGGCAGGGCGGGGCGAGAAGGTGCTCTCTGCTGTGCAGTGCAATGCGATCTTGTCACTCAGAGTGCTGCATGATGTCACCAGGTCAAGCGAGGAGGTGGGAGGTGGGGGGTGGGGAGGCAGGGATCTTGCCTTACGGCTCATGCCAGCTTGAGGTCACCGTTGTTATTACCACAGCAATTAAACACTGGCTGTTTTCTACTTCGATCATTCTTTTCTATTTTACCTGTGGCTGATTAATTTATATATGGTTGGCTGGAAACCAGCCACGAAACTGAAGTGCCATCAGGCAGCTGTATCAATTGGTAACCAGGAATTACAATGAGATCTGGTAATAAACTCAATAATTAGCCTGGAAAGTCTGTACTTTGTTACTAAACAAAATATAGTCACAGTGGAAAGGTAGTTTCTGGAACAATAAACTCCATTTAAAATGTATTATAAACATATATGTAGGAATATTTACTCTATCCCACCCAAGATTTTTTTAAAAAAACTTAAGGAAATAAATGCATAGACTCATCAGGAATTCCCACAATACCCTCGTTCAACCCAGCCTGGGGAACTCAACTAAATGAAAGCTAGCAAGGTTAGAAATAATTGACTGTTCAGCATGATAACTTCACATTTCATCCACTGGGGACTAAGAGCTGCCTGATGAGAGTTCCCCATTCCCTCCTCCCTGCTTCCTGCCTGGCGCCCAGGGCAAAGAAAATTTACCTCAGCAAACTGAAGCTCATGAGTGTGTCACTCTCTCTGTTTTTGTTTTTTTTAATGGTATTTGCTAAGTGCTTACTATGTTCCAGACATCCTACTAAGTAGTGGGGTAGATACAAGTTCATCAAGTTGGACACAATCTCTGTCCCACATGGGACTATTTTACAGATCAGGTAACTGCGGCACAGAGAAGTTAAGTGTCTTGTCCAAGGTCATGCAGGAGACTGGGGGGGCAGAGCTGGATTAGAACCTAAGCTCTTCTGACTCCTAGGCCTGTGCTTTATCCAGTAGACCATGCAGCTTCACCCTTATTTCATCTGCTCTCCATTCTTGAGGGGTTGATCTTTGGGCTTTGCTCCAGTGCAGAGAAGGAGACGGAAGACATGTAAGAAAATCTGTGAGAGCTGACCTCAGTCAGCCTCCCAGACATTCTCTCAACGTGGTTCTGAGGTCTCTCTGATGTGATCCCTGCTCTCCCAAACTCTACAAGCCACCCCAGCCTTTGACTCCAGTCTTTAACACAGACTCTTCTCTTCTGGAGTCCCAGAAAACTTCTCTGTTTCTCCTCTGCAGGGAAAGAAGTGACATGGCCTAGTGGATAGAGCATGGGCCTGGGAATCAGTAGGCCATGGGTTCTAATCCCAGATCTGCCACTTGTCTGCTATGTGACCTTGGGCAAGTAAATTCACTTCTCTGTGCCTCATTTTCCTCATCTGTAAAATAGGGTGGAAGACTGTGAGCCCAGTGTGGGACCTGAACTGTGTCCAACCCAATTTGCTTGCATTCCCTCCAAGCAAATAGTACGGTGCCTGGCTCATGATAAACACTTAACAAATACCATTATTATTATTATTATTATTATTAGAAAGGTCCTCTCTCTACCAGAGTCCCAGCACACTACTCCCTGCTGGGAGTCCCGGCCTCTGGTTTTCACTTCTTCCTCTAATGTTGCTGTTATTACCCCTGTCTCAATGAGCACAACCGAAACCCCATCCATTGCAACTATCTAGCAGAAAGTGGGAGGCAGTCCCAAATGTCCTAGTCTAGAGAAACCAACTGGATCTTTCTGCACCAGCCCAGGCCAGAGGCTCACAGCCCAAGATAGAAGGCCTAATTGAGGAAGCTAGGTCTGGGGCTGGAACCAGTGCTTAGTCCTGTGCTCAAACAATCAATCAGTTAATGGTATTGATTGAGCATTCCCCCTGTGCATAGCACTGTACTAAGCAAATGGGAGAGTCTAGTAAGCGCTTAACAAATGCCATCATTATTATTATTAATAGAGTTGGTAGACATGATCCCTACTTACAAGGAGCTTACAGTCTAGAAGAGAGGGGAAATGGTGGAGTATAAGGATAAGTACATAAGTGTTGTGGGGCTGAGGTGGGGTAAAGTATCAAATTGCTTTAGGCATATATAGTCAAGGGTGCAGACAACACAAAGGGGAGGACAAATAGAGTGGGAAAATGAGAGGTTAGTCAGGGAAGAGTTCTTAGAGGAGATATGATTTAATCAGGGCTTTGAAGGTGTGGGGAGAGTGGCGATCTGTCAGATATGAAGGCGAAGGGAGATTCAGGCCAGAGTGAGCAAAAGAGACAGGTGAACTTGAAGTTCAATGAGTAGATTGGCATTAGAAGAGTGAAGTGCGTATGAACTGGGTGGTAGTAGGTAATCAGCAAAGTAAGGTAGGAGAGGGAAAGTAGATTAGGTGCATTAAAGTAAATTCTAAGGAGTTACTGTTTGATGTGGAGGTGGATGAGCAACTGCTGGGGAATTTGAGAGTGTGGAGACATGAGTGAATGTTTTTTAGAAAAATGAATCCGGCAGCTGGGAATGTACAGTTTTCTGCCTAGAGTAAGCACAAATCCCATCACTATTTGTCACTGTTATCACTATTGTGGACATTTAAAATTATTAGGCTATTGTGCCAAGCACCACACGAATCCAGTGGATGCAAGGAAATTCAACATATTTGGTTGTGGGAGAGTTTATTTTCCAATTTTAATTTAAAGGCCTATCACATGGTTGGTGTAGGTGAAATACATTCCTCTAGCCTCCAAGTCCCCAGGAAAAGAAACAAGTCAATATTTAGCAACAAATCTTTCCCTCAGGGAATCCATAAGCTATGACAAAATTTAACTTTACAATTTTTCAGTGATTTTCTCACATCAGCCTTTTTGGCATTTTCTGGATCTCCCACAGAGAAGGTTATGCAGTCTGAAATTCTTTACACTTTCAAGTCAACACAGAGAACTCCAGTGCTATAAAAATAGAGCTGCAAGACCATTCATTTGGACAGTGGAGCTGATCAAAAGGCACTGTAGAAGCAATGTCGCCTAGTGGCTAGAGCATGAGCTGGGAGTCAGAAGAACTTGGATTCTAATCCCAGAGCTGCCATTTGTCAGCTGTGTGACCTTGGGAAAGTCAGTAAACTTCTCTATTTCACCTCATCTACAAAATGGGGATTAAGACTGTAAGCCCTATGTGGGACAGGGACTCTGTCCAACCTGATTAACTTGTATCTACCCCAGTACTTAGTACAGTCCCTGGCACATAGTAAGCCCTTAATAGATACCATAAAAACACAATGAAATAAACGAAAAGCAATAGTTAATCGCAATTTAAAGCATGATAATGCCTGGTTGTCTTTATTCACTGAAGTATATCAGACAGAAAACTTCCTCTCAGATGCTAAACCTTTTCTAATTGGAATTCACTGAAACACCCCTTTCTAAATTTTATTGTCTCTTCTGATAAATTGAAAAACAAAATCAACATTCTCTGAAGAGATGGACTCAGTTTGTCAGAGACTAGAAATCTGATTCAGGATTTTCAAAAGACAAAGGCACGACCCAGGGAGAAGAAAGTGGAGTTACCAAGTCTACCCTAAGCCTTCAAAGAGAGGGTAGCAGGGGATGGAGGGAAGAACAATAGTTTTTTTACTTCTATATATAGGAACCTTAACTTCCCAGCTCCATTTCGGAGCACTTTCCCTTGCTAAAAGCATCACCTTGATTCTCTCTTGGTCACCTGCCAGTTTTCCTCTTTCTGAGACTGTCAGCACTCTCTGAGTCGCAAGATCACCGCATTATGATGAAATGAAAATCAGGACTGAAGGGGCATTGGTTCAAGTGATGGCTGCAGCTTCAAACTTCATGCACTCTGCCCAAGCAACATGATTCAGGTGTTGAGGAGTGAAGTTGTCCATCCCTTTACACATCATGGAGAAATTCCTGAGCAATGGCTTTAAGGCTCTCAATCAGCACTCTCCTCTGTCTCCTTCTTACTTCGCTCCCCCTGTTATTCATTCATTTAATAGGATTTATGGAACACTTCCTATGTGCAGAGCACTGTCCAAAGTGCTTGGAATGTACAATTCAGCAACAGATAGAGACTATCTCTGCCCAATGACAGGCTCACAGTCCAATCAGGGGAAACAGACGGCAGAGCAAAACAGAACGAAACAAAAACAAGACAACATTACCAAGATAAATAGAATCAAGGGGATGTAGTACACTCCATTAATAAAATAAATAGGGTAGTAAATAATATATACAAATGAGCACAGTGCTGAGGGGAGGGGAAGAGGAGAGAGGGAGGAGCAGAGGATGGGGTAGGGAGGGGAGGGAGAGCAGAGAGAAAGGGGGCTCAGCTGAGGGGAGGTGAAGGGGAAGGAGGAGAGGGTGGAGGGGTAGTAGAGGGAAAAGGGGGAAGCTCAGTCTGGGAAGGCCTCTTGGAGGAGGTGAGCTGTCAGTAGGGCTTTCAAGAGGGGAAGAGAGTTAGTTTGGCAGACGTGAGGAGGGAGGGCATTCCAGGACAGAGGTAGGATGTGGGCCAGTGGTCGATGGTGGGATAGGTGTGAGTGGGGGACAGTGAGGAGTTGAGTGGCAGAGGAGTGGAGTGTACAGGGTGGGTAGTAGAGAGAAGGGAGGTGAGGTAGGAGGAGGCAAGGTGATGGAGAGCTTTGAAGCCAAGAGTGAGGAGTTTTTGTTTCATGAGAAGGTTGATAGGCAACCATTAGAGGTTTTAAAGGAGGGGAGTGACATTCCCAGAGCATTTCTGTAGGAAGATGATCCGGGCAGCGGAATGAAGAATAGACTGGACTGGGGAAAAACAGGAGGAAGGGAGATCAGAGAGAAGGCTGACACTACAATCCAGTCGGGATATTATGAGAGCCTGTACCAGCATGATAGCCATTTGGATGGAGAGGAAAGGGAGGCAATATTGTAAAGTTAAGACCGGCAGTCGTTGGTAACGGATTGGATGTGTGGGGTGAATGAGAGAACCGAGTCAAGGATGACACCAAGGTTGCGGGCTTGAGAGACGGGAAGGATGGCCGTGCCATCCACAGTGACAGGGAAGTCAGGGGGAGGACAGGATTTGAGAGGGAAGGAGCTCAGTTTGGACATGCTGAGTTTTAGGTGGTGGGCAGACATCCAGGTGGAGACGTCCTGGAGGCAGGAGGAGATACGAGCCTGAAGGGAGGAGGAGAGAACAGGGGCAGAGATGTAGATTTGGGTGTCATCTGCATAGAGATGATAGTTGAAGCCATGGGAGAGAATAAGTTCACCAAGGGAGTGAGTATAGATGGAGGCTGTTACTGAGCCTGCACACTCCACTCTTCAAATGCCAACCTACTCCCTGTGCCTCACTCTCCTTTTTGAATCTCCTTTATCCCTTCACATGAAGGAGAATGTGTCTTCCAACTCTGTTATATTGTACTCTCCCAAGCACTTAGTAGTGTTTTGCACAAAGTAAACACCTAATAAATATGATTGACCGATTGTTTCACACTGGATGCCATTACCCATCAATCAATCAATTAATCAATAATATTTATCAAGTTCTTACTGTGTGCAGAGCACTTGGCTAAAAGCACTTGGGAAAGTACAATGTAGTAGAGTTGATAAACATGATCACTACCCTGGAGAAGCTTACAATCTAGAGGATGGATCACATTTCCTCCAGAAAACCATCTCTGACTAACCACCCATCTCCCTATTCTATTTCTCTCCCAAAAGTTACCTATGCATTTGAGTTTCCACACCTAAATATTTACCTACTCAATCCACCCTCTTGGGATTTATATTCATACCCTTATATTTGGTTGCATCCTTCTACTTGTAATCAGTTGATCAATCATATTTGAGAACTTACTGGGGTGCAGGGCACTGTACTAAGCATTTTGGAGCGTACAACGGAACAATATAAAAGACACATTCCCTGCCCATAATGAGCTATAGTCTATAATGGGAAACAGACATTAATATAAATAAATAAATTATGGAAATGTACATAAGTGCTCTGTGGCTGGTGGGGGTAAATAAAAGAAGCAAGTCAGGGTGACATGGAAAGGAGTGGGGAAAGATGAAATGAGGGCTTAGTCAAGGAATGCCTCTTGGAGGAGATGTGCCTTCAGTAGGGCTTTGAAGTGAGGGAGAGTAATTGTTTGTTGGATTTGAGGAGGTAGGGCCTTCCAGCCCAGAGGCAGGAGGTGAGTGAGAAATCAGCAGAGAGGTAGACAAGACTGAGGTACAGTGAGTAAGCTGGCATCAGCTGCGCAAATTGTGTGGACCGTTTTGAACAAAGTATGTGGACCGTTTTCTGGTAGGAGAGTAGCAAGATGAAGTAGGAAGGGTTAAGGCGAAAGAGTGCTTTAAAGCCCATGTTAAGAAGTTTCTGTTTGATGTTGAGGAAGATGGAAAACCACTGGAGTTTCTAGAGAAGAGGAGAAACATTGACACTGTAGGAAAATGATCTGGGTAGCAGAGTGAAGTTTGGAGTGGAGTGGGGAGAAACAGGAGGCAGGGTGGACAGCAAGGAGGTTGATAGAGTAGACAAGACGGGATAGGATAAGTGCTTGGATTAGCATGGTAGCAGTTTGGATGGAGAGTAAGATTGCATTTTAGAGATGTTGTGAAGGTTGAGATGACAGAATTTAGTGATAGATTATATGTGGGTTGAATAAGAGAAAGGAGTCAAGGTTAATGCCAAGTTAAGGTCTTCTGAGACAAGATGGATGGTAGTGCAGTCTACAGTAATGGAAAAGTCAGGGAGCGGAGGACAGGGTTAGGTTGTGAAGAAATGGATTTCTGTTTTGGACACGTAGTGTTTGAAGTGCCTGCAGGACATCCAAGCAGAGATGTCTTTGAAGGTGGGAGGAAATGTGAGATTGCAGAGAGTGTGAGAGATCAGAGCAGGAGATGTAGATTCTGGAGTCATCTGCATAGGTAGTTGAAGCCAGGGTGGGAATAAATTCTCCAAGGGAGTGAATGTAGATGGAGAATAGACGGGGACTCAGAACTGAACCTTGAGGAACACCAACAGTTAGGGGATAGGAGGCAGAGGAGGAGCCTGCAAAAGGGGCTGAGAATGAGTGGTCTGAAATGTAGGAAGATGTCTACTAATTCTATCGTACTCTCCCAAGCACTTAGTACAGTGCTCTACACACAGTAAGTGCTCAATAAATACCACTGATTGATTAATTAATTGGAAGAAGAGGGAATGGAGAGGAGTCATTGACCTGATTCATTTTCCTGAGTTTCTGGAAAGGGATCCGAGCACACGACTCAGTTTCTTCCAACTCAAGACTGCAAATTCTGAAGAGGATGAATAGCACCGCAAGCTGCCCACAGTCCAAGAGCCCCTACCCAGCAGGCCAACTTCCCACTCTGCTCCGAAATAGTCTCATCTGCAGACTTATGCGAGCGGGGTGTCAAGTGCGAGCCTGAAGAGAGATGAAAAGGAATACTCAATTTAGAAATCCAGGTGGAGTGTGAGTTTTTTTCTCTCCAACCTTTCTTAAATGGAAGGTCAAAAGAGAACGAGTCTGCATGGGGCATATCTGTCAGGTCAATAAAAAGACAGAATTTCAATGCTCCTTTAGGATTTGGGAAATCTGCCTTGTTTGTCGACTAGAACAGAGGGATTTGTGACAAGACCTTTGGTACACAATTCAGCTTGAGGAGGCTGAGGTCAGCAGGTTGTTGGAATTCTTATGTCCTCATGTGGTTTGTGAAATATGCCTGGGAGTTCCCACTAGTGCACCACACTGCTCCATTCACTCTACCACCAAGATTCTGGAAACTCCCCTGAAACCCCTCAGGGCCAGAGGAAAGTGACTAGGAGACTGGAAGGTTAATGAATGCAGAGATCAGTCACCATGCTGGAGATGGCTTCTGCTAGTTACTCTCTCTGGTTACTAAACATAATTGACTCGGGAACTGTCATGGCCTAGAGGAAAGTCCATGGCTCTGGGAATCAGGAGACCTGCGTTCTAGCCCTAGCTCTGCAATTGGTCTGCTGTGTGACCTGTAGAAAGTCACGCAACCTCTGTGTGACCTTTAGAAAGTCACTCAACCTCTCTGGGCTTCAGTTTCATTAAATCTGGATAAGATCCATCCGTTTATGCTTCAAGCCACATGCTGGATAGGAACAGTAGCTGATTTGATTACCCAGTAGTTAGCACAGTGCTGTGTACACACTAGGCAGTTAATGAATGCTATAACTAATTTAGACTGCCAATCTCTGGGGGGGGGGGTGGTTATGTGATCGACTGCATGGCTGATTTTTAATATCAGATACAGCCTTCATCCCCTACCCAAGACAAAATAAAAGAAGGTTTGAGCATTTGGGAAAGAGTTGGCTTATTTCAAATTCATAGAGAGAGGAAATAAAGCTGATAAGCTAGAAGAGATCAACAGCTCAGAGCTATGTGTGTTTTGCTGAAATATAGGAAGAGTATTTGATTTTCTTCTGAACTTCACCTGGAACACCTGGAACTTCACACGAGGAAGCATAGTACTAATAATGATAATGGTATTTGTTAAGCACTTACTATGTGTCAGGCACTTTTCTAAGCTTGAACACTGTCTGTGTCACTAACTGTTTCAGTAACACTTTTTCTCATGGATTTTGGGTCTCTGGTCAGATCTTCACAACATAAGCACATAGTAAGGGCTCAGTAAACATGATTGAATGAATGAATAATAATGTCCAACGCTGATGTTTTCAGGTCTTAAAAGAACATTCCCTTTGTTGGGCACATCCCAAAAAAATTAAGGACTCTAGAAAGGTAAATCAGTGGTGCTTGATTGCAAATAAAGTGCCAGAAGCAATTCACATACTTTTTTCCTGAATCATTGGAACATAGGATCAGGCTAGCTTACTGAACTCTCTTACATGCTGAATCAAAGCTCCGATTCTTCTATTTTCTGAAATCATTGTCTTTTCCCACATGACTTCTGATTCTAATGTTACAGCAAATTGTGACACCTTGCCACTTCAACTTCATTATGGAGTCAGGCTCTGTCACATGCCCGCTGTGTGACTTGGGTAAATCACTGAACTTCTCTGTGCCTCAGTTGCCTTATGAAGGAAATGGGGACCCAATACCTGTTCTTTCCCCTTTGACCATGAGCTCCATGTGGGATGGGGATTGAGGCTGAAATGATTAATCTACATCTTCCTCAGCACTTAGCCAAGTGCTAGGTGATGACGATTATTATTATTGTCTTTTTAGAGTGCAATTGATTTCAAAGACACAAGCCCTGCCTTTAAGGAGTTTAGAATCTAGTGGGATAGACAGACTCAATATAATCTCTCCCGGCCAAAAAAAGAAAGATAATTTTTCTAGAACAAAACCCAGGATTAAAGACCAACCGTGGAGTTGTTTTCAGCATAACAAAGGTCCTAAATTCAATTCAGCCTGGTTTTGATTTTCATGGTGAAAGTCACATAGTGTTTTTTATATCTCACAGTTAGAATGACAGGGGAATAACAAAGATGGTCACATTTGCAGCCAGCCTTTCTCTCAGATATTGCTTAATAGACCCCATTGCAATACCTATTTTTCTGTCAGCATACATAATGTCCCCTAATAAAATCAGAAAATTAACATAACAGACAGATAGAGTTAGATTCAGTTAAAGCACATCAAAGCTATACCATTTGGAGGCAAACAGTGGAGAAAAGGGAGACAGATCTATTGACATAAATAGAGTTGTGTGGCAGGATCCATTTTACTCAGGAAATAAATTCAGGAAGGGTAACATTTGTATGTCACAGAGTTTATACTACATCAAATTAATAATTATTTCCAAAATTGTTCTTTCTGAAAATAGCCTCATTTCCCTGTTCTGTGAACATCACAGGGCAATTTTCCACTACACTAGAAATGATCTGCATCACATATTCTCGGAATCAGAGAAAAAGGAGGATTTTAATCTTTCTATGTTAAGAAATGTTTGACTACTTATTCTGAGTCACTCAGATTTGCCCCAAGTTCCCCCACCCTCACCAAACAATGTCACAAAAAGAACAGGCATGTCCCCTTTAAAAGTTATTAATTGGGAAGAAATAAGACTTTCAATTATCTAAATATAAATTTCCAGCTAATTTTCCATTCCTGCTCAGAATACCACAGCAGGCTGATTATTTTCCAGGAAAAATGGATAGTTTAGTTGCCACGAGGAAATGAACATTGCTCCCTCTGACACAAACTAAGCTCATTAGTGTAGGATGATAATTGAATAATTGACAAAAATACTGATGGAACTCCTGATCAATCAATCACTCAATCAATCACATTTACTGAGCATATGTGAGGGTGGATGGACTATATTAAGCATTTGTAAAAGTAAAATTAAAGTAGAAGACAAGGTTCCTACCCTTGGGAAGATTGCCATCCTCTCAAACAGAGTTTGTAGCTAGAATTATTGTATTTTTTAAATCCTATCCAGCATATCATCTCTCCTGTTAGGCTGTAATATCCTTGAAGACAGCGGTCATGCCTATTAACTCAGATGTATACTACCAAGTGCACAGGGCTCTGCACAGAGTAAGGACTCAGATAATGCCGTCGATAGTTGGATCCATATGGTGTCCTGCTGATTCCTACTTATCATTCGATTTGATTATGTTTCACGGAAGAGTATTTATTTTGTTAGTGATCCTTTCACTGGACAGCTTATACGAAGGCAAGATATTGATCTGTTCATCAAGCAGTGCCTGCAAGGATGATACATAAGATTTCAAAGGGCGTGACTAACCAACCGCTCGTTTCACATCCATGCGAGTCCACGATAGCTAAGGGAAGTGACCCAGGCTGGTAATTTGCAGGCGGCACAGTTTGTGCTGGCTGTACTCTTTGGCTTGATCATGTGGTGGGCATCAGTGTAGAACCCAGATGGCACTTGACGTTCTGACAGTAAATGAGGGTCTACATTGTGTGGACATTTTGGAAAGTAACGAACACAGGATTGGTGTTACAGAGCTTCTTTATTGCCATCTTCTGGTCTTATTTAGAATTGCTCCACTGTTAACAAGAGATTGAGGGGAGCAGATTAAGTAGTAGATATAATAATGTGAGGTGTTTGTTAAATACTTACTAGTTGCCCAGAACTGTACTAAGCGTTGGGTAGATAAAAGAAAATCATATCAGACATAGGCTCTGTGCCTAATGGGACTCACAGTATAAGGGGGGCAGATTTAGTATTGTCATGTGGTGTTAATAATCATGGCAATACTACTGCTAATAATACTAATAACAATAATAGTACTACTAATAATAATTAAGCACTAACCAGAGTAGTGATACTAATAATAACGACAATATTCACAAGAACAATAGTAATAATAGTAATAATCATTGTTAAGCACTTACTAGGTCCCAAGCACCGTACTAAAGGGTGGGGTAGGTGATTGATAGATAGACAGAGAGAGAGAAAGATAACCAAGTCAAATGCATGACCCACATGGGGTTCACAATCTAAGTAGGAGGGAGAAAAGTTATTGAACACCCATTTTACAGATGAGAAAACTGAGCCACAGAGCACTTAAGAGATTTGTACAAGGTCATTGCAATGGAGAGCAGGAGCAGACAAGCAGCTTCCCAAAGGCCAGACAGACCCCAAGTCCACTGTTCCTTCCATCAGCTAGGTCTGGGAAGCCTTCCCCTCTTTCAATTTCACACCACCCAGTTATTTATCCTACTGAGAAGAATGATGCACAATTAGGAACAGAAAGTTTGTAATTTCCTGAATTTTGAGTCTTATTAGATTTTGAATATTAAAGAGGTTGGCTGACTCTGCAACTGAAGACCCATTGGAATGGCATGATACTGCCAGAGTCAGAGACCATGGTACTAATTGCAGCCTTGGTGCAGTGGCTAGAACATGGCTCTGGCGATCAGAAGTCATAGGTTCTAATTCCAACTCCCCCTTTGTCTATTATTTGGTTTAGGCAAGTCACCTCACTTTTCTAAGCCTCAATTATCTCACCTGTAAAATGGGGATTAAGACTGTTTAGTCCCATGGGGCAAAGGGACTGTGTCCAACTTGATTTGCTGGTATCCACCCCAGTGCTTACTAGCCTTCCTGACACATAGTAAGTGCTTAATAAATACCCCAATTATTATATTATTATTAACCCTGTCATTTGTTTGCTTTGTGACCTTGGACATGTTGCTTAACTTCTCTGTTCCTAAGTTTCCTCAACTGTAAAATAGAAATAAAATACGTGTTCTAGACTGTAAGCCTGGTGTGGACAAGGATTGTCTCTCTTTATTGCTGAATTTCCAAGTGCTTAGTACAGAGATCTGCACACAGTAAGTGTTCAATAAATATGATTCAATGAATGAATGTTCTCCCTCCTTCTTAGACTTTGAGCCCTATGTGAGATAAGGACAGTGTCTGGCCTGATTATTTTTAATCTATTCCAGTACTTAGTGCATAGTAAACCCTAAATACACTCATTATTTACAGTCTATTGGTATAGCTAATGAAGTTCAAGTGTGGCAAATCTAAATGGACAATCAAATTATCTCAAAAGGACCAAGAGGGGAGGAAATGGTGATGGGAAAGCAGTGGGCAGCAGGAGATGTTACAAAAATGTTACCAGGCAAAGTAAGGAGAGACACTTTGACAGAGAGAGATTGGTGGTCACAGCTCAATTCAGAAGCCACATGGTCTAATGGAGAGAGAACTGGGACCCTGGATTTTAAGCCCAATTTTGCCACCTGCCAGGTGTGTCATCTTGAACAACTTACTTAATTGCTCTGTTCCTCAGTTCCCTCATTTATAAGATAAGGATAAAATACCAGCTCTCCTCACCTCTTAGATCTTGAGCCCCAAGAGGTATGGGGACTGTGTCCAGTCTGATCATCTTGTATCTACCCTGGCATTTACCACATAGCTTTGGCATATAGGAAGAATTTCATAAATGTTAGGATTAAGAAGCAGAGGTGGGTGCTACGATCTCATGCATGAAGGGAACGTTATCTTTAGCAGAGAGTTCAGGGAATGAAAGATTCAGTAAATCATTAGTGAGGAATGACTCCCCTGGAAGGAAATAATAACAATGGCATTTGTTAAGCACTTACTATGTATGTGGCACTTTACTATGCACTGAGGTGAATACAAGCAAATCGAGTTGGACAAAGTCCCTGTCCTATTGGGAGCCCATAGTCTCAACCCCCATTTTACAGATGAGGAAACTGAGGCACAGAAAAGTGAAGTGACTTGCCCAAGGTCACACAGCAGAGAAGTAGGGGAGTCAGGATTAGAACCCATGACTTTCTGATTTCTAGGCCTGCACTCACTCCACTGAGTCAATGGAGAAACACAGACAAAGACAAATTACTTGCAAACAGTTGCAGAAAGAGGGCTAACAACTGGTAATAGCAGGACTATGGTAGAGTGAAATAGGTGAATATGTTTTTTTACTATTCCTAACCTACTCCCTTCTGTGTCACTCTAACTTCCTTCTTCATTCTTTTTCCCTCCCATCCCCACAGCACATATGCATAAATCTGTAATTTATTTATTTATTCATTCATTTATTTATATTAATGTCTGTTTCCCTCTCTATATTGTGAGCTCACTGTTGGCAGGAATGTGTCTGTTTGTTGTTGTATTATACTCTCCCAAGCGCTTATTACAGTGCTTTGCGTATAGTAAGTGTTCAATTAATACAGTTGAAAAAGAAAAGACTCCTGACTCATATAAAAAAAGTGTGTCCATAAAAAACTTCTGTGTTGTATACTTCTGTCACTGCAGAAAAACTCCCAAGTGTCTATTACGGATATGTGGCAGTGTAATGAAGAAGACCTGAATTCAGCAGAAAGCCTTGTTTGTTACTAACCCTGATTGGGGTGGCTTTTTAATGGCATTTGTTAAGCGCTTACTATCGGCCAAGCACTGTACTGAGTACTGTGGTAGATACATAGTAATCAGGTTGGACAAAGTCCATGTCCCATATGGGGCTCACAGTCTTAATCTCCATTTTATCGATGAGATAATTTAGGCACAGAGAAGTGAAGTGACTTGCCCGAGGTCACACAGCAGACAAAAGACAGAGCCAATTTTAGGATCCAGTCCTCTTAACTGCCAGACCCTTCTTCAATCCACTAGACTATGCTGTTTTTATTACTATTAGTAGTAGTAATAATAATAATAATAATAATAATGATGGTATTGGATAAGTGCTATGTGCCAATCACTGTTCTAAGCGCTGGGATAAATACAAGGTAATCAGGTAGTCCCACATAGGGCTCACAGGCTTAATTTCCGTTTTATAGATGAGGTAACAGGCACAGAGAAGTTAAGTGACTTGCCCAAGGTCACACAGCAGAAAAGTGGCAGAGCTGTGATGAGGACCTGAGTTCTAAGGTGACTCCCAAGCTCATGCTCTTGCCTCTAGGCTATGCTGCTTCTTGCTGCTTAACGCTGCTTTTTTGGGACAGGTATCAGAATGCAGAACTAGGGAAAAGGGCGCGGGGTGTGGGGGGAGAGACCATTTTTTTTTTCCATTCTGGAACATACATTTAGAGGGATTATTTGAAATCTGGGGTCGTCTTGGTTTCAGAGCACCGTGATCTATGTCTTTGCTCCTTCAAGTACTTAGTTTAATGAGACGTGGGTAGGCACTTTGCTGCAGAAGCCATATTTCAAGCCCACACTCATTCCAATCTTTTTTCTCACATGGTAATTGAAGGTAACTGATTTTCTAGGCTATTTAACACTTTCTTCTTTCATAATTGAGTGATGGCTGAAAATAGGAACATTTATCTAAATAGCACTTGGATCAGTTCACCAAATGGTACTGAATTTCTAAGGCATTGCAAGTTGAAACATTGATGAACTCCTTGTTCTAAACAGCCCCAGCTAATGGCAGTGACACATCAAAATCAGTTCACTGAACTCCTCCAGAATGCTGCAGCTCAATTATTTTCTTTCAAAAAACATCATCACTAATTCTGAGACAATAAAATATAATTTTCTCGCAAACAAGACTCTCCTTGATGAAAGGTCTATTTAACCCTAAGTCTTAAATTGAATCAACATATTCTGCACACAATTCTATAAGGTTTTTAGAGGAAAACAATCATTCATTGTCCACTGAAGCTGATTTCCAGAGCTGAATAGATGAGAAAAGACCTCCTTAGTATCAGTGCTAAATAGTTCATTTCCAGAACTACTTTTTTGGATTGTGCAGTTTCCTAACTGCACTGGTAAATGCTGGATCTGGGGATATGCTCAGGCATAAATAAACCCAGCTATATTGCTTTAAGCAAGGAAGAAGAAAGTAATGGATATTTTTCAAGAGAGTTGCCATGTAATGTTTTTCCAGGAATGAGAACACAATTATTTCAATCAGTCAATCAATCACATGGCATTTTCCTAATGCTTAAGTGAAAATTTACTTAATTCCTCTATCACAGTAGTATTAAATCTGGACATCGTTTCAAAATAGATTATAACTGGCAGAATTAATTAAACCTTTTCAAACAATGACAGATGCATTCATATACAACATTAAAGGGCTCAGAAGATATTTATTATTTTTTCAAAATTTAACCAAATAAAGAATGGCATTTGAACATTACAAATTATACATAGCCTATGGGAGACCTATGTCATAGTACCCAGAACGCATTGCAGTCTGTCAGTAAATAGTCACAAGCATCTAGGCTTTTCCTAATCAAAGAAAATAAATACTACTGCACACACTGTTATAATCCCAGCCAAGCAAATCAAAAGATGCCATATAGAATAAAAACACCCAAAAAGTGAACTGTTATATTAGGCCATTTCAAACACAAACAAGATACATTCAATTCAAAATGGAAACCAAAGTTAAAAAAAAATCCCCTACCCCATGGAGAAAAGGGCAGCATTTTAAATAACTGATATAATACAAAGTGGTTTGTGTAGAGAGTTTAGAAGTTGAATCTGATGCAAATGCAATAGTTGTTCAGCTGACTAAAGTATTTAGTTCTCCCTATCACAGCACTCCACCACTGAAATAATAACATATCTTAACTTTAAAGCCACTCTAATCTATTTCCAACTGGGAGCCCAAATACTTTGAAACTATCTATACATTTTTCTTGTTGAATTAATGTGGAAAGTACTGTGTTAAGGTAGTTCATTATTTAGAACAAAAACAGTTATCGTGGTTGCTTCAATGCTCAAACAAAAATCGTATTTTTTATACAAGTTTTATAAATGTTCATAGTCACTATTTAGATTTTACTAAACATTTTAAATACTGAGCAAGAACAGCCTGGCCCTTCAACTAATTTTGTACTGGAAAAGATTTGTGGATGGCACTTTATTGGCAATGGCATTTTCTACATGAAATCTCTGTCTTTTTCTAGAGGTCTTGTTTCATGCCATTTCTGCAAAAATTCCCTTGATTAGGGCATTCCTCACAGTCCTCACAAAGGCCTCTTCCCTTCCAAATAGAAGCACTATATTAAGAAATATATAATTATCCAATTTTCCCCAGATCAGTTTGTATATCTCCAAACACCTCTTTGTGAGAAAAGAAAATCACATCACCTACTTCATGACAGTAAAGTAACTCTTTCTCCTCATCCCCTACTACACCTGGGTGAAGAAACCTATCTCCATACTTGGTCACTACTAAACAGATACAGCTACTTACTCTTTGAGTCGGCCAGTGTAGGCAATGCTTGCATCAATGAGGTCCCTAGAATGACTCTCTAGAATATCTGAGTTATGTATCTTGGAGACTTTTGCAACTGAAGAGAAATTCTCTATATTTTCATGTGTCAAACTTTCAAATATTTTCTCTCAAACGTACACCAAGAGAACCTTTGGGCGTGCTAGGGTGAAGTGGAATGGTTAAGAGTGAACAGTATAAGGTGCAGAATGTCTCTCACTAGTTACGGATCTCTCCCTTCCTCTAGTCATATCCTTTGTTACAAATTCGTATAAGAGGATCTCACTCCCTCTCAGCCCTATGTTACCCTAAGGCTCTCATCTTAAAGGTGAAATCTAGGATGGGATTTTTTTGGGGCACAAAAAAGTTAAGAGGAATAATTTTAAATATTGATATTTGTTTCTGGGACTTGAGTGACAAGGCACTATTTATGTGTTTTACTCACTTATTTGACTATGAAGATAAGATGAAATTTTGTTCTTCTATTTTTAAAAGATAGACTTTCAAACTCCAATATGTGTTTTACAGCATTCTGGGCATTAGTGATACTGGAAGAAAACATGTGATTTTCAGTGTCTGGGCTTGAATCTGTTGTTCCCAGCTGGACAGACATTTCTGGGCCATAGAGCATTAATGACTCCAATATTCAGTGAGGTTTTAGCAGCATCCCTGTGGGTGGGAATGACCTCCAATGGAATTTTAGGAAAACGACAAATCTGTTTTTCAAAGAAGTATCATTTTTACCAATGGCAAGGACTCCTTGACAATTTGAAGGTAGAAATTTCACATGTGCTATTATAATTTTTAGGGGTTATAATTATATAAACCATTATCAGATTTGAAATTATTTTTAAAGTATAATGTAGGAACCATCTCTGATTTGGGCTAAATCATTTCAATCCATCAACTACTCTGAAGACTAAAATCAACTGTAACATCAACTCCTACATTTTTTATTTTCCAAAACTGAGTTCCTGGATCTCCTTAAAAACCTTTTTATCCCTCATTTCAGCTCAAAGTTTCACTTTGTCAATAAAGGATCTTCCCCACAAGAATTTGCCCAGTACAAGGGAAGGAACATAGACAGGAAATAAATTGAGCATTGTTAAAAAGTCCACTGTATTAGAACAAATTAAAAGTGATCTAAAAATCCTAGATATCAACTCATACCTGGAGTACAAAATACAAAATGAGTCCTTTTGTATCCATGGACCTCCAATGTAAGGATTTTCTTCCCAATATGAAGTACTTTTCCCCTCTTATAAAATACACTGAATTCAAGGTTATGAATATCTAAAATTTTCAGAAAATGTTAAGTGAAAGTTGAATGAATCTCTACTGTTTTACCTTTTCCTGGATGAGGTGATGGTTTTGATGTTCTAAAATGAATGTTCCTAAAGACAAACCATAAGAACATTTTAAAAGATCTGACATTTAATATGACTGCCTCTTGAAAATTAAGTATAATATATTTCATGGATTCATGGATTGAACTCAAGGATTTTTGAAGAATCATTTTATCACAAGAGGACAGGAAAAAAAATCACACCCCTCTAAACCACAACTGTGTTTCAACTCTGACTTGAATTTGATCTACCAATTTAGTTTCAGCTTCTCTGGAAGTTACACCAGCCCCATTCATTCCATCCATGAGTGTAACTTCAAGACTTAATTTTTAGCTTTGATAACAGAAACATGAATCTGATCTTTATAAATGATTACTAAAGGGAACCATTCATGAGAATGAATACATTTTTCCTCTCATCATTTACAAAAATAACACTACATCTGGCATAAAACATAATTTAAAAACTCTAATATTCCACACAAGTGAATGAACGGATAGTATGTCACATTTTAGAAGCAATAAGAAGTTTTGAAATCTAGATGTATATTTCAGAATTTCTTTTCCTCTCCAATTTTTAAGGGAGTTTTCTTCAATAGTGAAATGCACTTTTGAAAAGGGAAAAGATAATTGGCATAAAAAAACTGCCAAAACACTATGATCACTGTAGTCTTTTCAACCATTTGTGTGGAACTTTACATAAGCAATACAGTGAACTACTCAACTAGATATGATCTTTACACAATTGTATTAAGTACACAGTATAATTTATTTTGAGGCCTTTCCAGTCACTTTGTTACCATAGAAACTTAGTTACCACAAAAGAAAAAAGGATGGTTTCCTTCAACTCTCTCAAGTCCAAATGCAAATCTTCCACAGATCAGCAGATCATTCCATCAGGAGTCCAATGCATGCCTGGGTGGGCGATAATGCTCTGATTTAGCTCGGGTCGCCTTCTCTTGTGGGTTGATATACTTCCACTTCGATGGGGACATTTTCAGCCTTTTCCTTTTCTTATCTGTGCACCAGACCTTTTCACAATACTCTTCGACTCTCTGAAAGTTGCTGTAGCCAATCAGCTGCAAGAACTCCTTGTACCAAGGTCTTGGGGGCTGGGAGACAGATCTCTGCACAGGACAAGGCATTTTGTGAGATGTGTCCTCCTCCAAGTCTTTATGGAACATCTCTTCGACCCGCTCTTCCTCCAACACTTCCAGGGTGATTTTGCGGATTGTGTGGACAAAACTGTGCTCCACTGTCTGACAGAAATAGGTTCCAGCATCCATTCTGTGCAGCCTCAAGAACAAAAGGCCGAGGTCCATTTTGATTATTCTGTCATTCGTCCTCACCTAGAATGGTAAACGTTAAATGTCTTCATCAAGTACAGTGATCCAAAAAACAGTTTTCACAGTTTAACTCACATCCTTGAGGAGTCGTCTTTTTATCTATTGCATGGAATTTTCAGGTAGAGGCACTTAATGATTGAACCAGCTTTCACTTACCTTTATCATGGGCTAGATATCATATACAATGAAGACCCTTCATGGTACCCAGAGGCTTTAATAAAGATGCTATATTGGTGCTTACAAGACAAATAGGAGGAGAGATGACCTTACTGGTACTGGTAGGACCTTAAAATAGTTCCTACAATCCTTATTAGAACTCTTACATAATTCCATCTTGGGTCTAATGTCCAGGGCTGAAACTCTAAAAGCTCCCCAGAGTAGAAACCCAAGCACCTATGTCCCTCCATCCACCAAGCTCCAGAAGCTATGGATCATTTTAGTCCCCGATTAACTTCTTAACATGCCATGACCTGTGGCTGCTATTGCAGATGCCGCCATTCCCTCTTAGCCCTAATGACCTCTCTTCTGAAGAAAAACTGGTTTATGTTTACGACTGCACCATCCTTAATGCAACTCTTCCACTGACAAATGAATGACGACTCACACTGTTACAAAACAACACACTTTAGCCAACGGAACTAATTACAGATGAACTTCCCTTACATGTAATTTATTTTAATGTATGTCTCCCTCCCAAGGTTGTAAGCTCTTTGAGGGCAGGGATCATGTCTACCAACTAGACTGTCCTCTCTTAAGTGTCTATCACAGTGCTCTACACAAAGTAAGTACTGACTGATGGATTAATTGATCAGTGCACAGGCCCTGTTTGAGTGTCTGATAAACTGTTTTCTCCACATGGTTAATAATGTTGGTATTTGTTAAGTGCTTACTATGTGCAGAGCACTGTTCTAAGCGCTGGGGTAAACACAGGGGAATCAGGTTGTCCCACGTGGGGCTCACAGTCTTAATCCCCATTTTACAGATGAGGGAACTGAGGCACAGAGAAGTTAAGTGACTTGCCCACAGTCACACAGCTGACAAGTGGCAGAGCTGGGATTCGAACTCGTGAGCCCTGACTCCAAAGCCCGTGCTCTTTCCACTGCGCCACGCAGTACTAGCTCAGATACTGCCATGTGGCAAAATTTTCCTTCTATGTATACATGCACCTAACATTGACATGAACTTACCCTACCCTTTTTGCTTACTCCACACAAAATCTGCATTCCAGATGGGGTGCAATTGGAAAGATAACACATCACTTCCATAGAGTGATAATATCAAGGAGCAATCTTCATAAATACAAACTTCCCTATGAGGAAATGTCCTCTGCATTCCATGCATGGAGAAATGAATTCCACATGTTTCATAGTGACACAGAAAAAAGAAGCTGAACATTTATATGTTCATGTAGTACTTTGGACACAGTAAGTACTCAGTAAGAATGATTGACTGATTGATAGGTATGGCCTTAAAAATACATGAAGAGCACTAGTTATTGAATTAGTTATTGATCACCTGCCAAATACAATGCACTGTACTAAGAATTTAGGAAGAACAGAAGCACAAGACACATTCTCCGTCTCAGTGAGTTTACCCTCTAATGGTAGAAATTCACAGAGAACTATTCACCATTCTCAATCAAAGAATGACTACCATGTCTGTGTGGCATAACGAGGTCAGGTGCTCTCTTCAGACAGTGGGCAGGAGCTAATTTTCATGTGATCAAGCACTGTTTGAAGTATTTTCAATGCTGAATGAGCAGATGGGTTTGTGCCAGGTTCTATAATCACAATATATAACATTAGATTTAACTGGCAAGGAGCTGCAGGTTCTCTGTTTGGAGTTTTCACTGGGAGAACCAGAGTCTAATAATAATAATAATAACAATAATAATTTTAAATATATTTTACACTTACTATGTGCCAAGCACTGCATTAAGCATTTGGGAAGATGCACAATAATCAGATCAGACACTGCAATGGGGCCAACAGTGTAAGGGGAAGGGAAAACAGGTATATCATTCCCATTTTAGAGATGAGGATATATTGAGTGACGTACCCAAGGTCATACAGCAGGCAAGTGGCAGAGCTTGGATTAGAACCCAGGCACCCTGATTCCCAAGCCCGTCCATTTTCCATTAAACCACACTACTTCTCTACCTCATACTTAATTCAATCAATCATTTATTGAGTGCTTACTGTGTGTAGGACACTGTACCAAATGCTTGAGAAGCAGCACGGTGTAGAGAAGCAGCATGGTGTAGGGAATAGAGCAAAGGCCTGGGAGTCAGAGGGTCATGTGTTCTAATGCCAGCTCTGCCACTTGTCTGCTGTGTGACCCTGAGTATGTCACTTAATTTCTCTGGCCCTCAGTTACTTCATTTGAAAAATGGGGATTAAGGCTGTGAGCCCCATAAGGGACATGGACTGCGTTCAACTTGATTTGCTTGTATTCACCCCAGTACGTAGTACTGTGCCTGGAACGTAGTAAGCTCTTAACAAATACCATCATTATTATAACAACAATATAGTAGACACATCCCCTACCCAAAAAAGCTTACAGTCTAGAGGGGGAGACAGACATTAACTGCTCACTCAGCATGATTTTGGCAAGCTCTCGCCTGTCTTTAATTTCTTCATCTTTCAAATAGGCATAATATTTCTAATTGCAGAGGAACAAAGAACAAAAACATCCAGTGCAGTAGATAATTTTGAATCAAAGAGGCTAGACTATTTCATTTAAATTATTTGAGAAATGTGAGGGAGTCTTGAAGCTGTTTAAAGAAAGGCAACCTCTTGACATGTAGAACCCCTGGAGGTTGCTCATTGTAAATAGGCAGTTTTGGGAATAGAACAGGGTGAAGCTTATATTCTGGGAGAAGCTTCAGGTTAAAAGTTAAAAAGTGTTAAGCATATGTTTCAAATTAGACACAGGGCACTTACATGGGGGTCCCATATTATGAAAACACGATAAAGAAAGTGCATGTGAAAAGAATAAAAGCTTCTAATTCCAACCACAAATATAAAGTGATGGAAAGTTACGATTGTCACTTGATCTTTCAAATCCCCTGTTGGGCATGGAAATTGGTGGTGGTCTCAGAACAAAGAGTCACAGGGCAAATTCAAGGAAGAGGTCAGGATGGAGGTTCTCTTTATTTAATGTCACCAGCTAACGTGCATATTTAGTCATCACAAGTATGTATTAAGTTCCTTCTGGGTAAGAGCCCTGTACTGGATGTTTAACAGCATATAATAAAAGTAGAAGACATAACCCCTGGCTATAGAGGGCTTAATGTAATTTGAATATCATTTCATGAGATTCTGTTTGTTTCCTCTGCTAGGATCATTTTCAACAGGTAAAGTTGTTTTTCTAATATAGTATTGTTTCTGGGCCCTAATGAGTCTTTATTGAAGATATCAGAGCTTGTTCTAGGAGATGTAAATTCTGCCCGAGTATAATACATGCAATAGAGTTCTGTGGGAGAACTGCTTTTTAGCAGATTAATCATAAATAAGCATCTCCTCTCATTGCAGCTCTGACTTTGAATGGGAAAAATATTAATGATTAACTTTGGTCATTTCTCAGCTGAGAACATCAGTAGGCATAAAGTGGGCAACTACCTTTAGGGAAAGGAAAATCAAAATTAGGGGTGTGGAGTGAGGGTAGAGCTGGAGAGGAAGTAGGTTTGAGGTTATCTGGGTTTGTATTTTAACCTGATCTCTTTTTGCCTCATTTACACTACATGATATAAACCTAAAAATGTACACTCATACACTATCCATATTGTATGTATTCATTATTTGGAAATGGTAATAGTAATTTGTCAATATACATGCAATTTGAAAAAGTTACATATTGCTCCCCAGAGAACTGTATATGCCCATATAGATGTGCATGACTTAAATAAATGGCAGAGAACATGCCTAGCAAATAATTTTACTCTCATACGTGCTTCATAAAGTGCTTTGCACTCTGCAAGTGTTCATTCAGAATTGCATGATGAATTACTACAGAAATGTCAGTGCAAAATGTTTCTACTTCATTCATTCACTCATTCAATCGTATTTATTGAGAGTTTACTGTGTGCAGAGCACTGTACTAAACACTTGGAAAGTTCAATTAGGCTACAGATAGAGACAATCCCTACCCAACAAAGGCTCACAATCTAGTGGGGGAGATAGACAACAAAACAAAACAAGTAGACAGGCATCAATAGCATCAAAATAGATAAATAGAATTATAGATATATGCACATCATTAATAAAATAGAGTAATAAATATGTACAAATATACACAAGTGTTGTGGGGCAGGGAAAGGAGTAGAGCAGAGGGAGGGAGTAGGGGCGATGGGGACGGGAGGAGGAGCAGAAGAAAAGGGGAAATCAGTCTGGGAAGGCCTCCTGGAGGAGGTGGGCTGTCAGTAGGGCTTTGAAGGGGGGAAGAGAGCTAGTTTGGTGAATGTGAGGAAGGAGGGCATTCCAGGATAGAGGTAGGATGTGGGCCAGGGGTTGACTGTGGGACAGGCAAGAACGAGGCACAGTGAGGAGGTTAGCGGCAGAGGAGCAGAGTGTGTGGGCTGGGCCGTAGAAGGAGACAAAGGAGGTGAGGTATGAGCGGGCAAGGTGATGGAGAGCTTTGAAGCCAATAGTGAGGAGTTTTTGCTTCATGTGAAGGTTGATAGGCAACCACTGGAGATTTTTAAGGGGGGAGGGGTGACATGCCCAGAGCATTTCTGTAGAAAGATAATCTGGGCAGAGGAGTGAAGTACAGACTGAAGCAGGGAGAGACAGAAGGATGGGACATCAGAAAGAAGGTTGATGCAGTAATCCAGTTGGGATATTATGAGAGATTGTACCAACAAGGTAGAGGCTTGGATGGAGATGAAAGGGTGGATCTTGGCAATGTTGTGAAGGTGAGACCGGCAGGTTTTGGTGATGGATTGGATGTGGGAGGTGAATGAGAGAGTAGAGTCACGGATGACACCAAGGTTGTCGGCTTGTGAGACGGGAAGAATGATAGTGCCATCCACAGTGACTGGAAAGTCAGGGAGAGGACAGGATTTGGAAGGGAAGATAGGGAGCTCAGTCTTGGATGGAACCACTCCTAACAGAACCACTCTTAAGATAGTGCAGCAAGATCATTTCAGCTTTTCCAACATTGAAGATTCAAATAAAACTACGTTTCAAATGTTGATAGATTGATTAAAAAAGGCAGTGGTGTTCTTTGATTTTCATTTTAAACTATATACCAAAATGATCTAGGATTAAGATGTAAACAAGTACTACATCCCCACAAATGGATCAATCCAACAATACTATCTGTTGAGTCCTTACTGAACACAGTGCATTGCACCTAGCCATTGGAAGAGTACAATAGACAAAAAGGACCTATTTCTACCCTCAAGAATCTTGCAATCTAGTAGGGAGGTAAATAAGCAAAATCCGTTACAAATAGTGAGAACAGGGTTAAGAAACAGAAATAGAGCTAGTAGTTGCCTGATTATGAATAAACAAAAGTGATTAAAAAGCATAGTACATGAAATACCATTACAAATTGAACCACAAATAAATGATCTACATATATAGCATTAGGTTTTACACTAGTCTTCTCTTGTCTTATGCTGTCGAGTTGTTTTGACCCACAGCGACACCATGGACACATCTCTGCCAGAACGCCCCGCTCTCCATCTGAAATGTTGCTGGTACTGTATTCATAGACTTTTCTTGGTAAATATATGGAGGTGGTTTACCAATGCCTACTTCCTCACAGTAGCTAACACCAGAAATTCTGAAAGAAAGACAAACCCACATATCTTGGGTGCAGATTTGGGGAGGCTTCCAGAGGAGCAGATAGTCTAGAGTCTATCAGAGTAATATATCTATAGCTCTATATCTCTCTACTTAGCTGCATGTAGAAATATATATGTTTATGTTCTACATAAAGGTCTTCAATCTTTTTTCAATGATATTTGTTAAGCCCTTACTATAAGCTATCACTGTTCTAAGTGACGGAGTAGATACAAGCTACTCAGAATGAACGCAGTCCATGTCCCACATGGGACTCACAGCCCCTCAACCCCTTTTTACAGATGAGGTAGCTGAAGCCCAGAGAAGTGATGGTATCTGGCTGAGGCCACACAGCAATCAAGTGGTGGAGCCGGGACTAGAACCCAGGTCCTTCTGATTCCTGGGACTATGTTTAATCATGCTGCTTCCCATTCTTAAACAGACATATGTTGAGTCAGATGGCACTAAGTCAAAGGACATGAACAAATTGTGCCCTATGTTGTGAAATGGGACATCAAGTTCCAAAAGAGCATACCAATTCTGGAATGTCAAGTGGATATTGGTATTTATGAGACATGAATTTAAATCGAGCAAATGAATTGCTTTCATATGACTTGGCTGGATCTTTTAAAAACAATAGAAGCTTACAGAAGTCAACTTTTTCTAAGATAAAAATGTAGATTGTCAGCTCCTTGTGAACAGGGATCATGGGTACAAATTCAGTTGTACTTTCCCAAGTACTTGGTACAGTCTTCTGCACACAGTAGATGTGCAATAAATACCCCTGATAGACTGATTTAAACTCATTTGTGTGGATGTTTCTAGGACTCAATTACCATTTCAGTATGTGGAATTAGTAATAATAATAATAATGATAATGTTGGTATTTGTTAAGTGCTTACTATGTGCAGAGCACTGTTCTAAGTGCTGGGGTAGGTACAGGGTAATCAGGTTGTCCCACGTGAGGCTCACAGTTAATCCCCATTTTACAGATGAGGTAACTGAGGCACAGAGAAGTTAAGTGACTTGCCCAAGGTCACACAGCTGACAAGTGGCAAAGCAGAATTCGAACCCATGATCTCTGACTCTGATCTCTGACTTCCAAGCCCGGGCTCTTTCCACTGCGCCACGCTGCTTCTCATGCTAGCTAGTAGCTAGCTTTCTGAAATATTGGGCCATCTGGAAAGTCTCAGCTCCTTTTTTCGCCTAATTCTTGAAAAAGAAAGGCAAACCATGAACTGATAATGACTTAAGAGGAAAAAAGTGGATATAAATTTAAAAGTTGACTTGTTTTTCCAATTGAAAAAAAAGAATGTCTAGAAGGAGTAAAATCTTCATCTGGATAATTGTACTCCTTTATTGATAGTTGTATTTTAGGCCTGAAATCACTGCATTAAATTTCAATCTACACTACAGGAAAATTACATTTTCATAGGTCATAACTGCCACACCTATAAAATTTAGGCAGTCAAAATGGGAAACTCCCAGCAAACATGAAATTCAATGCTAACAATTCATAGTCCGTCCCATTGGATTGGATTCAAGGGGTAGGGAATCTTGCAAATGGGGTTCCCTGTAGATCAATGTAGTGGGTAGACCCCATTTTTCCCTGAGCCATGAGGTTGATTCCCATTTTCTCGATGTGCATATGCAGTACAACTCAAGATGCAATGGGATGGAGTCTGGCTGCTTGGTCAAGCCTTAATCTCCCCCTACATGGGTTACTGTAACAACTTTCTTACTGCCTCCCACTTTAGCCCCACTCAATTCAGTCTACCTTGCTTGTACAGCTGCCCAAATCATTATTCTAAAATACCCAATTGTTAACCAATAATCACTCAATAAATTCTTCATCAGTCTTCTCTTCAAAGATCCCTAATGGCTTCTGATCCTTGACTTTAAAGCCCTCCATCAGTGGGTGAATCAAATGGAGAAGGTTTCCTCTCCTACTGAACTGCAGTCCGAGCTCTCTGCTTCTTTCGGGTGAATCTCCTTACTGAAACTTGCCCTCATCTCTCTGGCCTATCAATTGTTTCTACCTTTCCTCCTGTCCATAGTTAAACCAATCTCAAATCAAGAGTATTTTTTGAGCACTTGCTTTGTACCAAGCACTGTACTAAGTGTTGGGAAAATTACTACTGAGATAGTGCACACAATCTCTGCTCTGGAGAACCTTACAATCATATTTCACCTTCACCTTATTCCCTCATACCCCTTACCTGCTTCAAAGTACTTTTAAAGAGCCATGTGCTTCAAAACACATTCCCCAATTAATCCCCCACCATCCTAATTATTCCATGTTGTCACTCATGTCAGCATTTGATAGCACCTTATTTTATGACCTGTTTGTTTTTCATTTATTTATTCATCAATCAATTGTATGTATTAAGTGACTACTGGGTACAGAGCACTGTACCAAGAGTTTGGGAGAGTATAATAGAATTAGTAGACATGATTCTTGCCCTTCAGGTGTTTAAAATCTATCCTGGGAGACAGACACTAAAATAAAGGGCAGAGATGGGGAAGTAATAGAGGATCACATATATAAATTTGCTATGGGGCTTGTGAGTGTTTAAGTGCTAGGTGGTTAAAAAGTAGTGACGATAAATGTTGGGGACACAAAGTGGGGAGACTAAAAATTAATTGGGAAGGCCTAGTAGTTGTTATTTTCCTCTACTCTTGTGTTCTCATTTGCCTTGTCCTCCCCACTATATTGTAAGTCCTTGAGGACAAGGAGTTTGATATTTTACTTCTGTGTAGTTTACAAAGAGGTCTGCTGATGATGACAGAGAGCAGGGTATTTCTTTCTCTTAAATCTAAGAAGGGTGTAGTAGTTTGAGATTGACATTGTTCAGCCCAAATTCTCACACAAAATACAGTATTCATCTATGTGATACATTCCAGATCTATGATTTCCTCTACCAGGGAATGGTTATCACACTTTCATGAGGATAAAAAGATACAATCACTATTTTTACATTTTCTGAAACAAGCCATCATCTGAACCCACATTCCTAGAGAGACAAGGCTACCATGACACAATGCCCACTACACAGAACTGGAATCTGCAGTTTTCTTTCGATGTAAACCAGGGATAAGTGCTCAAATCTCAAGAGAATGAAGACTAACAACCCTCAAGACATAGAATGTAATCCTATTATTCACGGCTCCAGTGGAGAGACTACACAGAAGAGATGAAGAGCAGCAAATGAGAGGGCAGAAATGTTAACCAAGAAATATGGGTGAAGAGTCGCAGCAGGGAAAATACGGGTGGTGAGGATGAAGGGGACTGTTGAGTCCCTGGAGGCCAATGCACCATTTCTCCCATGTTTCAAATGGGAGGCTACAAGTAGAAACAGAAAAGCCGAAGTGCAGAGAACAACTGATGAAAGAAGACATCCATGCAAGCACGATTTAGCTCAAGGGACTGTTTAGCATGTTTTCATGCCTGCCTCTGCCAAGCTAGTCATGCTGACTGAACAGGACCGATTCGCTCCAGATGAAATAAGGCTGGAAAAGACTTTTAGAGCTTAAGTGATAGTGCCTGTTAACGTGAATCGCTGCAAACGGCCATATGTTTGCAGTCTTTTGGATCATTTTCACGTCATGATTAAAGCCCAGCACTTGCAGGAGATTTTTCTTTCTTGATTACTGCTGCATGGTTTATTGGTTCTACTTAATGAAATTCCCTGAGGGAAAGGCTAACAATCTGCTTGGTAGCCTAGCAGGAAAAATTTTTAAATGTTCACTGATTGACTTGGAAACAGAGGCAGGATTTTTTATTCATCTATCTACTCTCTTGTACTGTACTCTCCCAAGTACATAGAACAGGGTTCTACACACAGTAAGTGCTCAATAGGTACCATTAATTGGTTGATTGATCAAAATTTTTTCTTCAGGAGGAAAGCAAGACATAATGCAGGCCAAGGTTTCTGTACCCTAGAATGCAAGGGATTTCTCCTTGACTGAGGAGATCATTCCAGTCTCTGGACTGTAAGCATACTGTGGGCAGGGAACAATTCTACCAATTCTTTTGCATTGTACTCTCTTAGTTCAGTTATCTGCACATAGTAGGCTCTCAATAAATACCATTAATGATTCCATTCAGGGACTTCCAATATCAAATAGACTCGAGTCAAAGACTCAGATCCTCAGATACAACTCCAGCTTTGCCCAAGGAGACCAGGCAACTTTGAGGCAGCAGTGACTGAATACCCATTTTCTTCCCCAGAAACTTCTGACACCCTTCCTGTCCTCTCCCTAATCCTGTGGTTCCCAAAGGCAGGCTTCCCTCCTGCTGACCTGGGAGAACAGAGACCATCCAGTTTTCTTTGAAAATTTACAACCTTCCTGGAATGCATTGGAATAATAAAGCTCACCAAAAATCAATCAGTACTTCAAATGAATCCAGGTTTACATGAGGACCGAAAAGAACAACCATTCCCTGTTTAATGCACCTCTTATAACACTCTAACAATGGCCCTATTGAATTTTAATCCCTCAGTTAGACTATTCCCTCATCTTGCCAAATTCAACCAGCCTTACTCCTCTTGCAGTATGTTGCCTAAATTTAATAAAATGTATAGAACCATATCAATGTTGCATAGATAGTGACAGATATATTTAGCAAAGATAATGGAAAATATGTTAGCTAATTAGGATCCGAAGAATGGACTTGAAAAATTATTCTATTTGCATATGTACATCTTGGCATTGCTCTTTGTTCATGCATCTATCTCTAGTGAGGATGTAATCACCATTTCAATATATTTGTACTGCTCTGATTCATTTGGGGGGAATGCACTGTATTTCATTTCCTTTAGGACAATTATGCTTCATTTAGAACTTTTTCACTTACTCTATTTCCTGTAGTCAATTAAGAGGGTTAACTGGGGTAAGCATAGCAGAATTCTTTCTGGGCACCTAGTCTGCCTCATAAGAAGCATTTCAGTTTGCAAAGTATTTGTACCTCAAAGGATTATGTTATCATTGTTCATCCCTCATTCCCATGAGGGAATGAGGCTTAGAAAAAATGTCCTATGAAAAAGACATATTCTACCAAGAGAACTTTGTTATTCTCTTAGAAACTAATACTACTTAGGAGTAACTGCTTGAGGCATTTGAAAGAGAGAATCACAGGATTGGAAAAGGTCACGAAAATCTAGCATCCCAATTTACTACCAGCGGTTTCCTCAAAAGATTCCTAATATCAACCACATCTAGCAAGGCATTTTTTCATTTTAAAGGACATATCCCAAATTAAATGAGAACGTACCTCCTCCTTTATTGCTTCTGGTGTTTTCTGTACCAACCAGTTGACTTTGGCTTGCAATGATCGTGGAGTACATTCCAGAAGCGTGCTGTTGTATTCGATACCATAAGCCAATCTTTTTTCAGTCTTATCCAGAGCTTCTTCTAGAGGGAAAATTTCATTATTAGTCCTTTGATCTGATGTATTTTGAACTAATTTTATGTCTTTGAGTCATTTTCACATTGTAGTTAAAGCACAACACTTTTAGGAGACATTTCTTTCTTGATTACAGCAGTACAATTTTCTAGTGCCATTGAATGGAATTCCCTGAGGTCAAGACTTCAAAGACTTGAGATCTGGAGGCTTCTGATCTGTGCCTCATTTAGGCCCAAGAAAAAAGACAGTAGAAGAAGCTGAAGATGGGTTAGTAAAGGCCTGTCAACAGGTATTTTGTAGTAATAAGGAAGTTCACTGTGGGATGCAGGTCTCAGAGACCTGCCACATACAAGCAGAAGCCCATGCCCTTGTCCACTGAAGCCACAGTGTGGCTAAAAAATGGAAGCCATCTAGTTAGTTAATAATCAAATTCGGATCTCCAGAGCCCACAAGAGAATCAGGATCTTAAAAGAACCAAATAGCCAGCTTAAAGAGGTATGCAGCAAGTTTAGTATTGTGCTTGTGCCACATAGTAAGTGGTTAATGGATAACAGAACAATAATAATAACTATTGTTATTATTGTAATTATTATCATATTGCTATTGTTCTATCCCAAGAGTTTAATACAATGTTATGCACATAGTGTAAGCTCGGTAAATACCATTACCTGACTTGAATTAAGAATAGCAGTAATGGTATTTATTAAGTACCTAGAAAGCACACTGCACTGAACTCTTGGGAAAGCACAATGCAAAACCCATTCCCTGCTCATAAGGAGTTTGCAACCTAGGACCAGATTACTACATTCAGGTATTAAAAGCTGAGATATCTAGTACCTGGGCAATCAGAAGGAATTGGGTTTTAATCCCAGCTCCACTACTCATTGACTGCGTGACGTTGAGCAAGTCACTTAATTTTCCTGTGCCTCAGTTACCTCATCTGTAAAATGGAGATTAAGATTGTGAGCCCCATGTGGGACAGGGACTGTATCCAACCTGATTGACTTGTCTCTACCCCAGCAGTTATTAAGTGCCTGGCATTTAGTAAGTGCTTAGCAAATATAAAACAAACCAGAACAAAAACAAACATTTCTCTGAGTTGATGTCTCATAAACAATTGGCATTAAAGTTGTACAATATTATAAACCTAATTCTGTAAGTGTTTGGGCATTTCTTTTTTCCTAGCCTCCAACATTAAAATAAATTATGGTTTCAGCAATCACTTATTTAGTAAATGTAAATTACAAAGGAAACCATAATCCTTTGTTTTAGAAGCTTATTTTTTAATATTTCCAGATACTTTCGAAGTGTGCACTCTAGGTGTGGTAGGAGTTTCTTAGAAATGGATTACCAGTGCCCTGTTGTCCAGAGCATTGCTGAGCTGCATTTCCATGTCGAACATCTTGTCTGCGGAAACGTCTGAAAAATAAATGCCATTCTTAGATGGAATTACAATTTCAATTGTCCAGACTTTAGAAAATAGCTAATGCAATATATGTTCCCCCCAAATTTTGCTTGTGTAACACTTATATACGCTTGCACAGGGCCATCTTTTTTTAAATCTGTATTTCTTCCGTTACCTTTTTCTCTGTGCCTTAGTTTCCTCAACTATAAAATAAGGATTTAATATCTCTTCTCTCCTCTTGAGACTGTAAGGCCCATATGGGAAAAAACTATCTCTGATCTGATTATTCTGAATCTACTCTAGCATGAGTATAGTGTTTAGCCCATTGCTTAAGATATCTGTGGGAAAGAGTTGCATCTCAATGCTCAAAGATTAAAAATAAAATTGAGGATGAACTCTGAGTAGGCTTTTCATTTCTCAGTGACGAGAACTTTAGATCAAGTGGAAATCTTGTATGTAATAAACATCTGTAAGCAGTTTAGCAAATTCCCAAAGTAGAGCTTGGTCAGATGCCAGACTTTTGGCCCTCTTCTGAACTTTATAGTTGGCTAATGAGCCAATTAATCAATCCATCAACCAATGATATTTATTGAGTCCTTACTGTGTGTCGAGCACTGAACTAAGAGGTTTAAAGAGTACAAAACAAGTTCATGAGTCAAATATCATTCAGCACTGTTGAAAGGATAAATTGGGAAATGGTCTCAATTGGCCTTAACAGGCTATCGCAAGCAACAGTTCATCGATTAAAGGAAGTGTGATGGGAGGGCAAGTGATAGAACGGAAACAGGAAAACTCCACATAACAGTCCCTTTTCAATCTTTGCCCTTTGCTGTGTTACTGCTGCTACTGTTATTAAATCACCTTTGCTTTCAGTGGACAGGACAATCCAAACCACCCCCACAGGGTTAGGGCTTGGTTGCAAGGCAATTTTTCCCCTGCCCCTAACCATGCTGTTAAATGACTAGGAGTTCTCAGCCCAGTGGCTGATGGGTGGCCCAGGGTCAGTCTGTCAGACAGGTGCAGTTTCCATGTCAGTATCTTACTCTAAAGTGTTTATTCTGCTATAAGACACTATCCTATTAATGTTTCATTTTCCTCATGCAGATTTAGCTAAATGGAAATTTCTACCAAAATTTCCAATCCCCCCCAAAATGTGGAGTCAAGTCAGTCCAGCCAGGATTCTTTATCCTGGTTGCATTGGCATGAAATATTTGTAGCCCTTAGAAAGCAGTATAGATTAATGATAAGAGAAGTAGCATAGCCTAGTGAAGGGAGGATGGGTCTGCCTTTGGACTAATTCCAGGCCTTTCTTAAATGTCATTTTGAAAAATAATCAACATGAAATCTTTTGGCTTGAAATTACTTTGGTAAGTAATAATGGTACACTTGTAGGTGGAGTACAGTGGGAGTGAAAGAAGAATAATCATTTCAAATAACAATATTTATTAGATTTTATTAAGTATAGTAGAGGTAATATAAAATATTCTAGAAAGTGGTATTTTTAACTGAACACTTTTTTATTTGACCACCAAGACCAATTTTCATGAAGGTAGAAAAATTTAACTAGTTTATTGCCAGATAATGGATCTCAACTTTTGTGAAATATATAGTGAGAACCAGAGTTATTTTCTCATATCCTAATCATCTTCAAAATCCAAAAGCTGAAAAATTGCACAAGAAAATGATTCCACAACTACAAGAACTATATTTCATAAGCATGCTATCTGTAAGCATTACCAATAGAAAAATGTCATTTATTTCACATCCTGAATATGGTCCGTGTATGGAACAGACGATAACTTTTTCTACCCTAAGTTTTATAATTCAGTTGGAATCAATCACTGGTCTTCATGGAGTGTATTATGTTCAAAACACTGTAATTATACTGAACACTGCTTAGTAAATTCAAATCAGCAGAGAGAAAAGTTCAGGATGGGGACAGACAATACAAACACAAGTCAGGAACTGTTAATCATTCAACAGCATTTACTGAACGCTTACTGTGTGCAGAACATTGTACAAGAATTCAGGACAACAGACTTGGTAGTCATCTTCCCTGACCCCAAGGACCTTACGGTATAGAGGGGGAGGCAGACATTAAAATAAATTATGGGAATGTACATAAGTGCTGTGGGGCTGAAGGTGAGGGGTATATTGGGTGCTTGGTTGGCAAAAGACCTCTTGGGAGGAGATGTGATTTCAATAAGATTTTGAAAGTGAAGTGAGTAGTAGTCTCTAGTATGTGAAGGAGGAGGGAGTTCCAGCCCAGAGGGAGGATATGGGAAAGGGGTTGGCAACAAGGTAGATGAGTTTGAGTTACAGTGAGTAAGTTGACATTCGAGGGGCAAGCGTGTGATGACGTTTCAGGAGAAAAGTGTGCAGATTGGGTCATAGTAGGAAATATATGAGGTAGGATAGGAAGGGGTGAGCTCACTGAGTGATTTAAAGCTGATGAAAAGGAGTTTGGTGCAAAGGTTGATGGGCAACCACTGGAGGTTACTGAGGAGTGGGAATCCATTGGTTCAAAGGGTTTTTTTTTAACAATTGGTTTGACTATTTCCCACTGGTAGTTAATAAAATATGAGGAGTCAAACTAAAAAAATTACAAATTCTATCCCTCACCACAGGCTTCAGTATAAGATGTTAGTCAGGAGATGTGACAAATTCATGAAATAATTAGGGAGGGTTGAGTTTAGCAACTGGTGTGTGCTGGAACAGGCAGGAAGACCATAATAGTGCTACTACACCCAAACAAACTGCAGTTTGGAAATCTCCTTCTTAAAAAAAAAAGATGGGCTTATTATCAGGCTGTTAGGGAAACTTATGAGATAAAGCAGTGGGCAATAGTGTTTCTGAAGCAGCTGAAAAACTGGGATTTGGGGAAAGACAGGGGAGAAAGGAAATGGAGGATTTCTGCTTTTATTATTTCATCCTCAAATGTTTTCTTGTTAAAGATCTTATGCAATGAGAAAGATCTGGAAGAGGGTACTTAAAATGTGAGGTTCTTGTGAGTCAGGGACTGCATTCAACCTGATTAACTTTTATCTACCCCAGCACTTACTATGAAGGGTGCTTAATAAATGCCATAACTATTATTATTAACAGAATGGAGGGTATTCATTCAATCATTCCATCATATTTATTGAGTGCTTACTGTATGCAGAGCACTGGATTAAAGGCTTGGGAGGGTACAGTATAACAATGAATATCACCTGTGCTAGAAAAAAGGTCCTTAAGAGCACTGGGATTGGGTCAGACCAAATGTTCTGGTATTGGTAATGCTTCCTGCATTTTCTACTTACATATTACTTTGAGCATCATGATTTAGTACCTCCATTTAATAGTCCCTTAAATTGTGATTTCTTTAAGGTTATCATAACGCAGATCTACATCTCCGCCCCTGTCCTCTCCCCCTCCCTTCGGGCTCGCATCTCCTCCTGCCTCCGGGACGTCTCCACCTGGATGTCGGCCCGCCACCTAAAACTCAACATGAGCAAGACTGAGCTCCTCATCTTCCCTCCCAAACCCGGTCCTCTCCCAGACTTCTCTATCACCGTGGATGGCACGACCATCCTTCCCGTCTCTCAGGCCCGCAATCTCGGTGTCATCCTTGACTCGTCCCTCTCGTTCACCCCACACATCCTATCCGTTACCAAGACCTGCCGGTTTCACCTCTACAATATCGCCAAGATCCGCCCTTTCCTCTCCACCCAAACGGCTACCTTACTATTACGGGCTCTCGTTATATCCCGGCTAGACTACTGTGTCAGCCTTCTCTCTGACCTCCCTTCCTCCTCTCTCGCCCCGCTCCGGTCTATTCTTCACTCCGCTGCCCGGCTCATCTTCCTGCAGAAACGATCTGGGCATGTCACTCCCCTTCTTAAACAACTCCAGTGGTTGCCTATCGACCTCCGCTCCAAACAAAGACTCCTCACTCTAGGCTTCAAGGCTCTCCATCACCTTGCCCCTTCCTACCTCTCCTCCCTTCTCTCTGTCTACCGCCCACCCCGCACGCTCCGCTCCTCTGCCGCCCACCTCCTCGCCGTCCCTCGGTCTCGCCTATCCCGCCGTCGACCCCTGGGTCACGTCCTCCCGCGGTCCTGGAACGCCCTCCCTCCTCACCTCCGCCAAACTGATTCTCTTTCCCTCTTCAAAACCCTACTTAAAAATCACCTCCTCCAAGAGGCGTTCCCAGACTGAGCTCCTCTTCCCCCTCTACTCCCTCTGCCATCCCCCCTTTACCTCTCCGCAGCTATAGCCTCATTTTCCCCTTTTCCCTCTGCTCCTCCACCTCTCCCTTCCCATCCCCACAGCACTGTACTCATCCGCTCAACTGTATATATTTTCGTTACCCTATTTATTTTGTTAATGAATTGTACATTGCCTTGATTCTATTTAGTTGCCATTGTTTTTACGAGATGTTCTTCCCCTTGACGCTGTTTATTGCCATTGTTCTTGTCTGTCCGTCTCCCCCGATTAGACTGTAAGCCCGTCAAATGGCAGGGACTGTCTCTATCTGTTGCCGACTTGTTCATCCCAAGCGCTTAGTACAGTGCTCTGCACATAGTAAGCGCTCAATAAATACTATTGAATGAATAATTTTGAAAACTATAGGTGAAGACTTGAGGATGGAGAATATAAAAGAGGCTGCAGTGGAAGGAGACTATAAGAACATCTACCACCCTTAGGAAGAATGTTTTGAACAAGTATGTTTTTATTTTCTTTTCCTGTTGGGCTGTTTCGTTTGGAGAAGGGAGAACTGTTTATTTGGCTAATAGGCTTTCAGTTTCTGCTTCTAGCCAGACCATAAGTAAAAATGATCCACTCTGAAAGGAAAATGATTTCCCCTTCACGTGCTAAAACATATCCAAGGGACCACCTGAAAGGGGTCAGAATGCTTCAGAAAAAATGAAGTAAGGAAGATCCATCATTTCCTCCTACTTCTCATCCTAACCCACTAAATTCTTCCCAAGAGACTTTTCCTATTGAAGCTCTTCTCTTTTTCCACTCCATATATCTGTACCTCTCCCCTCCTTACCAAAAAAAAGAACATTGTCTCTGAATCAATCTGCCAAATACCCTGCTCTTCAGCAGCATATCTTCATCTTCATTAACTGATAACAGATTAATAACACCGGGATGCTGTACTTTCACTCGTTTTACCTGGCAATTCCCTACCCCTTCAAAATACTGAACTTTCCTTTCAATCAGTGGAATTTATCCTGGATCTGCCCTAGTGCTTAGCAGAGTTCTCGGCACACAGGATGTGCTTAATAAATATCACAATTACTATTATTATACGGAGCCAAGGCCTTAACAACAGTTTACAAAAAGGTTAAAATAGCTCATGATCCCTGCGCATCACTCCAGAGCTGTGGACCTGTGTCAGACTCTTTCATATTATCCTGTGGCCTCATTCCAATCCTGCCTTGCACCACCATGGTTCATAAAAACACAAAACACTGGGAAGGCCACGGTGGCTGCTGTAGCTGTGGCAGTTATTGTGATTGTTGCTGTTGGACTCTGAACCACAACAAACCAGAAACACTGCTCCTCTACCCACAATACCCTACTGTTATTATTGTTTCACTTCTCTTTTATGTTTCTGTAGCCAGTCTTCTTTCCTAGCTTTTATTCCATGGTTATGAGCTCTTTGAGGGCTAGTGAGCACATCTAATTCTCATCATTCTTTTCTGCACTTTTTACAGTGCTTTGCACATAGTAGGTGTACCAAGAAATACTAATAGTGTGGTCAATCAATCAATAGTATTTACTGAGCCCTTACTGTGTGCTGAGCACTGAACTAAGCATTTGGGAGAGTACAATAAAACAGAATTGGTAGACACAATCCATGTCCACAAAGAGCTTATGGAATAGAGGAGGATCCAAGAAAGAACTGTATAGAAGAATTTAGTAAGATTTTGGCACCTATAAGTGACTTTGAGAACTAGGCTGGATTTGGGTGATTCAAGTTAGGAATAACAAACCTGCTTTTCATATGCTTTGGATTAAGTCACACATTTCATTAATTACACAGGTCATGAATTTGCCTGGGAGTTAAAACATTCACTTTCAAAATTAAATAAATTAGTCTCAGCTGCTCAAGAGGATTTGGGGGTGAAGGCATGATGCAGTTCAGAATCTTATCTTCTTTTGAATATCAACTCCCTCATGTGCAGTAGCATACAGTTTCCCCATTCCATATTTATCTAACACTTTCTGGCTCCCTTGGGCCCTCCCCACAGACCTCAGCTTTGCTGAGAGATGGTAGCTGATCAAAGTCGGTTGAAAAACTGGCCTTATCAGGTTAAGGGAAAGAGGTACAGAACACAGACTGGTAGTGGGTTGGCTTTGACAATTCTTATAAAATATTACCTATTTAAATAATGTGTAACATCTTTAAGGAAAAGCTTTCTGCAAAGGTTTGAATAATATGATTTTACTGCTTTACTCACCACGTATTAAAAAAACGGTCACTCTTTGTAGAAGAAACACTCTTTCTAATCCAATATACTAACCTTCATACTTCCTTCATACACATATAAATGCCCATTTTTCTTTGAGTGACTTGCTGATGATATTGAACACTCTGAGTTGACCGGAGGTGGCATAATAACTAGTTTAGCTATATTGCAAAGAGTGGCTGCACATTTCTACGGACACCTCAGAATAGCTCCTTTGAGGATCAGCAGCAAGATTGGAGTTGATAACTTTTATAGTTGAGGGCAATTAACCTGTTTGATAAGAACATATCTGCAGCTGCCAACAGGATGATAGTTTTCCTGGGTTCAGGTTATATAAATCTCCAATTTATATGGTTGTTGATTTTTCAGAGCTGGAACAGAGAGTGCATTTTAAGAAGTGCCAATTCAGTTTGGCCTAGCTCTTTCAAATATAAAAAGTCCTTCTGGGCCTTTTAAAAAAATCCTTGAGGTGAAATGCTTGGAATCCTACTTGTGCGTGACTTCCATCACATGACTTATCTTAAGGGTTCTTAGTTCACTCATTTCTCTGCTTGTTCACTCTCATCTCATAAATTACAGAATTAATTTCTTCTGGATGCAATTAGCACTGGCTCAGTTTGAGCCTAACCAGCATTCAGCATCATGGGAAAATAAAGATGAAGTATCATGGGAGAAGGGGAAAAAAAAGGAGAGATGATATTTTTGAGCCCTCTGACAGGTACTGAGAGTTCATGAACTGATATTTAATTAATGGATAGGAACTGCTTTCCCAGGATTGCCAGAGAGTGAAAAGTCCATCTCTCAAATAATCCAAAAATGGTAGGAAGAACAAAAACAGGATGATTTTAATGACTGTGCACTCATCAGTAGTAGCAATTAAGAGTAGGGTTTGCTCACAAAAAACTTGAACTTCTGCTTACGTAAAATCTTCAGTCTTCTACTCCTTCGGCCATACGATTATACTGTATTTGATTGTTGGCTTGTTTTGCTTTATAATGGCTGACAAAACTTTTGCATATATTAAAAAATGAGTTTCTGCCTTCTCAAAGGGGTTTATAGGAACATATTTAATGTTCCCCATGTGCAATTATCGAAATCTGCTTAAGTTTTTAAACAGGTTTCTTTAGACTTTCAAATGCTAGTCAAGGCAATAGCTGTTATAGTTCATTTGCATTTTGAAAAATGCAACTTTATTTTTTATGGACTTGATTGTAGCAGAAGGAAAGGTTCCTGTACAGTTATGTAGGCAATATGGTGGTACACTACTTTTACCTTTTTGCAGGTGATCCTGTGGGATAATAGCGGGAACAAGATATTCCATCCCAAGCGCAGTATGGATCTCTCGCGAGGCAGCAGTCAGCACAAGCTGAACCATACACATTGCACTGATGGAATTTAACTTGGGCCACAACAGATCCTGACCCAACATAGAGCTGTTGCTATAGAAATAGAAGCAAAAACCATTAATGGACAAACCTCTACTATTACCACATAAATGATCCTGCATATTCTCTCACAACTTCTAACCATTAATTATCTGGCAACAATGACCTACAGATTTTACAGAATCTAAAGACAAATGATGACACCTAATTTTGATGAGATCATCTTTTAGGGTCCATGTGGATCTGATGAAAAGAAATATTGAAATTAATATGAGTATCTCAAGAATCTTCTCTTTAGTTCTGCAAAATATGGACTGAATTGTTATGGAAGCTCCTTTTAATACACAATGATATAGACTGCAGCATTACAGAGAAGAAGCACAGAGTAGTGGCATAGAGTATGGGCCTGGGAGTCAGAAAGTCATGGGTTATAATTCTGACTCTACCACTTGTCTGCTGTGTGACCATGGGCAAGTAATTTAACTTTTCTGCACCTCAGTTACCTCATCTGCGAAATGGGGATTGAAACTGTTAGCCTTTTGTGGGACAGGGACTGTGTCCAACCTGATTTGCTTGTATCTACCTCAGTGCTTAGTACAGTGTCTGGCACATAATAAGCACTTAGCAAATACCATAATTATTATTTTAATTATTATTAAATTGAACAATTGCATATACTGAATGACAGGGTTTAAGGAATCTGAGAGGTCATCTGGTCCATACCTCTGTGTGCAGAGAGGTCTGCAAAGTAGGATGGCAGTAAACTTTCTACCCGGTTTTGGAAAGTCTCCAGGCAACAATGTTGAATGATGATTAAAAACAAGAAAGTGACTTAGATAGTCTTGCTTCCAAAGAACTAGCCAAAGAACAATAGGCCTCATTTTCAAATACAGTGCATATGATGATCATTTTACTTATAATACCATTGATGCTGGATCCTCTTCCCACTTTACCAGTCCCTTAGTTCAGCAACCAATCAATCAATAAATCAATGGTATTTCCTGAACATTTACTTTATGCAAAGCTCTGTCCATAAAAAAGTCCCAAACATTCAAGCATTGACTGAAACAAGTATAAAGCTTTAAAAATTAACCAAATAACATATAAAAAAAATCCGAGACACTTTTTTATGAGAATAACCAAAGATTCAGCACACTATAAACACTTTCTATCTATGAATCTCAGATTGATTCACCAAAACAGCACCAGTAACTGTTTTCACACAGAGCTAGACCAGCTCACCAAGTTTAGGAAGCAAAAACATTATGTCGTATCACGTGAAATTGTGAAATTGGAATTGAGATGATTTTCGGAATTAATGCACGACTACATATTTGCCATATCAGATGGTATTTCCCAGTAATTTAAATACATAAAAGATGCCTTACTCTTTTTGAAGAAATTTCCATGAAAAGAATGGGATCGGGAACCTGGAAAAAAAATTATCTAGTTTTAAACCAAGGGAATAATAATAATGTTGATATTTATTAAGCACTTACTATGTACCGAGCACTGTTCTAAGTGCTGGGGGAGACACAGGATAATCAGGTTGTCCCACGTGAGGCTCACAGTTAATCCCCATTTTACAGATGAGGGAACTGAGGCACAGAGAAGTTAAGTGGCTTGCCCACAGTCACACAGCTGACAAGTGGCAGAGGCAGAATTCGAACTCATGACCTCTGACTCCCAAGCCTGGGCTCTTTCCACTGAGTCACGCTATATCAATCTTTTCTATCACGACACCAAGGATTTTGTCTGCATCACCCAAGCATCATCAACCAGTCCAAATCTTCTACATCTTTCCAGGCAAATTAAATGCGTCATAGAGAAAATTCATGTTTTCCTTACCTTTTAGGGACAAACTTTCATTCCTCTACATTTACCACTATGCCTCCCATTTGAAAGAAGGAAGATTCATGTCTTAATGACGTTTACCTAGCAAGCTAGATGTCTGGGATGTTGCTAGCTGATGCACCTCAATTTATCCTTATCTTGCCTGACAATTACCGTAATTGCAGTTGCAACATCCTGGGCTTGTTGTTTACTTCAGAAAGATTTGAAAAACTTGGATCCCACATCAGGCCTTCCCAAACAAAATATTTTTTCAAAAAGACATTTCTGCCTCATGGAAATGTTTCAGCTGAAATGTGTATGTTTATCTTGTTGGGATGCTTCCAGGTCAAAGATTCAAAATACAAATAAAATAGTTTATTAAACACTTGTCAGTATAGACAGTATATCTAAATCCTTGTGTGCAAGTCAAAACAGCACTGGATCTTTGTCCCACCAACTGTGTGACTTTGGCCATAGTTATTTACCTTCTCAATACCTCATTTCCTCAACAGTGAAATGGGGCTGATAAAAACTGTTCCTCCTCACCCCAGCAGGATGGGGTGAGACAGTGATTAGTGATGCAAAAGTTCTTTGGCTTCCTAGATATAAAAGCTCTGCAAAAATCCAAGATAGCCTCAGATCTGCCAAAATTAATTCATTCAATCATATTTATTGAACACTAATAGTGTGGGTGCATCTTTTCACCACCCATTTTAATAAAGATGTTAGGGAATTAGAAGATGCTTTTCTGGTAGAGGGAACATGCTTAAGATACTAGTTGCTGCCGGGTGGGAAGAATGTTTTGTGTGCATGCTTGCCGTGAACACTACTGTCTGAATTTTTCTTAACTCAGGGTTTTGCAAGAATGTAAGCCTCATATTGTGTAAGAACTGGGAATATTATTGTTGTACCTGAGTCTCGCATTCATTCATTCATTCATTCAATAGTATTTATTGAGCGCTTACTATGTGCAGAGCACTGTACTAAGCGCTTGGGATGAACAAGTCGGCAACAGACAGAGACAGTCCCTGCCGTTTGACGGGCTTACAGTCTAATCGGGGGAGATGGACAGACAAGAACAATGGCAATAAACAGAGTCAAGGGGAAGAACATCTCGTAAAAACAATGGCAACTAAACAGAATCAAGGCGATGTACAATTCATTAACAAAATAAATAGGGTAACGAAAATATATACAGTTGAGCGGACGAGTACAGTGCTGAGGGGATGGGAAGGGAGAGGTGGAGGAGCAGAGGGAAAAGGGGAAAATAAGGGTTTAGCTGCCAAGAGGTAAAGGGGGGATGGCAGAGGGAGTAGAGGGAGAAGAGGAGCTCAGTCTGGGAACGCCTCTTGGAGGAGGTGAGTTTTAAGTAGGGTTTTGAAGAGGGAAAGAGAATCAGTTTGGCGGAGGTGAGGAGGGAGGGCGTTCCAGGACCGCGGGAGGACGTGACCCGGGGGTCGACGGCGGGATAGGCGAGACCGAGGGATGGTGAGGAGGTGGGCGGCAGAGGAGCGGAGCGTGCGGGATGGGCGGTAGAAAGAGAGAAGGGAGGAGAGGTAGGAAGGGGCAAGGTGATGGAGAGCCTTGAAGCCTAGAGTGAGGATTTTTTGTTTGGAGCGGAGGTCAATAGGCAACCACTGGAGTTGTTTAAGAAGGGGAGTGAGACATTCAAGAGTGCAGATGCAAAACTATGTCTCCTTGGGAGCTGTAGAGAGGAAAATGATATTCCTCCTTCCTTCCCTCACCCTGAAGGTGTGTGAGTGCCTGTTTTAAGCAGAGAGTCTCAATCCGGGGGGAATTCCACTGACCACTTCATTCCCTTCCACCCAGGCTCCCCAAATCCCATGGAGTTGTCACAGGGGAAGAGCATGGCCTAGAGGATAGAGCATGGGCCCGAGAGTCAGAAGGACCTGGATTCTAATCCCGGCTCCACCACTTGTCTCCTGAGTGGCCTTAGGCACATCACTTCACTTCTCTGGTTTTCAGTTCCCTAATCTGCAAAATGGGGATTAAGACTGTGACAGGGACAGGGACTTTGTCCAATAGGATTAGTTTATATCTCCCCCAGCACTTAATACATGCCTGATACACAATAAGTGCTTAACAAATACCATAAGAAAAAAAGAATAGAATAAAAACAATCACACTGTTGTAGAATCAATAGATCTCTGGGCCATTTTCAAATGACATGTGCACTCTCTTAATCAATCAGTCAATCAATAGTATTTATGAGGTCTTACCCTAAGCAGAGTAGTCTATGTACTAAGTGCTTAGGAGAGTACACCAGAGTTAGTAGAGAAGATCCCTACCCTCAAGGAGCTAACAATCTCTCTTGGTGTAAATGACATTTTGAGAAATAATGTAACATCCTTGCTATTTGCATGGGAATGATGGGGCTGCCTCCTTCCATCCCCTTTACCTGCTCTCCTACTTCAAGTCCGTGTTGCATTCCTAAGCATATTCTGCTCCCTTTATGCTGGAAAGAAGAGAGCTATCTTTTTTTTTTTTTAATGTCAATGTGGACGTGACTCCCCACACCTTAAAATTCATCAATGATTGCCTGTTCCTTTATGCACCGAGTAGAAATTTCTGACCATCAACCTTTAGGCCCCTAATCAGCTCTCTCCCTTATTTGCCCACTTCTCCCTCTACACCCCAGCTGGTCTCCTTTGCTCCTCTCAAGCCAACTTGCTCGCTGTGCCTCATTCTTATCTCTCCTGCTGCTAACCTCTAATAATGATAATCATAATAATAATGATAGATTTTGGTATTTCTTAAGTTCGATTGTGTGCCAAGCACTGTGCTAAATACTGGTGAAATAGAAGATAACTACTCACCCTGCCTCAACACCTAGAAATTCTTCCCCCTTCACACCTGATAAAACAGTTTCTCCATCTTCAAAAACCTTTGAAATTACATCTCCTCCAGGAGGCCTTCCACATAACATAGGCACCTTTTTACTTACCACCCAATCCCACAAAGCATTTACGTATATACATTTATCGCCTATTGCTTTCTCCAAGCTGTAATTTATTTTCACTTATTAAAGATTAACGATTCAATTAATCGGTTGTAATGCATTTTAGCATGTCTCCCTCATTGGAGTATAAGATCTTAAGACCAGGGATAATGTCAAGTAATTATACTGTACTCTCCCAAGTGATTATTAGTGTTCTGCACACAATAGGTACTCAGTAAAAGTTATTAGTTGAATGATTGGAAGAAAAATGGGGAAAATATTAAATCCTTCAACAAAATACATATGATGAGTTAAGAAACACATTGGGACTTCTTTCAGAATTACCCCAACTCCCTGCCTCTTTCTTTTGGAAGCACTTTAATCAACAGCTACTTGGTAATGGCCCAGGGCATTATATAGTACCTTGAATACTTGCAGTTCTTCTAGAATCACTTCTTCCATTGATTCTGTTTCCTGGTTGTAAATGGTGATGACTTTCAGTACAATCCCATTATCTGTAAGAAAATAGGAGTTATGTTAGAATAACCGTAATATTTCCAACTGATGATGACCAAAGTGCATATTAAACATTAACCATTCAGAATTATAAATACAAAGCAACATAAAGATGACCTGACAAATCAATTTCAACATGCAGCCCACATTAAAGCTTTAAATCATCCCGCCTTCCACCACATGAACTCACGGTCATTTGATATGTGTCACAGTACATTACTGAAGAGAAAGTATTTGCTAATCTCTTCAATGAAATGAGTTTTGGAAGAAAATTAAGTTCTTATCTGTAAATGTGTTATAGTTCTCAAATCCAGATGTAAAAGGTAACATTTTTTTTTCCATTGCAATCAGAATTTCTAACCCATGCCCTAGAGATAATCAACTAGAAACATCTTTGTGCTGACAATAGTATTCTCAAAGGGTACATAGAAAAGATGTGCAAGAAATCATGGGTTTCATGAAGAATTAGCATAAGTCTATATGGAATGGCAATTATCCTAAAGAAGACAGAAACACATCACGGAGAAGCTGAGATTTATGATCAGCTGAAAAATGTCTCTTCACTGAAGAGCGCTATTATGGTAGCAAGCTATTTTAAAAGTCTGCCTATCCAAGCAGTCAGAGAAGGCACGAAAGGGTACATGATCTGAGATGTTGGCCCAAAATGTACCAGTTTTGTAAATGTACCATTTTGGTGATATTAAGCTCCAAACCTCTCTAAGAGTCTGCAGATGCTTAGAGGAAGGCCCAACCTCTCCTATGGCTACAAAAGTCATCTCTTCCAGGGACATTACAGTAAGATTCCAAAAAATAAAAATAGCAAAATGAGATTAGCAAATACATGATTGGGGAATGCTGCTATCCAACCACTTTGAAACCTACAGGTCACATACCTCCTCTGGTCCTTAAGGCTCACCAATCATAAAATGAATGGATTTAGTAGCCTTGTTACTTTCCCAAGTGAATCACTGCTCTCCCAAGGTGAATGAAGAAGTAACTGCTTCTGAGGCCTGAATTCCAGAGTTTCCTCTTACAGATTGCTTGAGAGTGGAATGCAATGCCTCAGCTGTTCCCTGCCACTTCAGCACTCTCAGTCCTCATATCAGTACCCAAATCCTCTATTTCCAATTCTTCTTTCTACCTAATGTGAGTGTGACATATGAAGGATTGACTAGAAAACAGATCCAGGCATATCACAGGGAGGGCAACCCAGGAAAAGATCAAAAGCAGGGGTAACTTCCCATCCCAAAGCCAAAGGAGAAACTGAAAAATAGTCTCAACCTTCGTTTTCAAAGAACAACCACGACTAAAGAAGAATTTCTTAAAGTGGTTAACTCAAAGCCCTTGATGTCACAGTAAAGTTTCCCTATCGAGTGAGAATTTTCTGGGTGGCTCTCCTGAAATTCTAACCTTAAATTTTGGCCTTTCTAATAATCCTTTAAAGTCATGTTAATCGTTCCTATTAATAATCCTTTAAAACTATTTTGAGACTCCAAGCCTTCGTGCTACAATTCTCCTCTTGCAGGCTGAAGTGTTTCTATTGATAGAGGGAAAATTGGACTTTTCTCTAATACTGCTGAAAACTACTCAGTGTAAGATGTTTACATTTCACTTTTTTTTTATTGAGGATGATTGTATAAGGATCATAATGTGCAGTAGTTATTTCTACTTTCTCTAGTGCCAAAATCCAATGCACAAATGTTGAGATACACAAGTGCAAAATAAAATCTTCTTATAAATAACATGAATCACGGCAGCAAAGCACACATCAGAATTAATGAATCCTATGGTAAAATTTCCTAGATGCAACATCCAAACCTTAAAAGTTAAAGTAAACAAACAAGAGTAATTGAAAACATATTTTGATAGTACCCTAGTGCCTTTCTTTTATGTTATAATAAAACATGTAATATGTTTTTCATTTAATGTGCACTAGGTGCAAATCTATCTTACATTAAACTTTTTTTTGACAGAATCATTACTAACACCTTGTCAAAAAGTCCTGTATGTTCCAAAGACATTTAGATGTACGATTGGAATCTCTTTAATCATTTCTGGGCATTTAAACAAAGCATTTAAATGATTCAACTCTTTATCTCAGTGTGCTTATATTTTCTTTAATTCCCAAGGGCATCTGGTTGGGTGTTCAACAAGATGAGAAGTACAGGAACACTGACATAGTAACTAATTCACCTAACAGTTTATGGAAGTCTGTTTTGGATTTAACATGTCAGAAATAAGCCTGGGAGTCAGAAGGTCATGGGTTTTAAACCTGGTTCCACCACTTGTCTGCTGTGTGACCTTGGGCAAGTCACTTAACTTCTCTGTGCCTCAGTTACCTCATCTGGAAAATGGGTATTGAGATCGTGAGCCCCACATGGGACAGGGACTGCGACCAACCTGATTTGCTTATATCCACCCTGGTGCTCAGTACAGTGTCTGGCATCTAGTAAGTGCTTAACAAATATCATTATCATTATTATTATTATTATTATTATATCCAACAATTGTACTTATTGGTCACTTACTGTGTGCAAAGCACAGAACTAACCGCTTGGGAAAGTAAAATACAACAGAGTGAAGGCACGATTCCTGCCCACAAGGAGCATTACTACTTACAGTGGGCAATAGACATTAACATAGAATAAAATAAAATAGGGGAAATGATAGAGTATAAGAATATTTACATTAGTACTGGGGAGCTGAGATGAGTATCAAGATGTTAAAGAAACCCTTAAGATGCACAGCCAAAGTCATAGTTGCCTGGTCAGGGCTGGGTATGAAGATTTGGGAATCATCTGTGTAGAGATTGTAGTTGAAACCATGGGAGCAAATGAGTTCTCCAAGAGAGTGGGTGTAGATGGAGAATAGAAAAGGAACCAGAACTGAACTGTGACGGATTGTCAGTTAGCGGCATGAGACGGAGGAGTTGTCAGTGAAAGAGAGTGAAAAGGAGTGGCCAGAGAGATATGAGGAGAATCAGAAGGCAATTTGGGTGAAGTCAAGGTTAGATGATGTTTCTAATATTCAACGGTACTTATTAAGTCCTTTTTACTAGGCACTTGGGTGAGAACAATAAAAGTAGACACAGACCATACTCTAGGAGTTTACAATCTAATTGTAATGAAAACTTTAAGTATTCCCATGTGGGCTTCTAATATTTTTGTTTCTAAATTGCAATGCAAATTTTGAACTCTTCATAAACTTTTCATTACCTGTGCCAATAAACAGGACATCATATTTCCCATCTTTAGCTTCCACTCGATCCACTGCTATTTGTTTGAGATTATATTTTCCTTCGGTCTTTACCAAGATTGGTCGCTTATGGACTGGTAGAATAGGATGAAACATCAGTGGGTGATTCCTTGCAAACCGGATAGCCTCATCTGGATAATCTTTGGTGGAACTATACTTTCCTCCGTTCACCTTACTGGCACACTGTTGGAACAATATAACTAATTATGCATGTTTCTGCCTTAATCCCGGTTTTTTCTGGATAAATCATTATTATTATTATTATTATTTGTGGAATCTATGCTAGGAGATATGCTATGACACTGTAAATCACAGGAAAGTGGGGCATTCACTGAAGCTTGAAGCTAGTAAGCCAAAGGTAAACAAAAATAGTTCACACAGATGGTAACCATACAAAATTCATCATCACAGGAAGCTTTGCAGAAAGAAAATATCTACTACATTTAAGACCTACAGTTCATAACACACTTTACAGTACTGTGCCTGGAACACAGTATACGTTTAACCAATACCATTATAATTATTATCATTATTATGACTTGGCATTTGGTGAACATGCATGAGAGGTTAAAAGATGTATTTTCCTGTACTTGCTCAGGAACGAGTTGGATAAATGCTTTGATTCCTAAAAGAAAAGTACAGGATGCTAGAAGGTACATTATGAGCCATGAGAATGTAAATAATTGAGAACAATCACAGCACAGTCTTTTCACATCCTGTTGCTCCTCTCAGAGACTGAATACTGGGATCGATGGGCCACTAGCATGACATTTCTCAAGTTCTTATGTTGATAAATGAAAAAATGAATGTAATGAAATTGCATTTTTCTCTTATTTCTGAAAACCTTTCTCCCTTTCCTAAGTTAAAAAAAAATCACTAAACCCTCCAAAAGCGTAGATGCTATAGGGCTGATACAGTAACCTTCTAATTTGAGTATATGCATCCAGAAGTTATATTTTGAAATAATAATTTAAATTGTGTCATAAAGTCTGAAAGTGAAGGTGTTTGCCTTCAGAAAGGTTTTTCATAATGTAATTCAGGGATCAGAATAATGATCAGAATTGTTTGAGCAATTAACCAAACTTCATCCTGGCAAAATGGGCCTAAAAAAGATTCTACTCAAGCCCTGGAACTGGACTTATTTTTTCTAAAGAAAAGTTTATCAATCAGTCACTCAATCATATTCATTGAGCTCTTACTGTGTGCAGAACACTGTATTAAGCACTTGGGAGAGTACAATATAACAATAAACAGATACAATCTTCATCCTTGAGTTAGCTAAATGGAATGGGAAAACCATTTGCTACAAATTTTGTAGAGCTCAAACATTTGGTTTAAGTAAATGTCTCAATTTACTACCTCAAACATTCAGTGGCAAAATTAAGGCCATTTCAGATAAAATGTACAACAGTAACAATGAATTATTACCTTAAAAACTTAATAGCACCCTATTTAATTTTAATATTCACATTGTAACTAAGTGCTTCTGTGTTTTGCTTATGTCCTTCCATTACCAAGAAAAATTACAACATTTTCCATGATCAATTTTGCTATTTTGTAAAGTGCACAGACAGAATATTGCTAATTAAATCAAGTTTACTAATAGAATTAGAGAGCCAAATGTTGAAAACAGGGATTTTTTAAATGGTTTATTTAAAAAAAAACAGGTAGCGCTCCTTAATTTAGCATGAATTTTTCCTTTAACATGCTCTCATAAGTTCTAACTGAAAGCATTTATGAGAATACTAGAAGCAATTCAGGAACCATTCACTTCCTCCAAATTTCCATTAAGACAATGTGGTTTTAAGAAGCATTTCTAGAAAAGACTCAGGAGAAAGCTTGCCCTGTTTCAACTCTAGTTTCTATCAATAATGTGAAATAAAATACAGTTTAGGTCTTCCTGGAAATAGGACTTTTAAACTTATGGAGATAATGATTGACAACAATAAACTTCCACTTGTGAAAAGTGGCAATATTTGCTTCCAGTTTTGCCTTTAGCTTGGCAAAAAGTGTTTTCTACTTGACTCTGAAGCAATTGTCTAATCAGCCTAGCACTGGGATTTTCCTGGCTGCTGGGAGTGATGGTATGGTTTGAATTGTACCACAAGTTAAATGTTTGCTTTCTGTAAACCACATGGCACAGACTATCTTGTACTTCTCCAACCAAGTTGCCCACAGAACACACGGTGTAAAAATAACCATTTGGATGTCTTTATTCTAATTTAAAATAATATCATCTAAAAAGAGAGCCACAGAAGCACTTAAAACAATCCACCAGTTGAAAAGAAAATAGTAAACATAACACTCTTAGTATTATTCCCAAATTTATCAGCATTTCAGAAGGAGCTAGGAGACTCTGGCATATGGTGACCTAATACTGACTCTGAATAACTCAGTGAATGATTGAACTTACAGAACCAGGTCTTGGATAAGGTATTTTCCCTTCGTAGAGTGACCAGTGATATTCTGGCCCTTCCTTATGAGCATATGGTCCATTGAAAGCAGCCCGAATATTAGCCATATGATAGATACACACAGCATAGCCTCTAAATATGTTACTGAGAGAAGAAAAAAGATGTTATCAAAAACACATTAGAGAATCATAAGTACAGACAGCAACTTAGAAAATCACTTTGTGTCCGACTTAGCTTGCCATTTTCAACTACTTTTTCTACCCCAGAATGTTTTTCTTATATCTAATCTCATACCCAGGTTTTTCGCAATCCATTCTTTATCTAAACATGAAACAACAGGTCATGATCTTCAATTATTTGTAATCTACTGATTAGATTTCAAAAGAATTGGACCTGCATTTCCCCATAAATATTTGTTTATTAATATCCCTAATGGTATTTCATGCATACTAGGTTTTATTCTGCAATTTTTATTTATTTATTTATTTTGCTTGTTTGTTCTCCTTGCTGCACTAAGAGAACAGCTTGGGAAATTGATCACCAACTGAGTGGTATTATCAAAAGTAAAAAAAAACAAAACAACAACAACAACAAAAAAACCCTTCGTCCACTAAATGACATTAAAAAAAGCAACCTTAGTTTCTATTAATTCCTATCATTTTATATTCCAGTTTCATCATCTTTTATGGTAGTCATGCTGGGCACTCTCTGGATTAACTTGGTATCATTTGGGAATTTAGTAAATGGGCAGGAAACGTCTGCAAACTCTGTTGTATTGTGCTCTCCCAAACGTTTAGTACAGTGCTCCGCCCTGGGTAAGCACTCAGTAAGTATCATTCATTGATTGATTGTCCTTTCTGTCCCATCATACAGTATATTAATGAAAACAGTATACAACTCTTAGGCTATCACTACCCTTCTGGCATTCCACTTCTTACAATGCCGACCCCAAAATGTTCATTGACAGTTTACTTTCGATAACTCTTACTCTCTGACCTTCAAACCAACCTAACCTGCAGGGTATGGACAATATTCTTCTGATTAATTGATAGCAAAACAAGAACGTAAATGATGAAGCAGTGACGAACTCTCATCGTTTTCCCTCAATTTGTCAATCCCATTTTTTTTGGATGCATCAGATTAGTTTGTCAGATTTATTCTTTAGAAATCTGTTCATGCTAATACCATCAATCCATTCAGCTGAAAAAGGCATTTTAAAGGTGTGAGCTGAATGATTACCACATTATTAAATTAAATGTTAAAAAAAGACAAGTTTTAGGGAAAGGAGGTCAAAGCAAAAGCTTAAGAAAAAACTGCAGAAGGGAGATGTGTTAATGCCAGCGTTAAATTATGCATGCATGTTTGTAAAGTGTCACTTGAAGATAATTCTTAAAACGCTTTGCCTCAAGTAATTTTATTAATTGTTTTACCTTGTTGTGTTGAAGAGACCAAATATCACTGGATTTTTGTTATCTCTTGTTTGCAGCAAAAACACATCCTCTGTAGATTAAAATAAACTATTATTGTTTTCCTTTATTTAATGACACTGATTTTGCAGTTGGCATCATTAGGCTACAGGGGTATCATGTAATTAAAAATAATTAATACTAAATATATGTATATACATATATATGTATCTTTATATTGGAAAAGCAGGATGGCATCATGGAAAGAGCATAGACCTTGGAGTCAGAGGACCTGGATTCTAATCCCAGCTCTGCCAATGCCAATGCTGTGTAATCTTGGGCAAGTCACAACCTCTATATTCCTCAGTTACCTCATCTGCAAAATGGGGATTAAAACTGTGAGCCCCATGTGAACTGTGTCCAAACTGATGATTTACCCCAGCAATTAGTACAGTGCCTGCCATAGAGTGCTTAATAAATACTACTGAAAAGAAAAAGAAAACTTAAAAATATTTAAAAAAATAACATTTCTGGGTTTGAAGACTAGATAGGTACTCCTGAGTTTGTCCACATCCCGGAGTACAGTCAACACCTTGTCCTTATGTATGCTAGGCAGCTAAGAGAGTGAAATAGAATAACTTTTCCCATGGTAAATTTCTTTTAAATCTCTTCAAGTATTTACCCAGTTCATCAAAATGTGTATCGATTCCATTCAGTCCCGGAACTGAACAGACCAATCGGGTTTTGAGGAAGGTGCTCCATTTATTTACTAGAATCCTTTGTCCTCCCATGTCATTCTGAGGAAAAGAAATGGAATGTTAAAGGCTGCCCATTGTTTTGACTAAAAAGAAGCAGTTTTCTGATGATATTCACTTGCACTATGTCTACTCACAGCCTCATTTATTCATCCTCCAGGGTGTATGATAATGGAGATACCCAGGTATTTCATCTTTTGTTCACACACACTAAATACAGTTAGTTCATGCCTGTGGATTGACCCAGTTTTCCACAGTGTGGGTTTGTCGAGCTGTTATCCTTATTCAACTTTTTTTCTAATATTGACGATCTGCCCTGGAGTTGTTGGATTGGGTTGGAGCCATACATGTCTGCATAGCCCTTTTTAAAAGAATTCTACCTGAGCAACCTAGGAGAAGTCTTGCCTAGTGGAAAGTGCAACTAACTGGGAGACATGGGTTCTAATTCCAGCTCTGCCACTTGGAGCTGTGTTGATTTGGGCCAGTTACTTGACTGTCCTGTGCCTCCACTTTCTCCTCTGTAAAATGAAGATAAAATACCTCTTCTCCCTTCACTTAGACTGATAGCCCCATTTGACAAAGCAACTGTGTCTGGTCTGCCTATATTGTATCTATCTCAGCTCGTACAACTGTGTAAGTTCTAAACAAATATTATTATTTTTATTCTAATAATAATAATAATGAATTCAGTGCTTGCTCAGGGTTCAAGTGCTGCAGGAGTGTGTAGTATTGACCACCACACTCAGTCCCAAAAAAAGGGAAGCTCCTGCTCTCCAAACTCTTTCCTCTAACCTGGGACTTCCCCCACTCTGGGAGTATGACAGATGCTGGTGTGTCCAGATGCATTATCTCTCTCAGGATAAATTAAGTCCTAGGTGAGTATTCTAATTTTAAGAATCTGGCTCAGAAAGATTTTAAAAGCAATTTTGGTTTATTTTGATGATGTTTCACTGTCATGGTAGCATTTACTACTAAACATTTAGTGCAGTGAACTGTACTAGGCATTTTGGGAAGTACAGAGTAATAACATGACCCATTTCCCAACCACAAGTTTATCCTTGCCTAATAGTTTCATATGTATGTAATGATAAAACAATTTTAAATGAAAAATCACTATTATCAACGTTACATATTGAATGCAGGTGGTGTGCAGAGCACTGTTTTAAGCACATGGGAGAACACAATGAAAGTAGTTAGTCCCCGCCACCTCTTTCAATCAAATATCTCAAAACATCCTATGTTGTTATACTATTTTATAAGAGGGGAGAAAGACTGATAGCTAATTCTGACAATCATTTTCAATTTCAGGAGATAGGATGCTCTTACCACACACACTCTGCCAACTCTACTATAAATTGCATGGGCGCTGTTTTCTGATTCTAGTGCCTTTTCAGTGAAGAAGAAATATACTTTGTTATCGTCTCGATCTTCATTGTCCGGAATCATATGTGAGGCCACAAACTTAGGCTCTTTAGAAAAGTAAAGGAATAAAGTTTCATTAAATTATTGGAAACTAGAAACGAGAAACAACAACTATTGATGACAAAACACAATAGTGATCTCCTCTCATGCCCTAGAATCCAGAGAGAAGACCTTCCCACTCCTCTTCCTTCTCCCACCTGACCTTCAGCTTCTTTGGCCATGCTTATGTACAATTAGGGGTGGGTAGGAGTGGGGGAGAGAGGGGAATGAGAAGAGACTTCCTGCATAAGGTCTTATTCCAATAATTGAGGCAATTTTTATCTAGTGGCAATTGGATAACTGGATATTTTGCTAATGAAGACAGGTTTATTGTTCCAAATATTCTTCTGTATTTTAAAATTTTTTACTAAAGAAGGAGGATATCATTTTACTCTATTCATATCCTGGTTCCCTGATGGTTCCAATGAATGATGAGTTGCATTTTAAAATGAAATCTCTTGATAACTGTGTATTTTGTCCTGAGGCATTCTGCAGCCTAGGGAACTTAATCATAAGTGCTCCCATGGTCCCATGGTCACTGCAAGACTGTATTTAATGATAAAATAAAAATTTTAGTGTACAGTGACACTTCAGAGATCATTAAATTAATTAGAGCATTGTACTAAGCACTTGCAAGAATACAATAGAATTAGTAGATATGATCCCTGGCTTCAAGGAGCTTACAAGGTAGAAGACATCAGACACTAAAATAAATTACAGAAGGGAGGAAGGAATAGAGTATAGAGATGTACTTGGAGGATGAATATTCCAATTCTTAAGGGTTCCAGAAGTGCTGAAGGAGCAGTTTGGAGGGATAGAGAACAGGGTGATGAGAGATTAATCAGGGTAACTCCCCTAAGGTGAAATGTGATTTCAGAAGAGCTGTGAAGAGAAGATAGGGTAAGCAGTGATCTGACAGATGTGAAGGGGGAGAGATTATAGGCAGGAGGGAGTATGTGAAAAAGAGGCAGGATGTGGGAGACACAAGAATGAGGGACAGTAAAATAGGGAAATATCATAGCATAGTGGAAAGAGCACAAGCCTAAGAGACAGAGGACCTGGGTTCTAATCCTATACCTGTCACTTGTCTTCTATGTGACCATGACTTAATGTCTCTGTTCAATAAGTCACCTCATCTATAAAATATAAAATCTCCATCTCTCTTATAATGTGAGCACCATGTAGGGAAAGGACTGAGACCTATATGCTTATACTGTACATACCCCAGTATCTAGTACAGTGCTGGGCCTCTAATAAGCCCTTAACAAATACCACAGTTGTTATGATTAGGAAGGTTGAGCTGGGATGTAGAGGGAGAAGAGAGAGGATAAAAAGTTTGATATTTGAAGCTATGGAGCCAGCCAGTGGAAGACTACTGAAATTCACTCCTATATATACAGTTTAATAGAAACGTTACTTACAGAGAGACAAATGCCATTGAGTTTAGTTGGGATTTTGTAGTATTCAGTTGTAATTTAAATTCTAAAAATAATTAAATGTAATGATGATGATGACTATGATGATAACAATAATTACTATGTGTTTAGTGCTAGAATAGGTACAAGTTAATATAATAATAATAATAATGATGGTAATTGTTAAGTGCTTCCTACGTGGCAAGCACTGTTCTAAGTGCTGGGTGGGCACAGTCCCTGTTTCACATGGGGCTTACAGTCTAGAGGAGAGGGATAATAGATATTTAATCCCCATTTTACAAATGAGGAAACTGAGGTGGAGAAAAGTTAAGTAACTCAACCAAGGTCACATAGCACTAGCACAGACAGGTTAGAACTTGGATCCTCCAATTCCCCAGGCCCAGCCTTTTTCCACTAGGCCATGCAGTTTCTCAATCCTGGAACCCTTTCTTACTACTATAACTGCTCCTTTATAGCAGATTTCTGTTATTTAACATTGAGAGAGGTTCACTTCCCTTAAACAGCTATACCTTTCAGCTGTCGCTCATTATCAGGCTCTGTCCGGATAAGCGTTAAATGGCCCATGTTTCGAAAGATAGCAGCATCTCTTCCCCAGTAGTCACTGTAGAGTCCAGTATACACCTCGCTACCTGCAGTGTTACAAGTGAGAAAATAGAACCAATTTAGTTCCAAACTGGTGACATATACAGCCGCAGAACAGCTTGACCTTAAGGGAGATATTTTACCCAATGTCTGTATATTTTAAATTTGCATGTAATTCATTAAAATTATGGGATGATCACCTGTTCTGCACTTTTCCAAGTGCTTAGTAGAGTGTTCTGCATACAGTAAGCACTCAATAAATAGCATTGTTTGATTCAGCCGCATAATCAGACAGGTACAAAAATTCAACTTTCCAAAAATTACTTATGATATGAGGGAGATTGCAATTATAACTCTAGGTGACATTTCTTTAACTTTTTGGTTGAAACATTAAATCAGAGTGTCAGCCTAAAATGAAAATGAGACAGCAAAAGCTATACAAATGTATAACTAATTTTCCAGTTGAAGTAATTCCAGACTTTAGCCGCTCAAGTTTTTCTGTCATGCTTTCTCTTATTGACTTATTTTCATGGATAGTTGGTATATTTATAGTGGTTTTTTTCCTTTCCAAATATGGATAGACTACAAAAACAATGGAAGATAGCCCAGGTTTTACAATTTCCTGATTTATATATTGACATGGGATTTTTTTGTTTGTTTTCTTGTAAGGAAAGAGTTCTATGGAGTTTCGACCCCAAAGTTTTGGAAATATGGTTTTGGAGTTCCCAAGTATTTGCATCTTGAAACATATATCCATTTCACAGTGCAGTCACTGTAAGTTTTTTGTGATGTTGCTTTTTAACTGATGTGTACTGTCAATGTAATTTTTGAACTGAATTAAACACTGGGTTTAAGAAATACTATTAGAAGTTGTGCAGCTAAAGCAGCCACTGCTCCCCACTAGATGGCAGAGTTAGATTATCTAATAAATATGGTCTTCAAATCATTTATCTGCTCAAAAAGAAAAGATGTAAATATGCTTTACTCTATTTTTCATAATAATGGGAATTTTAAAATATGAGTAATTCATTTGGGGTTTATGGACTTCCAGATAAGTAAGCATATTGGTGAACTAAGTAGGTATGGCTTGGGTTTTAGGAAAAAATGTATGTGAATTTAAATAAATTAATATTGAATCAAAACAATCTTGCAAAAAGCTCACATTTTAGTAACTATATAATATTCAGAAAGTTTTGCAGGTTTAAAAATGAAAATTCATTTTCGTGGCATTAGTAGGCACATTCAGGATTACCACAAACATGAAAGAAAACTCAAGTGCAAAATTGATGAAAATAGACAAAATTAAATTAAGCCCAAACATGTAAAACAGATGAACAGGTGAAAGTTAGAGTTAATTAATGTTTTTAAGGAATAAGGTTCATAATATGATTAATGAAATGGGTCTGGTCCTAGTAAATCAATTTACTTCTTGTTGCAAAGCTCTGGCAGTGTTTATGATTCAATATGTGATATTTCTCTGGAAAAAAATGTTTTAATGGGGCAGCCAAAGAAAGCTCATCTTTGGAATTTTTATGAATTAGTGTTTACGCCAAAGTGTTTACTATAAAAGATCTGTATAAGCTGAGAACCTACAGCTGGGCAGGGAAAAGTTTCAAGAGACACATAAAGCATGCTCAAATGCAGGACATGTCAAAAGAAAATGTCTCTTCATGGGAAGGACAGCCAAAAGAACTAATGCTAATACTGCTAATCAGCATGCCAAGAAAATGTAGAGCTCAGTTTTCCCTTTCAAGACCAAAAGGTCTTAGCACCAGCTTGTATCATAAGCAGCCAAAACAGTTCAGTGTGTTGTCTCTCTGCCTTGGGAAAAATAGAAGACAAGTCTGTTGTTCCACAGGCTCAGAGAAGCAGTTCAGTGGCAGTTCCACTGACATAGCATCCTTATTCCCAAGAGAGAGGGTTCCCTAAATCCAGGGCTATGACCTTCTCCCTCATGCTCTCAATTCCATTTGGGTTTCTGGTGGTTTGAGAGGCTAGGCTATCTCAAAAGGAAGGGGCCTTGGTAAGGTGACCACAATTCCCAGTCCCTAAAGTGGGATGGAGGCAGGACCAGGAAATAAAAAGGGGAAGGGAGAGTAGGAGGAAGGGAAAAAAGAAAGGAGGAAGAAGTGACAGAAGGCAAAAGAAGCAGCGTGGCTCAGTGGAAAGAGCACAGGCTTTGGAGTCAGAGGTCATGCGTTCGAATCCCAGCTCTGCCACTTGTCAGCTGTGTGACTGTGGGCAAGTCACTTAACTTCTCTGTGCCTCAGTTACCTCATCTGTAAAATGGGAATTAAGACTGTGAGCCCCACGTGGGACAACCTGATTCCCCTGTGTCTACCCCAGCGCTTAGAACAGTGCTCTGCACATAGTAAGCGCTTAACAAATACCAACATTATAGAGAAGCAGCGTGGCACAGTGGAAAGAGCACGGGCTTTGGAGTCAGGGCTCATTAGTTCGAATCCCAGCTCTGCCATTTGTCAGCTGTGTGACTGTGGGCAAGTCACTTAACTTCTCTGTGCCTCAGTTCCCTCATCTGTAAAATGGGGATTAAGACTGTGAGCCCCACGTGGGACAACCTGATTCCCCTGTGTCTACCCCAGCGCTTAGAACAGTGCTCTGCACATAGTAAGCGCTTAACAAATACCAACATTATTAGAGAAGCAGCATGGCTCAGTGGAAAGAGCATGGGCTTTGGAGTCAGAGGTCATAAGTTCGAATCCCAGCTCTGCCATTTGTCAACTGTGTGACTGTGGGCAAGTCACTTAACTTCTCTGTGCCTCAGTTACCTCATCTGTAAAATGGGGACTAAGACTGTGAGCCCCATGTGGGACAACCTGATTCCCCTGTGTCTACCTCAGCGCTTAGAACAGTGCTCTGCACATAGTAAGCGCTTAACAAATACCAACATTATAGAGAAGCAGCGTGGCACAGTGGAAAGAGCACGGGCTTTGGAGTCAGGGCTCATTAGTTCGAATCCCAGCTCTGCCATTTGTCAGCTGTGTGACTGTGGGCAAGTCACTTAACTTCTCTGTGCCTCAGTTCCCTCATCTGTAAAATGGGGATTAAGACTGTGAGCCCCACGTGGGACAACCTGATTCCCCTGTGTCTACCCCAGTGCTTAGAACAGTGCTCTGCACATAGTAAGCGCTTAACAAATACCAACATTATTAGAGAAGCAGCATGGCTCAGTGGAAAGAGCATGGGCTTTGGAGTCAGAGGTCATAAGTTCGAATCCCAGCTCTGCCATTTGTCAACTGTGTGACTGTGGGCAAGTCACTTAACTTCTCTGTGCCTCAGTTACCTCATCTGTAAAATGGGGACTAAGACTGTGAGCCCCATGTGGGACAACCTGATTCCCCTGTGTCTACCCCAGCGCTTAGAACAGTGCTCTGCACATAGTAAGCGCTTAACAAATGCCAACATTATTATTATTATTATTAAGATAGAAGGAGAGAGAAAGAGGGCAGAGAGGGAAGGAAAAAAATTAGCTCTTTGGTGTCTCCAAAACCTATTAGAAATGATAATAATAATAATAATGTTGGTATTTGTTAAGCGCTTACTATGTGCCAAGCACTGTTCTAAGCACTGGAGTAGACACAGGGGAATCTGGTTGTCCCAACTGGGGCTCACAGTCTTAATCCCATTTTATAGATGAGGTAACTGAGGCACCGAGAAGTTAAGTGACTTGCCCAAAGTCACACAGCTGACAAGTGGCCGAGCTGGGATTCGAACCCACGACCTCTGACTCCAAAGCCCATGCTCTTTCCACTGAGCCACGCTGCTTCTCATGATCTAACACAGCAGATTCTCCATGAAATTAGATTATTTTGTTTTTTCTGATTGATATTGATATTGCTTTATATATCGTTTTTGAGGTCTCCAGGCTGGTCTTGTGGTCTGTGGCCTCAGACAATGCTGAATTTATCTGCAAGAAACAAGCATAACTTGGGGGAGGTTTCCAGTACTGATTTTAGCCTCAAAGTATTCAGATCATATATTCACCAATGTGCACATATGTGCAGCATTCGAGAAAAATTGCTGGAGATATCCTCTCAGCACCTGACTTACCATAGACCTTACATGAGATTTTGTAGGGTGAGCTGAAGGAAGTGAATATGAATTTATTAAAATTACATGATTATAATCACATCAGTCATCAGAACCAAGGTAAACTCCAAGAGAAGTAATAATAATAACTGTGGTAGTGGTTAAACTCTGACTTTGTGTTAAGTACTCTATTAAGTGCTGGGGTAGATACAACATTATCGTGCTGGAGGCAGTACCTGTCCTACTTGGGGCTCAAAGTCTAGGAAGGAGGGAAAACAGATATTGAATCTCCATTATGCAGATGCGAAAACTGAGGCCCAGAGAAATTAAGTGAATTGGCCAAAGTCACCTAGACTATGTGACGCTCTATCTCCAGTTATAAAACTAAACAACTCTCTTAATAGAACATGAATCAATAGACTAGGTTAGCTCTAATTCCAACAGAAAACAAATACAAAATACATGAATAAGTCATCACCGCTGCCTTCAGTAGTCATAAAATAATACAAAAGGGAGACTTTCCTTACGGAAAATGAAGAGAATTATCATTCTTCTACCAGATATTAATGGGTGGAATAGCAAATTTCAGGCCAAATTGCAATATTTTCCTCAGTGTGAAAGATTTCAAGGGTGGTATGATGAGTAAAAGTAGAATCAAAACATTATTTTAAAGTTTTAAGATTTATCAAAGCAATTGAAGCTAATGAGATGTAAGGTACATAGCATTTACAGAAAACCTTTCTGAAGTGGTAGTAAAAGAGATATGCACACTAATGTGTTTTTAATAAGCACATTAAAATGCCTTGATGTTTTAACATACTTTTCAAAACAAACTGGTAATGGAATGTGTAACCCTATTTGAGCTGTATCTTTTTTCTTATCCAGAGTGAGTACATAGGATCAATTTTAATTGTTTAGGGAGTAACATGTGCAGTAGTATTTCATGGTTGTCTTATCCTCTTGAGTTTCACCCAAACATTTTTTCCACCAATTACTTAATGGTGTAAATGTATCTTCTGTAAATTAAGACCAAACATGTACATTTAAAAACACATATGAATAGTTTCAAATCTAAAATATGCAGGTTAAGGACTAAGTTTCAAACTCAGGAAAATGCAGGCTAAGGACTGAGTTCCAAACCCGGAATTTGTTGTTTAAGGATTGACTTTTAGATCCAGAATATGCAGGTTAAAGACTGAATTCCAAATCAAGAATATTCAGGTTAATGATGAAGGTCAGGTTCAGAACTTAGCTACCAGGGAAGTAGCTAATTTTCAACTTTTCCAAATAGAAATTACTATATTTTTTGGTTTAAACCATTTGTAAAAGGTATTGTTGTGCAAGGTAGAGGAAAAATATATTGAGGTTTTAAGGATGCAGGTGAAAAGTTAGAAAATCATTTTCTTTGAATTCACTAGTTCAAAATTACACTATTCAGGCTATTTTAAAAAAAAAATTTGTGTTACAAGAAGCAAATCTTCAATACCTCAAGATTTATACTGGCTTAAACTTCACAACCAACCAATCAATCAATAGAATTATTGAGCTCTTACTATATGCAGAGCACTGTACTCAGAGCTTAGGACATTACAGTAGTGTTGGGAGAAATGATCCCTGCTCTTGAGGAATCAATCAATCGTATTCAGTGAGCACTTATTACGTGCTTGGGTGAGCACAATATAACAGAGTTGGTAGACATGCTTCGTAATCACAACAACCTTATAGTCTAGAGACACTAATATAAATACAGTACAGGTGTGTACATACGTTCTATAGGGCTGAGGGAGGGGTGAATAAAAGGTACAAATCCAAATGCGAGGTGAGGCAGAAGGTAGTGTGAAAAGTGGAAACGAGGGCTTAATTGGTGAAGGCTTCTTGGAGGACATGTGTCTTTAGTAAGGCTTTGAAGCTGGGCAGAGTGATCATCTGTCAGAGGTGAAGAGGGAGGGCATTACATGCCAGAGGCAAGATGTGGGTGAGAGGTTAGTAGTGAGATGGATGAGACTGAGGTACAGTGAGAATGTTGGCAATAGAGGACCAAAGTATGTGGGCTGGGTTGAAGTAGGAAGGCAGTGAGTTGAGGTAGGAGGGGGCAAGGTGATTGAATGCTTTAAATTCTATAGTAAGGAGTTTCTTTTTGATGCATAGGTGGGGGGGAAACCACCTGATATTCTTGAGGAGTGGGAAACAGGGACTGAATGGTTTTGTAGAAAAATAAGCCAGGGAGCCGAAGGGGGGGGAGTAATAAAGGAGGAATAGGATAAATGCTTGGATTAATGTTACAACAATTAGGATGAAGAGGAAAAGGATTTTAGCAATGCTGTGAAGGTCGAAGTGACAGGATTTGGTGACAGATTAACTATGGGGATTTAATGAGAAGATGAGTTGAGGATAACACCTAGGTTATGGGCTTGTGAGACAGGAAGGATGGTGATGCTGCCTACAGTGATGGGAAAGTCATGGGGAGGACACGATTTGGGTGGGAGGATAAGGAGTTCTGCTTTGGACATGTTAAATTTGTATCGGCAGGACAATGAAGCAGAGCTGTCTTGAAGGCAGGAGGTAATATGAGACTGCAGAAAAGGAGAGAGATCAGGGCTGGACATGTAGATTTGGAATCGTTCTCATAGTAATGGTAGCCAAAACCTTCGAAGCAAATAAATTCTCCATAGGGAGTGGGCATAGATGAAAAATAAGAGGGGACCCAGAATTGAGCCTCGATTAATGGATGGGAAGCAGTGGAGGAGCCTGCAAAAGAAACTGAGAATGAGTGGCAGAGAAATATCAGAGGAACCAGGAGAGGAGGGTGTCAATAGAGCTGGAGTTGGATAAGGTTTCCAGGAGAAGGTGGTGGTCAACAGTGTTGAAGGCAGCTGACAGATTGAGAAAGATTAGGACAGAATAGAGGCTTGTGGATTTGGCATGAACGAGATCATTGGTGACCATTGAGAGGGCAATTTCTGTGGAGTGAATGGAATGGAAGCTAGATTGAAGGAGATTACAAAGACATTTGGAGGAGAGGAAGTGGAGACTAGGTGTAGACAGTTCACTGAAGGAATTTGAAGAGGAATGGTAAGAGGTAGATAGGGAGATACCTGGAGGGAGCCATGGGGTCAAAAACTGTTTGTTTTTTCTTAGGATTTGAGAGACAGGAGTATGTTTGAAAGCAGTTGGGAAAAAAATCATTAGAGAGTGAACAGGTGAACATGACAGTCAGAGAGGGAAGAAGGGGGGGGCGGTTGGAAGTATAGGTGGATGGGGTAGATTTTGAGAGAAGGCAGTAATTCTCCTCTTGAGATGCTACTGAGAAAGATGGGAGGTTAAAGATGTAGTACAGTGAGGGAGGGACTGGAGAGGAGCAGGGGAAACTTTAGGGAGATCATGCCTGATGGTTATTATTTTTTCAATAATAATATATATGTGGCCAAGTTATTAAGGGGCAAAAGATTTGGGAAGCTCTGGGACATGGGGTTTGAGGGAGGAATTAACAATCTAGTATGGAAGATTGAAATTAACATATATTACAGGTAATGTCCAGACTTGAACATTGGTCTCCTTATGTGTGTATGACTTCAATGACAAAATTAGATAAATGCTAATGCTCATTAAAAAAAGTCCATAAAATATGAAGGATTTTTCCTATGAAACATCCATGAACTCTTCCATTTCTCTAAAGATGTCCCTAATTTTTTAGTAGTTTCCCAAATTAAATGCTTTTCGGGGTGGATAAAATAATAATAAAAAAATCGCTGCCACGGATGGGCTTTGGCATGTATCAAAAAAAAAAAGGATCAGTACCTCGAAATTGAGTGTCAGCTCATTTTCCTTGCAGAGTGACACGCCCAGGGTAACATCTGTTCACTCTTAGGGACCAAGCTGTTCCAAAGAACTCTGGCTGTAATTTAATATTAATGCAGGAGCACCATTAGAAAAGCCTGACAGGTCGAAGGTGATTAAGATATGCTGACAGCACCTTGCAAAACTAAAGAAACAGGCTCCAAGGGCAGGCAGACAGCACCCAGAAGATTGAGAGAAAGATAATTACCAATTAAAGTAGAGCTGAAGGAGGAATTGGGGTCAAATGGACATCTGCCTCTTCCTTTCTCGTATCTGTTCAATTCCAACTGAAATGTATGATCCTGGGGGGAAAAAAGACATAAAATCCAACATAAATATATATGTACCACGTCATACATGATTCATTTGGGAAAAATGTTTCCTTTACTGGTCAATATACGCAAAACCAACAGGATTTATATTCCTGTGATTGTGACATTTGATTCACCTAAAATTCACTGACATGTTTATGTTGAAAAACAAACTTGCTAATTTCTACCCACACTTCTGGCACCAGTATGTCAGAGGGTTCACAGGTGGGGAACCCCAAATTATTGCTTTTCCATTCAGGTGGACTATACCATTACTTTTCCTGAAAATAGCGATCTGTGAGGACATAAACAGTGTAGAGTTCAAATGATTAATGGAGTAACTAAAAATTTATTGCAAATTATTAAAAAAAGTTTATATAAAATTGAATGAGGAGTCTTTCTACATCAAGGAATATTTTCTTGAAGAACATATATGGAAAAATCATATTATAGAAACCATTGATTCAGTGGGCATTTTTGTTGAATTGTACTCCCCCAAGCGCTTAGTATAGTGCTCTGCACACAGAAAGCACTCAATAAATATGATTGACTGACTGACTGGAAGGTATATGGTTGAAATACGTCACCATGGCTGACGCTGTGAAACAAGTTCCTTATTACCATTTCACCCACTGCTAAAAGAATGTTTGTTGTGTACCCTTGGATATCACTGTAGCACTTGTGAGCATAAATACAAAGAAACATGAAGAATTTTATGGTATCATAAAACCCAGGCTGAGGCAAAGGTTGGGAAACAAAGTAACATCACATCTGGATCAATGCCATTTGCATGTGCACACCTGTTTCTTCCTATACCAAAGTTGCCTGCAACAACCTGGGGATTGTGTTAGGACAGAACAGCCCCGGACTGCAGAAAGAATGTTCTCTAATTCTTCCATTGTGTTATATCCAAATTTCATAATTAAACTACAAATTTCAACATAACTGTGTGTACTGTGTTAAAGGGAATAACTATCTTATAACAGTTCTGCTCAGATTGTATGTGTGACCTTGAGCTCATAGCCTAACTTCTTGGTTTCCTTCTTTATAAAACAAGTGTGAGCTATTAACTTCCCCCAGGTGTTGCTAGACTTAATAAAGCCACTTTCTGAATGGAATCTAGAACTCTTGGAGTGAAATTCATAATGGAAATCAAAGTAGCTTTGGAAAACAAACAAAAAAAAGCACACTTTACTTTTATCTAGTTAATCAATTTACAGTGCCTGTTTTTTCACCTCTTTATTTTCATGACCTTCCCCATGTCCCATAACTACCTTCTCTTTAAACACAACTTAACACAACTTTCCCTATCTTCAATAAAGTCACATCTTCTCCAGGAAGTCTTCACCACTTAATTTCTAAACTCCCCTGCAACTGTCTTTTCTGCACATCTGCCTACCTAACCCCCAGGGAACTCAAAGCTTCCCAGAGCACTAAGACACTTATTTTAGATACTCTGTTACTTAAGTACTAATTCATAGCCATATCCCCTTTTCCTTCTTTGTATTTGTAAATGATTTTTGTGTCTGTCTCCTTCACTAGATTGTAAACTCCTTGAGGACAGGGACTATGTCTACTAATTCTATTGTACTCTTCCAAGCATTTAATACAGTGCTCCTCACACAGTCAAGGCTCAATAAAACACTATTGATAGTTGGATTGGTAAATGAAATCAGGCTTCAATTTAAGTCAAAGACATTATTTTTCAACAAAATAATTTCCTTCCTCCAGCCACCCCTTCAAAAATGCCTGAAATGTGCTTTAGGTTATATGGTCTCAGGACTGGACTTTAGGATTAGAATTTTTTCAGTATGACACTCGTCTATACTCACTGAGGAGTTGCTGAGAGATTCATATTATTTAAAATATCCTAATGAACACATCTCATGGTCAGGACAAAAGAGGATACACCAGACACTCACAACTATACAAAATACCAGATAAAGAAGACATGTCACCAGGGTAGTTACTTCACTTTTAGGGCTTAACGGCAAAGCTAACACACTATTAAAAATAAAAACATTAATTCAAAATACCCAATCCTCAGACTCCTAATTCAAGCATTAGTCAGAAAAAATTTCATAAACCAGCTTATGCAAAGGCCATACAAATCACCAGTGAATTCACAGGCTGAAAGGTCTCCCTAATGTCTTAAGTTTCCAGTGAAACCTCATTAAATGTTCCATCTTTTTTGTAGGTTAGAGGTTTTGTAGGTTGTGTTTCTACATTCTCCATTAGTCATTAAACTTTGTTTTTCTAGCAACTTCTAACAGCTGGAAGTAGACTTTCTATCAGTGCCTTCATAGCACTGGAAATAATGTACTGCAATTTATTTACTACAGATTCTCAATTGATGACATACATGTATGTGCTAACTGCCAGCCTGCTCTCCCTTTCCTGTAGAAGGATTATGCTCTGTGAATGCCTTAGTCTGTGTGCATTGTCTACCCTTCTGGCCTAACACCACTTTTCCCTTGGATTGCATCTTGGGAAAACTGAGTGATGGGCAATATTACCAAAATAGTTCTAACTCTGGAACACTGCTGGGATAAAAAAAGAATGGGGCAGTTGTGTACAAGTGGCTAAGACTCTATCCCATCTTTTCCATCCTCTTTCAGGATTACTGAGAGGGTGGAATGCTTTTCTCTTAAGGATCTTAACTTCCTTTCCCAGTCAGGGTTTAGAGGAAACTATAGTCATCACTATTTAACTTGCAGAATGGCCTTTTAGCTTTAGTTGAGTAGAAGGGGAACTGAGTCTGAAGCAGGGAGGGATGTTTATAAGGAGAGTATGTGGAACCAGGGAAGTAGATACGAAAGTGGGGAGCCAGAGGGGCAGCAAGGGATGGAGTGGGAATGGGAGCCAAGGGGTATGAGAGGGAGCAAGCAGGTAGTTGCATGGAGCAGAGTACCATATAGTATGCTTATATCCAGAACTCTTCCAGATCTGAGGATTTTTCACTCGCTAAGTTAGTGCTTTTCTTATCTCACCTATATCATTTTCATATAATTGTAAATAGGTCCTCATTATTGACTATTTCTTTGAAACATGAATCTGGAATTATGCGTTTGACACTAATCACTATCAACATATTAGTAGGTAACACTGCACAAGTCTCCTACTCAGCTTGCCTATTGCCCACTGATAAAATGAAATTGGCAGAAGTGTACCCTTTTCAGTGAACTTATGTGTTGTACTTTAAGGATGTACATTTTGAAATTAAATTGTAAAATATTTGGAAAACTATTTGACAGTAAGTTCCTTCACTATGCCAGAAGAAGGTCCATATCAGATAGAGAGTATGAGTCTATAAATAGGTAATACTTTCCTTATTATTAGCCATAAATACTTCTCAATTATCAGAGAGACAAGACTAGATATTAAGAAGTCTTTACTAACACATTAGCCACAGATGCTTCCCCAAGGCTTATTTAATTTATAATTTACTGATAGTATCAAATTTACTGACATAAATACTTCTCAATTATCAGAGAGACAAGAATAGATGATATTAAGAAATCCTTACTGACACATTAACCACAGATGCTTCCCCAAGGCTTACTTAATTTATAATTTGCTAACAGTATCAAGAAGGATATCAAAATATCAATTGGCTGAATAGACATGAAGATTCAACCCCTCTAAATCTCCCAAGATGATGCATCTCTGGCCACATTCAAGGCAACTGGTTATTCAGTGAAACTAGTAAAAAGCCTACCTTATCCATCACAAGTTCTATTTTATTTCTGGATATACTGAACATTTCAGTTTGTGACTAAGAACAAAATTTAGGTCTTCATTAGTTCTAGAACAAGAGAATAATTATTACAGGGTCATTGTGCTCTAAGGTCATTGTGCTCTAAGGATTAGTAACAGCCCCACTTTACTCAGTGACCTATCTGTTAGATTTGCAAAGGAACCACTGACTTTACCATGGCCACATGGAGTAATATAGACAAAACTTCAATTTCTTAAGCATTAGGTTAATGTCTGAAAACAGAGTTGGCAATAATAATACTAACCCTACTACTGGAAGAGTAAAACTGGATTGGAAAGTGAATAAAAACTTTAAAATAATGTTAGGAACATGTGCATTCTAGACAATGAGGATTCATAGAAATACATCTTAATTAATTCCTGAACTTTTCATGTAGTTTCAAATCCTTTTCATGTATGTCTCGAACTTTCAAAATAAATTCATGGTAAACTCTTATAGCAGACAGTACTGATTCTAAGTGGTCACAGAAAATGACCATTCAAATTTTTGGTTTTGGATTTTATTCAAATCCAGAAAATTAGCAGCTGGACCCACCATTTCAAAGTAAATCTTCCTCCGTAATTTATAGTAAATTTCAAATACTGGGTTAACTTCTGTACATTTAATCCAAATCATAATCCAATAAAAAAAACTTCAATAGGCAGTAACACGATTTGCTTTCACTAAATAAAATTGAACAACAAAACAAACCAGCAAAGCTGAATCACTATGACTCTCTCAGTGACCCACAATTAATCGTTTTTACAGTTCATGCAACGTGAGGTGTTGTGCTTTAGCTGTACTGTGAACGCTGGGCACTATTTACTCTGGCTTTGCATTATCTGTGTTTTAACAGCTGCATTTCTGCTTAAGCAATGTGGTTTAAATTTACAAGGCATCACACTAGCCGTCGAGGTAGACTATGACTTGGATTTCTGTCTAACATAGAGAAGACGTCCAGTGGGCCTCACCAAGTTTGAGAGAAAGCAGGGCGTATAGCTCATAAATGCTAGCAGATGCATGAGTTCATCAGAACAGGGTCTGTAGTTCTGCAAACTGTAAATGGTCACTCTGTCCAAGGGAGCGTTTCCACCTGGCCTTTGAGTTCCCTCCAACAAACAGAGCCTTACTACTACTCCAAGCTATTTCCGACAGCGGGTAGCGAGTCCCTGCATATCTGATATTAAATAGGTCAGAATCCACAGGACATCAATTGAAATTGTATAATGGTTCCATATTCATAAATAAGCTACATGCTATAACCCTGCCCCTCCATACTAACAGTGACGTCAGAATTTTCTGAAAAATTATCAGAAGAAAAACAGGAGAACAAAGGGACATTTAAAAGACCATTTATTTTTTACTAACCCACTCTAGTGGCTAGAGTAAAAATCATGCAGCAATATACACTGGGAAATTCTTACTATGTTCAAACAGCTGAAATATAGACAAGGTTTTTGTTTATGACCCATGTGAATAGTTTGATAATTATCATACAATACCAGTGTGAATTCAGTTCCTTGGTTAGCCTCTTCTCATCCAGAAGAGGATATTGTATTCTCAGCTACAAGAGGTAGCTGTTGTAGCTCTTTCCTCTGCCCGGGCGAGGTGCACAGTGAGCTACAGTACCTATCTGTCTCCTTGCTGTTTGGGGAAATGGCTTCAAAAAGTCATTAGGTGGGGTAGGCCAGGGAGGATAGAAGAGGACTGATACTGGGTGACAAGACCCCTCTTTTGTCTTGCTACCTCTATTGAGCTCTCTAGAGTTGAGTGAGGTCAAATCTACATACTCCGTCAGTGTGTAAGGTGACTTCCTTTTCATACTTGCTATTTTTCTAGTTTAGAGGAGTGATGGGGCAGTTGTCAGGGGTCGGGGGAGGGAATAAACTGGTGCCAGGTGCCATGAGTAATGAATGAGTAATGAATGAAACAAGGCAGGAAGGAACAATGCTTAGAGGTACCCAATGCAGAAGTGATTATTAGTATCTCACTGGTCATACCTCATACACACACTCGTACAAGGGTCAAGATCTTTGAACCCAAAAAATTCACATAATTGCATACAGTACATATGCACACATGAATGTGCACACACATATATTTATGCACAGTGTATGTTCATTATGAGCAGGGAACATGTCTGCTAATTATGTTGTATTGTACTATCCCAAGTGCACATAATAAGCGATGATTATTTTTGATTGAGATTATATATATATATACGTATACATATATGCTCATATATCCACACAAATGATTGAAAGGGAAGAGAAATAGACAGAGAGAGGAAAAAGAGGAAAAAAGAGAAAGAGACAGAAAGATTGAGCTATTACAGGTCATATTCCAGGTATCAGGGATGGGAGGAGGAAAAAACATCTTTTCCCCCTGTAGCTTATCTACTCCGCTTCCCAGATAAAAAAGGTCAAATTCAAATCAAATAACAAAAACTTTAGACTGCACAGAATGCAAGAGGTAATTTTATAGTACAATAGAAATCATAAACATTAGCATAAGAGTATACAACACTTTCTAGCTCTTCTGAAGGCTTTTAAAGTGCAAAAATATAGGGAGAAAGTCCAGAAGAATGATAATGTTAAATTCAAGCCAGTAATTGTGAACCATGGAGGCTTTGTATCATCTACCTTCTTTTCAGAGTACATCAGACTGTTTAATATGTATCTACCCTCCAGTTTATACTGGAACAAATGCCTGAAAATGAATACCAAACCAGGAGACCATGAAATTTCAGGAAAAGAAATCTCTTGAAGTGGAGTATCTTCAATCTGCAGCTACTGTACTAACACCCCTCCTCCTCCTACTACTTATAATGATAATTATGATAATAGTGATATTTGTCAAGCACTAACATTGTGTCCAACATCGGGCAAATCACTGAAATAGTTACTTTCGGATTAGACTGGGGGCTCATTGTGGTATGGGATTGTGTCTACCGATTCTGTTATATTATACCTTCCAAGATCTTAGTAGAGTGCTCTGCACACAGTAAGTGCTCCATAAATTTGATTGATTGAATAATTCATCAGCACAGTTCCTATCCCACTTGGGGCTCACAACTCTAAAGGTGTGCAAGAACACATATTTAATCTCCATTGACTGGATGAAGGAGTGAGGTTCAGAGAAGTTAATGACTTTACCTAAGGTCATACAGCAGGCAATGTCAGAGCCAGGATTTAGAACCCAGATCTCCTAACTTCCAGTCCTGTCCTCTTTCCACAATGCTCTGCCGTTTCTCAACATATTGAATGGTATCAGATGTTAGACAAATGAAATCAAATCATTGAAAGGAACTGTACAGATGAATCTGAGTTTCTCCTTATGTAGTCATAAAGCTTTCAGATACCTGGGTTTTAAAGTTCACCTGAAGTCTGATTATGATGCAAACACCAGGTAATTTAATATGACTCAATAAAAGGTATCTCAGCAATTATTTATTTTTTAAACTGATGGGCATGAATGCTATCATGGCACTCTTACAGTTTTTATTATATATCTTTTCCATTTTACTCCCTTATAGCTAATATTTCAATGTCATGCTTTCACACATTTGAAAAAAACAGCGTTTTGGATGGGAGGAAAACTGTTCGGATGGCAGTACGGTACACTGAGGCAAAATAATGACCTCTACAGAGGGGTTCAAAACTTCATTTTCCTCTAACACTCAGGTCTGTAGTTGTGAATTTTAGGTTGGTTACACAAGAAAGGGAATATTATAAAACTTGAAACTGATCATTCCATTCATTTCTATAAAGTAATTAAAAATAAAAAAGTTAAGCCTTGCTTAATCATCTAGATGATTTCTCACCAAGTCTTTCCTAAGAGTTAAGAATAGGTGGTTCCATAAAGTATTTATACTATCTTGAAGTTATTTATTACCAAAAGTGCTTTGGCAAAATACCTTTTCCCACAATTAGCTGATCAAAATGACATCAGTCTTTATGTATTCCCATACTCTGTCGCTGGATATTTGTACTGATGAATATTGAAAGGAAATTGAAGCTTGGACCATCCCTACAAATTCTCGATTCCTCAGTTTCAAACAAGGGATTGTATGTTAAATGTCAACTGTTGAGAACATGGTAGGCTATATTTTCTACCTCTGAGCACCCTTAGAGAACTACTTGAATACTTTCTTCACAAATATTCATGGACAGGCAAAAATTGAGCTTACACTATATAAAATTATTCTAATAAATTCAAGCACATTTACTGAGTGCTTACTCTGTTTAGAACACTGTACTAAGCTCTTAGGAGAGTATAATACAATGTATACAGACATGTTCCCTGCCCACAGTGTGCTTAAACTCTAGAGTGAGGGAGACAGACTTTAGTATAAATAAATACATTACAACATACAAATTATGAAATTATGATGCATAAGTGCTGTGGGACTGGGGGATAATGAACAAAGGGAGCAGGTCAGAGCGATGCAGAAGAAAGTGGGAGAAGGGGAAAGGGGGGCTGAGTCTGTAGAGGCCTCGTGAAGGAGATGTGCCCTCACTAAGCTTTGAAGTGGGGGAGAGTAATTGTCTGTTTGATTTGAGGATGGATGACATTTCAGGCAAGAAACAGGATGTGACCAATAGGTTGGCAGGAGATCGATGGGGTCAAGGCACAGAGAGAAGGTTAACATTAGCGCAACAGAGTGTGTGGGCTGGACTGCAGTAGGAGAGTATCGAGGTGAGACTGGAGGGGGAAAGGAGATTGAGTGCTTTAAAGCCAATGGGGAGGAGTTTTTGTTTGAAGAGAAAGTGGATGGCCAACCACTGGAGTTTCTTGAGAAGTGCCCCCTCCTCCCTTTTTGACTTTTCTAAACTGACTTCCATGTGCTTTAATAAAATTTTTCATATGCTAAGCAGCATGGCTTAGTGAAATGAGCACGGGGCTGGGAGTCAGAGGATCTTGGTTCTAATCCCAGCTCTGCCACCGTTTGCTATGTGATCTTGGATGAGTCATTTAAACTTTTCTGTGCTTCAGTTACCACATCTGTAAAAAGGGGACTAAGACCATGCATGAGCCCCAAGTGGGACATGGACTGTGTCCAACCTGATCAGCGCTACCCCAGTGCCCAATACAGTGTCTGGCACAGAGTAAGTGCTTATAAATTGCTTTTTAAAAAATAACAATTAAGTAAACCAACATAGATTTACAGTGGTCTTAACAAAAAAACTTGAATAGATCACTGATTTGTCAGATATTGGATTTGAATATAAGTTTGAAGACTAGAAAGTGGGGAAGCAATGTGGCCTAGGGAAAGAGCACATGTTTAGGATTCAGAGGACCTGGGTTTTAATACCACTGCACCATCTACCTGCTGTTTGACCTTGGGAAAGTCACTTAACTTACAGCATAGCTTAGTGGAAAGAGTGCAGGCTTGGGAGTCAGAGGTCGTGGGTTCTATTCCTGGCTCTACCACTTATCAGCTGTGTGACTTTGGGTAAGTCACTAAGCTTCTCTGTGTCTCAGTTCCCTCATCTGTAAAATGGGGATTAAGATCCCTCAGCTGTAAACTGGGGATTAAGACTGTGAAACCCACTTGGGACAACCTGATTACCTTGTAATCCCCCCACCCAAAGCTTAGAACAGTGCTTGGCACATAGTAAGTGCTTAACAAATACCATTATTATTATTATTATTATTATTAATAATAATAATAATAACTTCTTTGTGCCTCAGTTCTCTCAACTGCAGAATGGGGACTTGTTCTCCCTCCTACTTAGACTGTGCCCACCATGTGGAAACTGATCATCTTTTATCTACCCCAGCACTTAATACAGTGCTTGGCAGGTAATAAATACTTTTATGCCACAATTATTATTATTATCTTTGCTACTAACATTATCAAGTTTTAGAAAAGATGAAAGAGCCATGCCATGAGGTTCAAAAGAACAGGAGAAAATGATTGGTCATAAAGACATTAGGAAATAACTTGAGGAAAGAAACTGAGTAATATAGTCAATGAGATGTGTTGACTGAAGCCCAATATTACAGGCAGGGTGTGCAGATAGAAAAAAATGTACACTCACACTTGTACACATGCCACTCATGCACATTCACTATATTTTCGGCTAGCCTTTGGTCCCACAGTTATAGCACACGAATTAAAGATGTTAAATATATGAGGTATGTTTTCACCCAAGTGGCATACTCTGTGCTAGTTAGCATATGCACCTGGTGAAACTGAATTCTCATTGTTGAGCCGATTCTATAAAGTTTTAGGTGGTTCAGTCCAACCTCCCTTTAGGGTCACTTCTTTATCTCCCTACAGCCTAACGGAGATTGGTGGAAACCATATTTTCTGCTTACCAGGAGACTCAAGGCCACATTATCAATCAATAAAATTTACTGAGCCCCTTCTCTGTGCAGAAGACATGCAGTGCACTTGGAAAAAGAACAGTAGAGTTAGCAGACACAACTCTTGCACCCAAGAAGCTTAAAATCTATCAAATGTGATAATGAGAAAATGGTGACTCTTGTCCAGAAATCTCAGGTTTTGTTTTTTCAGGGGATGAGGGGATGGCGAGACAGAGTCATTCCTCTTTCTCTTTAGACAGAGTCATTCCTCTCTCTCTTCCTTTTACCTTTATTTTTTCTGCTCCTTCTCTCTAAATGGTGTCTCTCTGCTTTTTCTCAACTCTCTCTCTCTTTTCAACTCATTGGCTTCCTCTCAATTCCCAAGGCTACTTTACTACTGTACCTTGGCTGGCACAAGTTAACAGCATCTGCAGCCTCCTCTTTGGCACTGAAGCAAATCAAAACTACATCTACTGCTGCTACTTCAGTTTTATTGCAGTTGAGAGCCACAGGGACATGTGGATGGGATTGGGGTCACTGTTGAAAAAATATTTTCTAGTGTGGGGACTGAGAAGCTGCCAGGAGGAAGGAATAACTAAATTCACTATAATTATTGCCCACTAAAGAACCTTTATCATCTGCCATGTAGCAGGAGTGGAATCAAGCAATGTTTCTGAACTTTTTTATTTTAATGGTATTTGTTTAGCGCTTAATAGGTGTCAGGCAATGTACTAAGAACTGGGTAGAAAGAAGCTGATCAGACTGGACACAGTCCATGTCTCACATGGGACTCACAGTCTCCATCCCCATTTTACAAATAAGGTAACTGAGGAATAGAGAAATTAAGTGACTTGTCCAAGGTCACACAGCAGACAAGCGGTAGGGCTGGCATTAGAATTCAGGTCCTTCTGACTCCTAGGCCCATGCTTTGGTCTAAAGAAATTTGGGGTCCAAACACCTGATGTCAGATCCTTGATAATCCCTCTGTAAAACTGAAGGAGCTCCATGACAACATTTTTAATATTACTAAATATCCTTCCAAAGTAAAGGGAAATGTACTGCTGTAGTCAGACCAGTTTTGCTTGCAGCAATTGCAAGATGGGTTTATCCCCTTGAACAAAGGCTTTCTGAAGACCAGGATAACAAAAGGGAAGCATGTAAATGCAGACAATGCCTGTACTTGATAAAACCTTCACCACATTAATAATTAATGCTTTTGTGCCAATAATGTAGCGGGGGTTTTAAAAAAAACTACATTCAGACCATGTGGTAAGATCTTTTCATATGGCAAAATCTTAGCAAGTGACAGAATTTTCAAAGAAATGTCATCTTTAAATATGAAATATACAAATAAACATAGAGTGGAAAGCAGTGTGGTCTAGTGAAAGAACATAGGATGGAAGCCAGGTGACCAGAGCTCTAGTTCCAGCTCCACACTTTGTCTGATGTGTGACTGCGGGCAAGTGACCTATAACTGTTCACCCATCTCTTCATTTGTAAAATAGGAATAAAATAACTGTTCTCCCTCCCTTTCAGACTGGGAACTTTGGGAGAGGCAGGATCAGGGCCTGATCTACTCCATAAAGTAAGAGCTTAAAAAAATATAATCAAGATAGAGGCTTCTATCTTGAAAGAAATCACTAATAAATTCCTGAAACCTGAATGATTTGCAAAAACCTTTGGGGGTTACCAGAAAGAATACAGAATGCACATGGATGGTGCATATATGAGGCATTTATTGAGTGTAGAGCACTGTACTAGGCATTTGGAAAACACAGTAGACTAAGTAGATGCTGTGGTAAGCCCCCAACAAGGTGCCTTATTAGTGACAGTTTGTGATCTGGTGAACAACAATAAGAAAGAGACTGTTGAAGGCAGTGATGGGCTCTGGGACAGGTGATTTGCTGGCCTATGGGGACAGAGCACGGAGGGAGACATGGCCTTCTCTCCCCGTTCTACCAGGTAAGAGGCCTGGGTCAATCAGTGACTGTTGCATAGAACCACAGCTGGGATGCCTAAAGCAGATTAAAAGCAGTCTCTTTGAATTGTGAGGAGGTAGACAGAGCAGAAGCAGAACAGAGAAGCAGCAGAAGCAGTAGGAGTGTAGCACTGGAAAACAGCAGAAGGCAGCAGCACATGGAAGCAGAAAGAAGCAGCCCTGGAAGAACAAGTCTCTTGACCAGCAGACTTGTATTGAACCCTTGGTGGTGTGGAGGGGGTGAGTAGCATTTATGTGTCACTCCCTTGTACACTGGTAAACCTAAGTAGAAAACTTTCCACGGCAACGTTGGTGATCAGAAATGTGGTTTGATTTTACTACGTTTCACTGAGGCTTCCCTGGTCCAGGAAGGTCCTCGATGGTACAAACTGGGGCTTGTGACAGATGCAAGGAGTTTGCAGTCTGATAAGGCAGACCAGAGTCAAGTCCATTTTCAAAGAAGCTAGCTCAGACTGAGTTGTTTAGAAATGGGTTAAGGAAGCCCAGATGCCTCCTTTGGGGGCTTTGCAGTGATCTGCACAAAGTCATGCTCAAATAATTACCACCGACTGACTAATTGCACTGTAGCCAACATAGGAATGTCAGTCATTAGGAGCATCTCTGATTTTTAGTGTGGAAGTGAAGCTGAATCCACACATAAAGTCGCTATCTCTGAAAGCACAGGTTACACCTTCCCCTGTCTATCTACAGGAGATCATCAGACAGGTGACTGACTAAAAATATGTGAATTGGATCAATGTGCATATGAGCATTATCTTCTCTGCCACATTTCTGAGAAAAATTACATTTGATGAGAAGGTAATGAATCCCCCAAAATAAATTTTAGTTTAATTCTTGCTAACATGAAGTGTTTTTGAAACAGGCTGTCTATATCTTGAGGAAAAAAAGGCACTGAAGAAAGAGAGGGAATGAAAGGTGTTTTCTAAGATAGGATTGAATCCTGTTTTGGGGCACAAATGAGTTTGAATAATAATAATTATAGTATTTAAGGGCTTACTATGTGCAAGGCACTGTACTAGACTCGGGTGGATAGAAGCAAATTGGGTTGACACAATCCCTGTCACATACAAGGTTCGCAGTCTCAATACTCATTATACAGATGAGGTAACTGAGGCCCAGAGAAGTGAACTGACTTGTCCAAAATCACACAGCAGACACGTGGTGGAGCTGGGATTAGAACCCATGACCTTCTCATTCACAGGCTTGAGTTCTATCCACTAAGTCAAGTATATAACACTGCAGTAAATCTAAACAGAAGCACCTAAGGATCAACTTAATAAAATGACAGAGGGAGGAGATATAATTTGTGGTGAGTCCTGAGAGCTTTAAAAACAAAAAGCAGCATTTTATATAATTCAAAATGCACCACAGGTGGACTTCTTAATGACGGCATTATGATCTTAGATGTATTTCTCTTGATTCTTTTTGTAATCATCTGTATTTGATCAGGAAGATGGTGAACTCAGTGTAATTGAAAATTAATTGACTATGACCAGGAAGTGCCTGTATCCATAAACAAGTCAAATTGACCTAAAATTTGCAATCCAGCTAGAGTCAAGCAGCATTTCCTAACATATTATTGCTGCATACCATATTATTGGTACCTGGTAGCATTTGACATTTGTCAACTCATGCCATTAAGCTAAAGAACACCCATTTTAATAGATTTGTATAAGATCAATAAAAAAGACTGGAGAAAATAACAATTTATGGATTTCTTAGTAATTTGCTTCTATAACTGGTTTTCCTTCCTAAACACCGACTCAAAATGATAAGGGTCAGATTGGCTGGATATTTGCTGAGGATATTGCTGATGCTTTGTCTCTATATAAATATTTTCATAACACAAATTTGACACACATTCTCTTTTGCTAAGAACTAAACACCATTTGCTTCTACTTGATCATTGAAACCAGATGTTCCACATCTATGTCCTTGCATATTGAGCAGTAGTGAGGTAATATGAAAAAAGCATATACAAAATATAACTCTCTTGGTTCCTTTGTAAGATGATATGTTCAAAATAATATCTTACAATGATATAAGTAAACATTTTCCCAGCTTCTTATAAAAATCATACATTGATAGAAAAGTGATACTGAAAAGAAACCCAGCTCTTTCACATGTTAAGCACACATAGAAATGATAGCATTTGCTCAATAAATGCTTGGTATTTGCTTATTGATGCCAATCTGTCACCATCAACATTTGAACATAGCTAAATAATGTTTTCATATTTTTACTCCAAATAGATAGTCTATAGAATCTGGACAATCTTCCTATTCAGTCCCTTTCCCTCATCATTTCAACTGATCTTACAGTTTTACGTTCTAGTCAATGTTATTCTTCTTAGCTTGTGAGTCTCTTGAGGTCTAGGAACCATGTCTAATTCCCACCTCTACACACTTTCCCAGCACTGAGTAGTGCTTGGCACACAGGAAGTGTGTAATAAATACTGTTATTACTAGTACTGGCCAAATGACTTGGGAGATATGGTGAGATTTTAGAAACAGAAATAAAAACAACAACAGTTTCAGTGGAAAGAATGAGCATCAAGTCACCCAGATTGTTGGCTGTGTTCTTGACTTACATATCTTGGATGTGGATATTGAACAACATATCTTAGCAGTCTTCTATCACAGCATTTGCTGAAAATGAAATCAAGAAATTCCTGCCAAACAAATCCTATCCTGACAAATTCAGCTCATTTACTTTGTGTTGCTATATCTTCAGATGGATTGAGCATTTGCAAACACTTACTGAGTCTTCCCTTGGCTTTCCCCTTTCCTAGATAACTTCTAGGGAAGATTAAAAGGAGGGATTATGAGGATTACATCTAGTATTTCCACTGATTAGATAATGGCCTCACTGTTCAACCAGAACTCATAATTTAAAAAAATAATGTGCTTATAAATTGATTAAAAGGGAAGTGTTTATATTTGAAAATGAATATTACAGTCCCAGTTAAATGAGTAAAAAAATGAAATCATAAAATTATGATTATCATAAAGGGGACTATACTTTAATTTTGAAATAGTATCACCTGGTCCAAACTCTGGTCATCAGCATGAAATTATAAAGCTGTTTCAATTAAATCAATCATATGATTAGATCATTATGATTTAAAAGTGTCACATCTGTTCCATATCTCAATCCTGAAATGAGAGTTCTCCATGTCATTGAATTTATAACTAATTTGATTAACAAATAAACACATTTACTTTAATCACATTTGTAGAATTTAAATTAGGGCCAGTAGCCAAAGTATATAACTCATTACCTAATGTTATCTGATATTCAGGGCACAAAATTACCAAATGGAAATTGTATGGAATTCAGGTAATGATGCAAAAGTGATAATAAAGTTGAGCATCTTAATTCCTATTGACTAAGTAGTCATGTATGATCACGGTTACAACTATTGAATTGAAATGACAGTCAGCTTCCTCTAGAGGTAGCTAAAAGATGTATAAAATATAGCTGAACTAGGTGGAATTTTTGGCTCATTATAAAACAAATACATTTAGAATGATAAAACTAAGTTTATAATAAAGGTTATAATAAATGTTGCCCAAGGTTAGTGAACTTTTCAACATAAAATATACCCAATTTTCATCTTTTATAAAATGATCTCATTTTCTTTTTCTTAATGTGATCTGCAGCTGTAAATGGACTGGTACAATATACCCCTGCTTTCCTTTTGATTTCTTCAGGTTATTCCCACAAAGGCAAAATTAGTAAAACATAATTGAGTAGTGTTATCTTGATAAAAAAAATCCTAGTATATAAGACTTGGAAGGTCTGGTGTTTGCCAGGGAAAGCAGCCTAGCCTAGTGGAAAGATCTTGGGCCTGGGTTCCAATCCCAGCTCTGTCACATGCATTCTCTGTGACCAGTTGCTTAACCTCTCTGGGTCTCAGTTCCCTTATGGGGATTCAATAGCTGTTCGTCTTCCTACTTAGGCTGTAAGTCTCATGTGGGACCTGATTATCTTGTGTCTACCCCAGCACTTAGATAATAAGCACATAACAAATACCACAATTTTAACTATCATTTAAAGCATCTTTTGGTCACTTAAAGCTACTAGTTGTAGGTGGCTTTTCTATTTTCGCTCATACTGTCCACTACACCAATGTTCAGCATAGTTCTAGTCTCCGGAATTATTCCTCCTGCCTCACCTCACTTCTTTGGGATGTCGACCCAGCCCACACATTTCACGCTTCTAATGCCAACCTGGCAATGCCTCACTGTACTTTGATCTTCTCTTATCTCATAGCCGACCTCTCACCTACTTCCTGCTTCTGACCTGGAATGCCCTTCCTTTTCATATTCAACAGACAATTTCTCTCCCAACCTTCAAAGACTTATTGAAGGCACATCTTCTACAAGATGCCTTCCCTGACTAAGCCTTCATTTCCTATTTCCAACTCCCTTCTGCGCTGTGCCCTGTCTTGGTCCCTTTATTCACCACTCCCATGCCCCAGCCCCAAAATACTTATGTACATACCCCTCAATTATTTATATTAACGTCTGCCTCCCCCTCTCGACTGTGAGCCCATTGCAGGGTAACGATTGTCTTTATCTGTTGCTGAATTGTACTTTCCAAGTGCTTAGTACAGTGTTCTGCACATAGTAAGTGCTTAAATACAATTGAATGAAAGAATAAGCTCATTATGGGCAAGAAATGTCTGTTATTACTGTTGTACTATATTTTCCCAAGGGCTTAGTACAGTGCCCTGCACACAGAAAGCACTCAATAAGTATGATTGATTGAATCAGTGAAAAGAACCCAAACGATCCAGCATATTGACTTTAAACTCTTTTGCAGTTGACAGATTTAGCCTCTTCTGCCACTGACAGAAAAGAGATATTGTAAACTGCTAGGAGAAAGCAATTTTCCTTATAGTGGGGATTTTGTGTAATCCAAACTGCTGACCTGGAGTGGCGGTTAGTCTGGTTAACACCAGGCCTGCTGAGGCTAACAGACTAGGATTCTACTCCAGCAGGGTAACACTACTCAATCACTCAATAAGAAGTTCTTATCAAGAATTTACTCGGTAAAAAGCTGTACTAAGCACATATTATTAATAATAATAGTAGTGGTATTTGTTGTTAAGCATTTATTATATGCCAAGAAGTATACTAAGCACATGATAATCAGGTTAGATTCAGTCTCTGTTCCACATGGTGCTCAAAGTTTAAGGGGAAGGGAGAAGAAGCATTTAATCTCCATTTTATAGGTGATGAAACTGAAGCACAGATTAGTTATCATGTCTTGTCCAAGATGACAAACCTGGTGCTCTGACTCTCAGGACCATGTGGCCCCCACTTGGTAAAGTACAGTAGAGTTGGTAAACATGATCTCTGCCATCAAAGACTGTATGGTCTAGCAGAGGAGATAGTTCCTAAAATAAATTACTGTAGAGGAAGTAACAGAGTTTTAAAATATAATAATGTTGGTATTTGTTAAGGGCTTACTATGTGTAGAGCACTGTTCTAAGAGCTGGGGTATACAGGGTAATCAGGTTGTCCCACATGAGGCTCACAGTCTTAATCACCATTTTACAGATGAGGTAACTGAGGCACAGAGAAGTTAAGTGACTTGCCCACAGTCACACAGCTAAGTGGCAGAGGTGGGATTAGAACCCATGACCTCTGACTCCCAAGCCCGGGCTCTTTCCACTGAGCTACGCTGCTTCTCGTCCACGCTGCTTCTCGTATGTATTTAGTGTTGTGGGGGAATGGAGGAAGGTTGATATTTAAGTGAATCAGAGAAGCAACATGGTATAGTGGATAGAGCCCAGACCTGGAAGTCACAGAAGGACCTGTGCTCTAATCCCAGCTCTCCACTTGACTGCTGTGTGACCTTGGGCAAGTCACTTCACTTCTCTGGGCCTTAGTTACTTCATCTGTAAAATGGGGATTAAGAATGTGAGCCCTGTATGGATAGGGTCTATGTCCAACCTGAGTAGCTTGTAGCTACCCCAGCGCTTAGTACAGTGCCTGGCACATAGGTTCTTAGGCCATAAGGGTGAGGACTCCTACTGACTGTAAGCCCATTGTGGGCAAAGAATGTGTCTGTTCATTGTTACACTGTTCTCTCACACAGTAAGCTCTCAATAAATATGACTGACTGACGGACTCAAGTGCACAGGTGACGTATTAGGGGTCAGGTAGGGTGCGGAGTTGAGAGATTACTCATACTTAATGGCTGAAACCACCCTTTTCTATTCCATACTCCAGCTCGGGTTATCTAAAACAAATCTTCTGCCAGTGAAAGAATCCAGCTCATTCTGTCCTGGTAGTTAAACTATACTTCTATTTCGAGTTGGTTCTCAGGCACATGTCTCAGAAAAAGCCCTGAGTATGTTTGCATATGCAAATGAAACAGTAAATTGATTAACACAAATTACACTAATCTCCACAAGAGAACAAAGTTCAGGGAATGCTGCAGAAGTCTAACCTTTTGACTTTATCATGGGTTTCACTGAACACAGACCTTGGAAATAATGAATAACATTCTCCATAATTAGTGAATAGGAAAGGGAGCTGTAAAGAATGAGTCAACCTTTAGAATCAGATGACAGGACTTGCTAACTTACAGGTTTCCTTAAGAGCCAAGGCAGACTCCCTAGGACAAAGGTTTGTTTTGCCACCTGCCACTGATAAAAGGAGGTAGAATAACTAAGTGGTCTCAGGAAGTCTTTTTCAAATCTGAGTTTTCATGGATCCACCAAATATAAAATAAATAACTAGACTAAAAACCAGATCCATTCACTATATAAAACATATCTGCCAGTCCTTCAAATTTAGGATTACTTCATCTACAAATAGCCATTTTTCCAAAACTTTCAGCTTGAGTATTCCATTTTTGTTGTTATGAATGTAGAGCCTTGTTCATGCATGAAGATGAGAGATAGGAAGGACAGAGTTTGATAGAAAAATTGCCATTTGACTGGTGAATTGTTAATGTGATGCCAAATTGGTTGAAGGAAAATAGATGAATTATGTGATATAGGTGACTAGTTTTTAACAGTGGATACAGTTTGCAAACTAAATGTGTTTTAGTCAAATTTATGTGATGGAGTAAACATCAAAGGAATTTGACTTCAGAGATTGAATTAATTTCAATTTCCTTGGAAACAGAACTTTTCTGTCAATTCATAACCCGAATTTGAATTCTACCCAGGAAATCATTAATTATGTTTTGCCTCTTGGGATTTTGACTTCAGAGTGTGTACACACACACACACACACACACATTAAAGAAAAAACCCTAGACTTTTAGGAAAACATTTCCACACAAGATTAAGAAGGGGGAAAGAAATCATGTCTTGTAAGTTCATTCATTGTATTTTGTATATGAAATAGTGTATTTTAAATTACATATACACAATCCATATTTGTATCTTAATATAAATTATTTTTTCCTAAGACTTTTGCTCTTACAAAAAACATTTTTCCATATGTTAATGGGACATATAATCATTAGTTACTTGGAAATCTCACACAAAGTTCTGTTTGCTATGTCAGTCAGTGGTCATTTTTCCTAACCAGGAATTCTCAGATATTCCCTGTAGGTCCTTCTGGACTGATAAACGTCTTTTAGAGAGGTGCCAAACTTCATGCTCCTTTTCAACACCATGGAAACAGCAGCTAGAGATCCTTACACACAGATGTATTTTAAGGTGTTGGGCTCTTTAATAGACAGAATAAAGATGTACTGACTTTAACATCTTCCAGGTTTGCACAATTAGGCTTGTACCAAGTGGGTCTCTGAAGGCTACATTTGATATAATAAAATTTGATGTATTTCTGCAAAGGGGATATAACAACATATGACTGACTAAAGCTATGTACTATGCAGTCTTTTGACCAATCAAAAGGTAGTTGGATGAAGAACAGCCATATTTGGTTCTTAACTTTCACCTCAACTTTCCTGTTCATTCAGTTATGAATATGAAGTTAGTAAAAAGGTTTTTTGTTTTGTTTTTTAACATTCAAATTCCAAAGGATATAAGTATGTTACAAAAAAATATCAGGAGACAGGACCTTTTGGCAGGTAAAATTATACGTTCATTGCCCTCTCCTACCTGATGGAAAAATATACACTGGATCTGGGAATTGTAAACCGGAGAGACCCAGATCCAAAGAATATATAAACTTGGCAATCTCTGTAACATATGACAAAACAAATCATGTGTTGGGGTAAATATTACATTGGTTTTCTTAATAATGTTTTTTAGAGGTTAACTTATTTTAAAACTGAATACAAAGTTGTTAATTAAAATTCTGGAATTTAGATTTTCGTGTCTCCTACATACACCCTGATAACTGGTCACATTTAAGAGCTTTCTGAAATAACATATTCAAATTTTTGCAGTCAATTCATTTTTCCCAAAGGATAAATTTAGTGGTCAGGAATATATAATATGTGGTTTATTATTTTGCATATTTGTGTTAATAACAATAATATAAGTTTTTGTTAAGCACTTACATTGTGCCTACCACAATACTAAGTGCTGGCATATATACAAAATCTTCAGGTTGGACACAGTGCCTGTCCCACATACGGCTCAAGGGAAGGAACATGTCTTCACCAACCTGTCCCTGCAGAACAACACCATCGGCACCTACCAGCTGGCCAAGGCCATGACCACCCCCGCCATCATCCTCATCCAGTCGCTCTTCTACGGCAAGACCTTCTCCGCCCACGTGCGCCTGACCCTGATTCCCATTACTCTCGGTGTAATCCTGAATTCCTATTGTGACGTGAAGTTTAATTTCCGTGGACTGGTGTTTGCTACTCTCGGTGTGTTAGTCACATCCCTTTATCAAGTGTGGGTTGGAGTCAAACAGCACGAGTTGCAAGTGACCTCCATGCAGCTGCTATACTACCAAGCGCCCATGTCATCGGTCATGCTGTTGGCCGTCGTGCCCTTCTTTGAGCCCGTGTTCGGAGAAGGGGGGATATTCGGACCCTGGTCGCTTTCTGCTGTGCTTATGGTGCTGCTGTCTGGTGTGGTGGTCTTTATGGTAAACTTGTCCATTTACTGGATCATTAGGAACATGTCACCCGTCACTGCCATTGTTCTTGTCTGTCCATCTCCCCCGATTAGGCTGTAAGCCCGTCAAACGGCAGGGACTGTCTCTATCTGTTGCCGACTTGTTCATCCCAAGCGCTTAGTACAGTGCTCTGCACATAGTAAGCGCTCAATAAATACTATTGAATGAATGAATGAATGAATAATTCTGTTGAATTGTATTTTCCAAAGTGCTTAGAACAGTGCTTTGCATATAGTAAGTACTCGATAAATATGATTGATTGCTTGATTAACCCCCATTTTACAGATGAGGTAACTGGGGTCTAGAGAAGTGAAGTGACTTGGCCAAGGTCAACCAGCAGACGAGTGGCAGAGGCAGGATTAGAACCCAAGTCCTTCTGACTCCCAGCCCTTGGCTCTATCCTCACAAGGCCTCACTGTTTCTCATTCTATGATTGCTTTATAATAGAAAGAAAGTTACAAAGTAAGAGTAATCAACATTCCACATACTGGGCTACCATGGAAAACTTAGTTTCTAGATTACCCCCAGGCCAAAGTTAATGTATAACAATTGATTATTTGTACAGTGCACATCATCAAGGGGGTGCTCAATAAATGGTACAATAATAATAATTATATTTGTTAAGCACCTACTATGTGCCAAGCACTTCCCTTGAAGTTCCAAGAGACACTTAAATCGCAAACATCATTTTCACCCAAGCACCAGGAAATTTTAGAGACAGGTCTGAGCCTTGTAGTATTAAATCATCATTACTGCTGGAAAAGATGCAAGAGTCAAGGAACTGGGTGTCTTTCTTAAGGTCCCTGATGTGTAGATGAACAAAATGTCAATCTCCACACTCCTTATTGTTCTATTAGAAATTTCCTCCCAAAGGAATGTGAAATGTTCATTTTAAAATTTCTCCACCCATCTTTCAGCATTTGTTCACTCAGCCATCACTTAAAAGAACCATTCTGGATTTTTTAAAAAATCATAATAACTTACCTAAAAATGTTGACTACTCTTGAAAATCATGCAACAATCTGGTTTTCATTTTGCTCCTCTACAAACTCCTAAACCAGCTGGAACTTCTTGGAGCAAGAGATACTAAATAATTCACAAAGCTTTTTAAAATGCTTTCAGCACAGAAAATGGAGCTATGTGAAAATTGCTTTGTAATAAGTTCTACATGCATCCAGTTTGGAATGGTTCACTCAATAAACTACATTATTGCTATATTTACTATTTATTATTATGAACCACATGAGTGATGATGGATATTGTTCATAATGGGACAGCTTAAAATACTAGGAAGAGCTAGTGAGAGTCACAGTGGCCTTTTAGTCAACTTGAGAGAAAAAAAGGTATTTAGACCCTTGGGTTGAGCTCACAAAACTACTCTGCAGAAAAATATGCAACGTGTCCCAGTGGAGAGTGCACAGGCCTGGGAGTCAGAAGGACCTGGATTCTAATCCTGCCTCCACCACTTGTCTGATCTGTGACCTTGGGCAAGCTGCTTAACTTCTCTGTGCCTCATTGCCTCATCTGAAAAATGGGGATTAAGACTGTGGGCCCCATGTGGGACAGGAACTGTGTCCAACCTGATTAACTTGTATTTTCCCCACCACTTAGTACAGTGCCTGCTGGTACCTAGTAATGCTTAACAAATATCATAAAAATACTTTCAGTGCTAAAAATATTGCACACTAAGATCTACCTCCTTTTCTATCCATACTCATCTAACTGCTGACTCTTCCTTGTAGACACTTCCCTTGACTATCTTTTCTCTTATGGATGTTATCTACACCATCTCAGATTTGACACTCAGGAACCAATACTCTATCAGAGCAGTCACCGAACAGACCAGCTTTGCTCATAAGAGACTGTTCACACTCGTATAATGAGATGAGAAGAAAAATCCTCCTGGTCCCAGAAGACTCTTCAGAATGGCTTGGACTTGCATTGACATGAGCGGTAACAGGCTAATGGCACACACATTAAACAGCTTACCTACGTTCAGGATTCGTTATTCCCCAAAACATAAGATTAGAGAACATCACTGCAGAGCCTCTCAGATCTCTGGAAATTGAGTAAGGTTGGAGAAGTGGAGATAAGAGACTAACAATCAGTGCCCCTGATTGGGGATTTTAACTGATGTTTTGATTTCAAATGAGCTCTTTATGGTGATTCCATTTGAATTAAAATGAAACATGTAATTTGCTCAAACCCCCACTAATTGAAAACAAACAGACTTCTCATGCTTTTCCAGGAAAAAACCAAAACAAAAAAAGTATCAGTGAATCTTATGGGCTTTGTGCCAGATAGTTAAAGGTTTTCAATTGTTCTTGGGCGGAGCAGATATAAACGTTTAAGTACCCAAAGGCATTTATAGTTCTGGCTAAAATATAAGCTGCAAAACATACTTTAGAAAAGCAGGGGGAGTGCCTCAAAGCTGTCAAAATTAAAGAGCACAAACTGACTCTGACACTGGCCTGAGACTTTTAAGTCCCCAAGTTTCCAAGCTAAATTTGAGCCAAAAGTATATAGCAGCCAAATTAGAAATCCTTAAAATAAACTTTTTTTTTTTAACAGAAACACTCCTCTCCTGAGGAAATTCTTTTGAGTTAAGTTGAGTTAATGCCTAGGAAAGTGATAGTAACTTTTCATGCCTGTGAAACCTGACTAATTTTTCAGACTACCATTTCAAGTGTATCTCTTACTGACATGGTTGTTTAATGTTGGAGCACATGCAACTCTTCACCACCCATTCATAACATCAAGCCAATTCTCTGTCAGATGGACAGGGAATATGGTTGTGGGAGCATTTTGAGTCAACTACTGGATTATGTTCTAGATTTCTAATTTTTTAATTACCAAATTACTATGAAATGAACGTTGCAAAACTCATTTTACTGGAGCAGAGAGCCCCTGGAGCAGACCTGAACACCACAAATCAACAGGAGTCAGCTAGAAATAATGATAATGATAACAATAATTATTATCAAGGTATTTTTTAGGAGCTTACTCTTTGCCAAGCAGTGTACCAAGCACTGATTTAAGATTATCAGGTTGGACACAAACCTTCCACATGGCACTCACAGACTAAGTAGGAGGAAGTAGGATATAATCCCCATTTTCCAGATGAAGAGCCAGAATTTGAACCCAGGTCCTCTGAATACCAGGCACGTGCTCTTTCAACCAGGCCACATTACTTCCTCAGAAGTTCTGCCAGGAGATATAAGGCACATCACTGGCATGTTCCACCAAGTGCCTGGGCAAGCTGATGATTCCAATAGCCTTGGCTTGGCTTATGTTGTCGAGTCATTTCCTACCTATAGCTACATCATGGACACATCTCTCCCAGAAGGTACCACTCTCCATCTGCAATCATTCTGGTAGTGTGTCCATAGAATTTTCTTGGTAAAAATACAGAAGTAGTTTACCATTGCCTTCTTCCAAGCATTAAACTTGAGTCTCTGCCTTCGACTCTCTCCCATGCCGCTGCTGCCCCAGCACAGGTGAGTTTTGACTTGCAGCAGGTTGCCTTCCATTCGCTAGCCACCGCTCAAGCTAGGAATAGAATGGTTAGGCCTCTGCTTGACTTTCCCTCCTGTAGCTGAGACTGGGAGAGTACTGGAAACTCTCCAGGTGTGATTCTGAAAGAGGACTGATTGCCTTAGACTTTAATAATCCTGAAAGATGCACAGGATGTCAGTGAAATTTTAAATATCATGGGTTAAATATGGATTTGAAATTCCTGAGAGAAAAAGCATATATGACAGAGCTAAGTATACTTGTTTAATGCAAACAATGACCCTCATTTCAGCAGGGGGGCCGATGTAAATTCATCATGTTGGATTTCTGCACAAACTGGATTACCAAAATTGGCTATTGTGAGTCTCTGGGAAATTGCTCTTTAGCAAAGTGGTGAGAATAGGAGTGTGTTCAGTGTTCTGCACCCAGTAAGTGCTCAAAAGAAGCCAATGACTGATTCAACCCAATGATTAGAGGGAGAGCCTCAACGAGAAGCATTCATTCCATTGCACTTTATTGCCCAAATATGTCATAATTTTTTTATGTTATTTGTTAGGTGTATCTAATTCATTCATTCAATCGTATGTGCCAGGCACTCTGCTAAACACCGGGTAAAAACAAGGTAATCAGGTTGAACATAGTTCCTACCCCACATGGAGCTCACAGTCCTAATCCCCATAGGGTTACTGAGGCACAGAGAATTCATTCAATAGTATTTTATTGAGCGCTTACTATGTGCAGAGCACTGTACCAAGCTCTTGGAATGAACAAGTCGGCAACAGATAGAGACAGTCCCTGCCGTTTGACGGGCTTACAGTCTAATTGACGGGCTTACAGTCTAATCTAGAAGTGAAGTGACTTGCCCAAGATCACTTAGCAGACAAGTGGCAGAGCTGGGATTAGAACTCAGGTCTTTCTGAGTCCCAGGCCTTTGTTCTATCCACTAGGCCATGCTGCTTCTCCTGTTTATTTCTATGCATTCTCAGTACCTGTGTACTCAAATGGATACAATCACTTATTCGATTCACTGATGGTATTTATTTAACTCCTACTGCATACAGAAAACTGTCCTGTTTGCTTGGGAATATTCACTACAGATGGTAGTCACAGTCCCATATTCTAGGTATCCAGGTAAGTATCTTACCTCCACTTGGTGTCCAACTCTAACAAAGGCACAGAGGGGATCAAATGCTCCAGTACCACAGATCAGAAGATGTGTTCTATTGTAATGGTGCAGAACCCGAACAAAATTTGCACATTCACTCTGTGGTAGGAAAAAAGTACAAAATGTATTGGTGAGATCAGAAAAACAAATCTTCCATTCCTTTTCAACTCAACCTCAATTTTCTGTATCTCAGTAGTCATTTTTCTCCCTGTCTGGAATGTAAAGTCATTGTGATCAGGGAACATATCTACCAACTCTGTTGCATTGTACTTTACCAAGCACTCAGCAGTGCTCTACATACAGTAAGGGCTAAATAAATGTGACTGATGGCTTTATGATTGATTTCTTACATTGGTAAATCTATAAATATTTTGGAAAATCATATCTTCCTCATGTTCGCATCAAATAATTTGTTAAGCGCTTACTATGTATCAGGCACTACTTGAAGTGCTGGGGTAGATACAAGCTAATCGGTTTGGATACAGTCCATGTTCCATGTGGGGCTCACAATCTTAATCCCCATTTTACAGATGAGGTAACTGAGCTCAGAGAAGTTATATAACTTGCCCAAAGTCACAGCAGATGTGGCAGAGCTGAGACTAGAACCAAGAACCTTCTGACTCCTAGGCCATGCTACTTCGCCTTTAATTTCAATTCACTACCTCTGAATGAAATTTTTTAGTATGTCTACTTGCTAGCTAAGAGGAAGGTTAAGATGGAGAATTACTTTTCATTCATCATCACCATCTTCAGTTGCTAAAATCGTAACTGACCATTTGCTCCAGGAAACGTGCTGGGCCCAGTTTAATGAAAGTAAAAAACTCAATTCTTACATGAATTTGCTCAAATACATATCTGCATATGACAGTGTATTGCCACTAAATAATGGAACTACTCCCAAAGTTTTTTGTGCATTTACTCTTGGGTTTTTCTGAACAATTACAAACAATGAATCAGCATGAAGTCAGAAAAGAATAACCTGAGTAAATTTATATGGCCCAGGGGAAGCACTATATACACAGACTAATAGGAAATAGAAGACTATTGCTATTTAGGAAAATCTTGTAATCTGCAAATTACAAATGCACGTAAACCACTCTAAAATAAACTTCCTGCTCCACAGTTAGAGTAGACCCAAGTTACACATCTGTCACGGAATTTTTGTTATAACTCAGGCATCTGTCTTAATCAAAGACTACATAATAATGAACACTGAAGGTACATAGTTGATTTGCAAGTCAGAAATCAGACTGGCAAAGCTAGGTGGTGGCTTACCAAAGTTATAGTATGTTTGCTCATTAGAATGAAGTATTCCATTTTCAAAAAAGTCTCTGAAAAGTGTGCTAAGCTTTAAGAAATCAAGGTAATGAATGTTTCTAAAAGGAAGAAGCTCAGAATAGGTAAATATTTTATTTTCTTCCAAAACATTAAACCCGATGAATCACTTAAAGCCATTATGCCTCCAACGCAGTAGTATTCTGTGGTAAGTGAAAGGAATTTGTTTTTGCTTAGCCCTCAACATGTATTAAATCAGGATATACTTAAATTATAGCCAGAAAAATGATAATAGTGCTGTAATTATTTTTCATAATCCTAAAACTGTTAGTTTTCCCAGGTTGTAAATGGCTCCAGTGTCTGTTCCTATGCAACTTTATACTTGTTGAGCAATGTGGGAGAATTAGGCTCACTCTTACTTGGCATCTTCAGCTCTTCTGATAAATACCTATGTCTTTTGAAGAATAAAATCATATAGACTAATGGATCCTTTTTAATAAAAAAGCAATTTATTTGCTTTAACCTTTAAATACATCCCATGAGAAGTTTTTGGCATTTCTTCAGAATGGATTTCTTTATTTCATTAATTTCCAGTTTGCATTGAAATAGTATCCAATCACAATGAAATTATTCTTCAAATTCTTGATTTTTTTTTCCCCTAGGAATGAAGATTACATACCTGTTTCCATTTCAACCAGATTCCTCAATTCCCTCTGGAATAAGATGAACAAGGAGGACGAGAGCCCATAAGGAACTAAATTTGTAAGGATTTGAAGATTTTTCTAAAGTCTTTGTGAATTTACATAAAGATAAAAGCCTTGCCTGCATTTCCTTCATTTCATTCATTTAAAATTTTGTACTTTTGAGCAGAACTACATACATTATTATACAATGAAGCAAAATATTTACAGTTCTTATCTATGGGTTTTGCGATACTTTAAAAACAAACTTTTTTTGATTAACAATAAATAGTTCTTACAGTATCTTTTCCTTTCATTGTACATTCCGATGTTTGCTGGGTTGTACTAGGCCACCGTATCTATAATGAGATTAAAGATAATAGATTAGGTTTTGGCAAAATTTATAAAGATAAACATATACAAAAGGCCTTTTTCTTACCTATTTCCTATGAAATGGTTTCAAACGCACTGCACTGTCAGTGAGTTTCTGTGTTTTCTGACTGCCAATATTAACAGAACTTTGGTCCACGCATCTCAAACTATGCTGGTTTTGGGATCTATGCCGTTTTTGAACACCTCTACTTGTCTTTAAAATCAATGCCACACTGTTCACTAGAAGATAAACATATTCTACCCACACTTTGATCTGCTTCTTTCCTGTTATCTCACATCTGTAATAAAACTCAATTATTCATTCATTCAATAGTATTTATTGAGCGCTTACTATGTGCAGAGCACTGTACTAAGCACTTGGAATATACAAATCAGCAACAGATAGAGACAGTCCCTGCCCATTGATGGCTTACAGTCTAATCGACGGGCTTACAGTCTAATCAAAATGATTTTCTTCTCTCACTTTATCTGTGTCTTATTTCTTTTCATTTTTCTCCTTTCTCTTCCATTACCTGGCCCTCAGATTTTCATTTTACCCATTTCCCACTTCTCAGTCTTTAGTTTTTCAATGCAATCCTTCCTCTAGGGGGCTAGTGACTAAACGATCATTTACTTTATCAAATCTATATCTCCAGCCCTGATCTCTCTCCTTCTCTGCTGGCTTGCATTTCCCTATTGACTTCAGGACATCTTTACTTGGATGTCTTGCCGACACATGGCCAAAATAGAACTAACTCATCTTCCCACCTAAACCTGTTCCCACTCCCTTTTGTGACACCCTGGCTCTTGGCTTTGCATGCTTATTCACCTCTCCCTTAGCCATAATTAATCCATTAATTAATGGTACTTTCTAAATATTTACTATGTTCCAAGCACTGTCTTAAACTCAGCACTTCTGTATCTATCCTTAATTTGTATATTTATATTAAGAACTGCCGTCCCCTCTAGACTGAGTTCATCGGGGGAGGAGAATGTGTCTAGCAACTCTCATATCTCCCAAGAATGCAATACAGTGCTTCGAGACAAGATAAATGAAACAATTCCAGGCATCAATGAATCCAATGTTACTTATTGCTCACTTGCTATATACCAACTATTGAATAAATGTAACACCAGAAGAAGACAGGATTCTTATCCTCAGGGAGCTTACAATCTTTAAGAGAAGCCAGCATAGTGCAGTGGATAGAACCTCAGGCCTGGGTATCAGAAGGTTCTAATTCCAGCTCTGCCACTTGTCTGTTCTGTGACCTTGAGCAAGTCACTTTGCTTCTCTGGGCTCAGTTACCTCATCAGTGAAATGGGGTTTGAGACTTGAGCCCCATGTGGGACATGGACTGTGTCCAACCTAATTTGCTTGGATCCACCCCAGGATATAGTCCCTGGAACACAGTATGCATTTAAATACCCTAACTACAGTAACTATTTTGGAAGACAGGCAGACATTATTTTCAAATACTCAGATCAGAAGGAAAAATGAGACTAACTGGTAGTGGCAAGGTTATGGAAAGGAGAAATAGATTGATTCATTCATTGAATCATTTTTATTAAGGGTTTACTGTGTGCAGACCATTGTACTAAACACTTGGGAAAGTACAGTATAACAATAAACAGTGACATTCCCTGCCTACAGTGAGCTCACAGTCTAGAGGAGGGGATAGATGAATTAATGAATGAATAAATATATTCAGAGAATGATACATCATCAAGCTAGACATCCACTGATATATAAATGTTCAGGGTGGATGTATATAGATGCAAGTATTAAGGATGGCTATCTTGCTGCTGTGACTTGGGATGCTGGTAATAAATTTGTTAAAGCTTTCTGGAGGAAGTGGGATTTCAAGAAGTATCCAGAGGGCTTGAAGGGGTGGGGGGATGTGAAGCAGGAAGACTGCTTAAGTCAGGAATTGGAGATGAGAGAGTTGAGTTAGAAATACAGTTAGAGCATAGCTGATTTGTAAAATGAGAAAGATGGTGGACAGTATTGCAAGGAATTTCTGATTAATGTGGAAAGGAACAAATAGTTGATGGAGGTTTCTGAGAAATGCAGAGATGCTTGCCAAACAATATTTTAGGAAGAAGATCTAAAGAGAAAAGAGAGAAAAGGCTGGATGCTGGTAGATCACTGAGCTTCAAACGAGATGCTAACCATCTGGATGTACTGGAGAGGCAAATCTAGGAAATGGTGTGTCAAAAGGACTTGATGAATTGAGTGATAGATTGAATGTGAAGACTAAAAGACAGCGAGTAATCAAAGATGACAAGCAGGTGGCAGCCTTACGGGACAGGAACAAATATGGTGGTGGTGGTGTCAAACCTCAGGAATGTACCAAGGGATTTAAAAAAAAAAATTCAATGGAATTTTTATGGATGTGCTTACTGTGTGCCAGACATTATACTACGTGCTGGGATAAATACAAGCTAATCAAAGTGGATATAGTTCATGTCCCACATGTGGCTCACGGTCTTAATCTCTATTTTATAAATGAGGAATCTGAGTCCCAGAGAAGTTAAGTGACTTGCCCAAGGTCACACAGCAGACAATTGGCAGACCTGGGATTAAAACCCAGGTGTTCTGACTTCAAGTCCACTAGACCATGTTGCTCCTCAACTGACTAATTATCTGACACTCATTTGTTAATGTCTTTTTTCCCCACTCCTTATACAAATAAAATCACCAATAAATTATGTGGGTTCTCTTTCTATTGATGAGAGGGCTACATTGAATAAGGAAATCATGTTTGTTTAAACAGAAAACTGTCAGGAGATGCCTGTAAATATTAAATATTGAGTTATGCAGCCACAAGATGGGTTTTGAAATGTTAAGTTCTGATATTTTGTGACAGTGTTAAATGTTGAACTAATTTTGAGTAAAATGTTTCACTCTAATACAGTTTAAAGAAAAGTATTTTTTCTGAATAAATGTATGGATTGGCTTCTCATGGAATGAGTAAAAAGAGACAGTTATACCTCAAAATATTAATAGCAATAAGAATTTTGCCATTTTCCATGTGAAATCTTAGACAAAACTCTTCTCTATGTAAGTGCTTACAACTCAAATCTTGACTTTGTCTGGTATCCATTATTATTCATTCATTCATTTTCTAAACATCTCACATCCTGTGATGGCATGTTTATTACTCCAGCTTAGGAAATGCCAATCGTGTTGATCAGATTCGATAATGGTCATTTTCAAGACACAGGTTGATATCTATTATTACCCTGGGGTGTCATTAACTGACGTTTCTTCATTGCATTTGGAGTTGAAAAAAATTTGCAAGCTGATTTTTTTATTTTAAAAATTATAGAAAAATGGGGAAAGTATCCATCTCTTGCTCTCACATTCGAAGCCCTCTAAAAATTGTACCTTCTCCAACAAGTCTTCCCTGGCTTATTTCCCAGATCCATAGGCTTTACAGGCCTATTAGCTGTTCCTACAACCTATGAACATATTTACACCTCTTCTTTGCACCCTTGTACATACGGCTATTCAATTGAACTTTCAATTATTTATTTTGTCTGCATTAACTATGTTTATGCTTGCCTTATCCATCAGAGTATATATGCTCCTTGCGGGATAAGGAATGCATCACTTCTTCATTCTGTACTTCTCAAGTACCTACTACATTGCATTGAACCAAATGGGTACCCAATGAAAATTAGTACTATGGCTCAGTAATAACAATAATATGAATGATGACAATAATAAATGGCATTGACTCTTCTGAGACTTCCAATGGTGAGGCAATGTGTACTTGAGAAGTGCAGACAGGATAGGATCTCATCCGGCAGAATTAGAGAAAAGAAAACATTATAAAGAGACTTTTTGCCTGGTGTAAACATAGCAGCTTCAGTTTTCATTTCATTTTGTCATTGTGGCTGGAGTGTAAACTCTCCAAGTGAAGACTACAGTAAAAGATACACTGAGTAATGTAAATAAGAAAAATCATCCAACAGGAACAAGAACTATGTGAAATACCTCAAACTGCATTCAGTGACTCTGATGCTTAAGTGATGCCATTGAGTCATATATATGGAGATGTGCTGAGGTCAGAGTTTACTGGTTAGATTGAATAAGAGCATTTTTGGTTGAATTCCCATTATTACATAACTTTTTCCTATAAAACAATGGGAGAAACATAAAACCAACTCGACTCAATGTAGGTCACATCAGGTTCCAATCATTCACTGGAATATCTCAAGGTGAACGTAGGTGGTTTAGCCCCAGAGGAATAATCCACTAAAATGCATTTGCTTATTGGAGCTGTTGATTTCAACCCAATTTTCAGGTAGACATTACCTTGCCTTTCCTATGTCACTCCCAACAGAACATTTGCCTGAGGCTCAGCAAATTTTAAGTCCTCGGTACACAGAAGCTTATAAAATCCTTGAGGGCAGGCACTGAATCTACCAAATCTATTGTACTATCCCAATCACTTAAAACAGTGCTCTGCACACAGTGAGCACTCAGTAAATACTACTGAGAGATTGACTGAAAAGTTGTGTTCGCTGACTGACATTTTCTTATAGGGAGGAACTCTACAAAGAAGGGTCACAAGAAATCTTGTGATGGTTGAATCTTTATGAATCTCAAAAAAATGCCCCACTGAATGGAATCTTCAACAGATAAAGACTCCAGGACCAAGAACCTCCAAAGCTTAGGAAATGATTATTGTACTAGTAGCCTAAATGAGGTCATTTGCAGTCTCTCATCCCTGTCGGTTATATTTCCACAGGGGCACAGAACCTTCACCTATGTGGTTAGTTTCAGACAGAACTGAAACTAGAGCCTAGGTCTTCTTACTCCCAAATCCATGCTTTTTCCATTAGACCAAAAGCAGGACTCAGAATAACTGAGTGTTAAATGCTAAGGTTTACAAATTGACCAAATTATAATCTTAAAAATAATATTAAAAACATAAAGTACGAAGAGAGAAATGGCATTGCCTAGTGAATAGAGCATGGACCTGGGTGTCATAAGGATGTGGATTCTACTACCAGCTCTGCCACTTGTATGCTGTTTGACCTAAGGCAAGTCACTTAAATTCTCTGTGCCCTAGTTTCCTCATCTGTAAAATGGGAATTAGGACAGGGTTTGTGTTCAACGTGATTTGCCTGTATTCACCCCAGCATTTAGTACAGTGACCGGCACAAAGTAAGCACTTAACATGTACCACAATTATGATTGTTAATAATAGAATATTTTGATAATAATAAATGCCATAAAAATTATAACTCACACCAAAATAAGATAAATGACAGTCTCTAGTTCTAGATGTATATTCATAGATAAATTTCCATCTTTAGGATGGTTTGTAATACCAAATGAAATTCTTGGGGTGTTCAATCTTTTCTAGAAATCTTTCCTTTTTCAGGAAGACCTGGAAAAGCACACACAAAGAGAGAGATCACAGAAATTTCTGAATTCCCCAGTGTCTGTCACAAAAAGTACAATAAGGTGGAATTTGTAATGATTAAACCACCTCCCCTCTCCATCACTTCAAGTGAGGACAACACCAGCCTGACTGACGTGGATCTAATTGCAACAAACAAAACTAGTTTTAAACCCGTATTCTCTTAAGGCTGACACTACTGATACAGAAGCTAGGGATTTTTACCTACTTTGGTACTGAAATTTCCCAGCAACCAGAATAATGAGCTTTCCTGACCCTCTTTCTCACAAAAAATGACTTAAACCCTCTGCCTTCAGGTACAAAACATTAGTATTTAACTTTCTTAACAAGCTTACAAGATACGAAAGCCAAAAACATTGTTTAACTTTTTTTTTTTTAAGATTGCAGGATAAGGCCTTAAATGTACACAAGATAATCAATGTTTCCAATAAAGCTCGTCATGACTGAAAATGATCATGATTGAGTTGTTTATATTTCCTTCAACATTCAGTAATTCTTTTAAGCCTAAATGTACTTTACAGTCATCCCATATTTTGTTTCTTTACTCAAGAGTACACTTAATCTGCTCATTCTAATTACATTATCCATGGATTATTTGATCAACTTTAGAGATGCTTATGATTAATTTATGTTTATGCATGTTCTAAAACTGATATTTAGTGATTTTCCTAAGTGTCCACGAACCTCAGGATAATCCACAAACATGCAAGAGAATGTTATAGTAAAGTTCATGTTGCAATTCACCAATATTATTTTCTAATGAAAAGAAGCAAGATGAAAAAGAATTTTCACCTTTCTGGCAGATAAAGCCCTCAGGAAGACTGGAGAATTTATAAGCAATCCTGAAAATCCAACCACTTAAACGAAATGATTTTTTTTTAAGAGTCCATCAGTAAATAATAATTAATGAATGCTTATTCAGTGTAGAACACTGTACAAAGTGTTTGGGAGAGTATGATAGACACAATCCCTACTCTGAGGGATTTTGCAGTCTAGAGGAGGAGACACTCAAGTAGGTGTTAGACTTAACTGTGTATTCTCTCCTTGCTTAGTTCAGTGCTCTGTACACTAGAAACTGCTTAATAAATACTCTTACTGCTATGAGTTTTCAACTGATCCATATGCATTGTAACAAATGAAACTAGTTTTAAACTCATCTTCTGTGTGATAGAAAATGGATCTGCTTATGACAGGGAATTTATCTACCAACTCTGATAGAGCACACTCTCCCAAGCATTCTACAAACAGTAAGCACTGAATGAATAATATAGATTGCTTCTATTTTACAGTTAAGACAATGTGAGTCTGTGTTAGACTCCAATGAGACTTTTTCCTCAAGAGACTGAAATTGGGGCTGCTTTGCTGTATTCTGCTGAGCAAAGGCTGAGATGACTGACAGCCCTAAGGTGACATCATCCAAAGCAGATATGAGGTTGTAAACTCTCACCAGGATGCAATTGCTAGGTTTGTGTAGGCCTCAGTGACCATAGCCAAAGCAACCAAGATTTAATTACCAACATATACAGGAAAAGATCACAACAAAAAATTATAAAATCAAGGTTCACAAGGTAGCAACATAAACAGGAAAAGATCACAACAGAAAATTATAAAATCAAGATTCACAAGCTAACAACATAAACAGGAAAAGATCACAACAGAAAATGATAAAATCAAGGTTCACCAGGTAACATTTACCACTGAAGTTTAGGGCTGGCAGGTCCACAGTAAGGGTTTGATTAACAGAAGTCACACAGTCAAGGCATGAGGCTTGTCTGAAAATTCTCCTTGGGAAAAAGGCTGAGAAATAGGGTCTAACCTAAATAATTCACAAATTAAGGTAATGACTTAATGAATCTACTTTAACTTCCTTTTTACCTAAGATGTAGTGTCGTTAGAGAGAAATATATTTGCTGCATGAATATCTCTTCTGGTTGGGTCTCAGAGGAGTGAGCAGAAAACACTTCATAATTAGCAGTATGAGAAGCAGCTTGGCCAAGTGGATAGAGCAAGGGCCTGGAAATCAGAAGGGAGGGAAGGGGTTTGGTCCTCTCCCCTGTTTGTGAACTAATTGAGGTGTTCAGGATACATATTTTTTCATATTTAAGTTGATTTTCCCTGGAGCAAACATCACACTGAAAAAGTCCTAAAAAAGTACATTAGAGTTTATCTTGCTATCCTTTTAAATGACACATCATGTCTCTCAGAATGATTTGTTATCAATGAGTCTGAAACCAATTGTAAGAACCTTCATTATAGAGTAACCTCCTTGAGGACATGGTTCATGTCTGTCATTCTATTATATTATGTCCAACCAAGCACTTATGATAATGCTCTGAACACAGTGAACACTCATTAAATACCATTGATTGGTTGGTTGGCCAATTAAATCTATTCTTTTGTGAACTTTGAAAGCAGTTCTTTCTTTAATCCAACAACTATTAGTCCTTAAAATAACTGCCCCTCCCAGGTATTTGATATCATGTATCTTTGATCTTGAGAGCACTGTCAGTCCTCCCCAAAGCAATTTTGACTGCTTGCAAGATATTTGACTTAAGTCAACAGGAAGAAAGAAAGGTTTGTCATTTATTCATTCATTCAATCATATTTATTGAGTACTTACTATGTGCAGAGAACTGTACTAAGCACCTGGGAAAGTATAATATAATAGTAATAATAATTATAGTATTTGTTAAGCACATACTATGTGTCAAGCAATGTTCTAAGCGCTGGAATAGATACAAGGTAATCAGGTTGTCCTACGTGGGGCTCACAGATTTAATGCCCATTTTACAGATGAGGTAACTGAGCCACAGAGAAGTTAAGTGACTTGCCCAAAGTCACACAGCTGATAAGTGGCGGAGTTGGGATTACAATCCATGACTTCTGACTCCCAAGCCCCTGCTCTTGCCACTAAACCACCTTGCTTCTCTGTGCAGTAAACAGACGATAGACATATTGCCTGCCCAGAAAGAGCCCACAGTCTAGAAGGAAATTACTCTGTAAGCATAGCAAAAGCCCTGATGGGCGGGGTGGGGAAGATCAGGTTTTGACAATGAGGTACAAGATAGACAATCCATTTTGGAAATAAAAAATGGGTAGAACCATTTGGGGCAATCTAGAGCACGATTCCATGGAGTTGTGATCCAGTGGAGGGGAGGATGGGGAGAGTGGTCATGCAACCATGAAAGTAGCCAGATCTCCTGAGTCCCATTCATCAAGAGGGACAGAAGTCAGAAATGTGCAAGAGATGCTAGTGGAGGGTCTTGTCAGCCAGGATGGGGAAAGGGCAAAAATGTCTGGATTGAGAGTATGATTCAATATTGAAATAGAATATCATAATCAATGGTACTTATCAAGATCTTATGTGGAAAGCACTATATTAAGCACTTGAGAGAGTACAATACAATACAGTTGACAATATAGCAACTGACTAAAGTGGTCTCACAAACAGAATAACAACTGATCTCTTCAGTCACTCCTACACATACCCTAAATTTCATAGTGTATTGGCTGATTCATTGATTGATATGTAGGTAATTAGTTATATTCTCATATGTACATAATCTTCCTAGAAAAGCAGCATGAGCTCTTTGTGGACAAGAATGTGTCTGTTTGTTCTTATGTTGTACTCTCCCAAGCGCTTAGTACAGTGCTTTGCACAAAATAAGTGCTCAAAGAATACAACTGAATGAATGAATAAATGAATACAGCACAGACCTGGGAGTCAGAAGGATCTGGGCTCCAATTCTGGGTCTGCCACATGTCTGCTGTGTTACCTTGAGCAAGTCACATAATTTCTCTGGGCCTCAGTTATCTTATCTGAAAAATGGCATTTAAGAGTTGTGAGCCCCATATGGGTCAGGGACTGTGTCCAACCTGATTAATTTGTATCTATCCCAGCGCTTAGAACATTGCTTGGCACATAATAAGCACTTAACAAGTACCATAATTATTATCATTATTATTCCTGATTGTGTATCAAGCTGGTGACTGATATTCCCAAACGGTTAACAAACCCCAGTGTGTGCAGCTCTTTAGGGGATTTTAAGTTTCCCCTCCTTTTGGTGGAGAATAGAGCCAAATGGGCAAAGCATTTCAGGTACTTATCTAAAGGCAAAGTCATGGAGCTATATGTTGCAGACTCTGTTCATTCAGCTATCATTGCCAGGTCAGACACCATAAAACTCAACTGGGCTAGAAAAATGGCCATTGTAATCAAGGGGGCAAGACTCAGGATGGGGGAGTGTGGTAACAAGGAACTTCTTGTTGTTTTTCTCTCTGAATGAAGAGTAATGTTTCACTTACCAACCAGGAGTCTGGTAGGCAACCAGAGTTGGGACAAGATGGAGAGAAAAATTGACTACAAAATGTTCTATGTGGTCATAAACATGTATAATGGCTAATTACAAATCAGATCATTTTAGCCGAATATTACTTTGTAAATGAGGTAAGGAAGACTGAAACCTAAGAAAAATCATTCTTTGTGAAGAGCACGACTTGGAGGAGTACTTTACCTCTTTATAGCCTTCGCTGACTCGATCCAAATTCAGGGAATACACAATGTCTTTCCCTCCCACAAATAGCCGCTCTTGATATTCATCCAGGAGCATTACACGAAGGTCAAGGTATCCGAAAGGGCTGTGAAAGGTTGATGTCCTGTTTAAATCCCAGAGCTCTGAAACACACCAGCACATGCATAATGAATTAGAAAGAAAAGGCAAAATAATTTGATTGATCATTTATTTCTTTGGGTGAGTTTTCATATCCTGAAGGACTGAGTCTTTTTGGAGGTGGATAACATAATTCACTTAAGCTCATGCTTTCAATCGTATTTATTGAGCATTTACTGTGTGCAGAGCACTCTACTAAGTGTCTAGCACTGTATTAAGTTTATCTGAGAGGAAAGACACAGAGCACACAGGAATCAATTTGAAAATTGTTTACCCTTTTTTAGGTCAGGAATCTGAAGCTTTTCATTGTAACTTTAAGAGAAGTTTAAAAAAAGTTCCTGCTTCTCCACCGAAGAAAGAAAAACGGGCCAGTAAAGGGAAAAAGGAGCATGGATCTATGGGAAAGACTTTCTACAGTTATCTAGGAGTTAGCCAAGAATTCTGACTCAATAAATAAGGTCTTGAAACATATGCCCCAAAAGCCCATGATGAGAATCAAATGTAAAAAGAGTTGGTTGTAAATTGTGGAGAAATGCAAACTCTTCTAAGGCTATAAACCATCAGCACTACTAATATGATGAGGAGCAGTTCAATACACTGAGCATCAATGAGGAAGAGATCAAATTCATTTCTGGTTAATATAAGTGCTTAATTCAGCATCTAAAAAACAAAACAAAACAAAACCAAAAAAAAAAAAAAACAATTCCAAAAGGCATTTTACAAAAGAAATGACAGGCAAACTGTAGCATACATCTACCTTATGATACATATAATCTGAAAATATAACCATCAGGATCTGATATCTTACCCGAGGTTGCTCTTTCCTAGTCAATCCAACTGCTACCATGTTAATCCAAGCATTTATCCTATCCTGCCTTGATTTTAGCAACATCCTCCATGCTGACCTCCTGCTTTCTCTCTCTTCCATGTCAGTGCATATTTCACTCTGTTGCCTGGATCATTTTTCTACCAAACCATTCAATTCATGTCTCCCCACTTCTCAAGAAACTCCAGAGTTTGCTTATGCAACTCCACAATGGAAACACCTTACTTTAAAACACTCAATACCCTCGCTCCGTCCTATTTTACTGCTCTGATTTTTTACTAAAACCACACACTTTGCTCCTCTAATGCTAACCTACACTATACTTCAATCTCGTATCCCTCTCCTTCCCCACCTTCGAAGCCCATATCATTCGCCTCTACCACCCACTCCAGTTACTTGTCGCCGTCATCTACCGCCCTCCCGGTCCCACCTCCGACTTCTTCAACCACCTTGACCCCTTTCTCACCTTCCTTCTCTCCTTCTCTCTGCCCACTCTGATCCTTGGAGACTTCAACATCCATACGGATGTACCCGACGACTCCTCTGCCGCCCGCCTGCTATCCCTCCTCGACTCTGCCGACCTCCTCCTCCACCATACCGCGCCCACTCACCGACTCGGTCACACCCTCGATCTTGTCATCTCCTACCGCTGCACTATCTCCTCACTCACCAACTCTGAAATCCCTCTCTCGGACCATAACCTTCTCACCTGCCTCATCTCTCACACTCCCTCCCCCTGCAAATCTTCGCTACTGCCCCACAGAGACCTCCGCTCTCTCGATCCCATCCGTCTTTCCAATAGCATCTCGCCTCACCTTGCCGCTCTGTCCTCTCTTCCCACTCTCGACGATCAGGTCTCCGCTCTCAACTCCACCCTCTCTACTCATCTCGACTCTCTCGCCCCCCTTTCCCTCCGCCGCTCTCGTGCCACTAACCCACAGCCCTGGATCACCTCCTCCATCCGCCTCCTACGCTCCTATGCTCGAGCTGCTGAGCGCTGCTGGCCAAAGTCCAAGCACCAAGCCGACCTCACACATTTCAAATTTATCCTTTCCTGCCTTAACTCTGCCCTCTCCTCCGCCAGGCAAAGCTTCTTCTCCTCCCTCATCGACACCCATGCCCGTCACCCCCGCCGATTGTTCCGGACCTTTAACTCTCTCCTTAGGCCCCCTGTTCCTCCCCCTCCCCCATCTCTCACCCCTAATGATCTGACCACCTATTTCCTCACGAAAATCAACACGATCAGGTCTGAGCTCCCCAAAGTCACCCCTCCGCCTCTCCCCTCCCCCCCAACAACCCCCTCCCCTACTTTCCCATCCTTCCCTGCAGTATCCTCAGAGGAGATCTCCTCCCTCCTCGCAAGTGCCACCCCCTCCACCTGCGCCTCGGACCCCATTCCCTCTCACCTTCTTAAAACCATCGCCCCTGCCCTCCTCCCTTCCTTAACTTCTATTTTTAACCACTCAATCTCCAATGGCTCCTTCCCCTCTGCCTTCAAACATGCCCACGTCTCCCCCATCCTAAAAAAACCCGCTCTTGACCCCACTTCCCCCTCCAGTTATCGTCCTATCTCCCTACTACCCTTCCTTTCCAAAATCTTAGAACGAGTCGTCTACAATCGATGCCTAGAATTCCTTAACTCCCATTCTCTCCTAGACCCCCTCCAATCTGGCTTCCGTCCCCTCCACTCTACCGAGACTGCTCTCTCTAAGGTCACCCATGACCTCCTTCTTGCCAAATCCAATGGCTCCTACTCCATTCTGATCCTCCTTGACCTCTCTGCTGCCTTTGACACTGTCGACCATCCCCTCCTCCTTCATACCTTATCTCACCTTGGCTTCACGGACTCTGTCCTCTCCTGGTTCTCCTCTTACCTCTCTGGCCGATCATTCTCGGTCTCCTACGCTGGAGCCTCCTCCCCCTCCCATCCTTTAACTGTTGGAGTTCCTCAAGGGTCAGTTCTTGGCCCTCTTCTGTTCTCCATTTACACTCACTCCCTCGGTGAACTCATCCGCTCTCACGGCTTTGACTACCATCTCTACGCAGATGACACGCAGATCTACATCTCCGCCCCGTCCTCTCTCCCTCCCTTCAGGCTCGCATCTCCTCCTGCCTCCGGGACGTCTCCACCTGGATGTCGGCCCGCCACCTAAAACTCAACATGAGCAAGACTGAGCTCCTCATCTTCCCTCCCAAGCCCGGTCCGCTCCCAGACTTCTCCATCACCGTGGGTGGCACGACCATCCTTCCCGTCCCGCAGGCCCGCAATCTCGGTGTCATCCTTGACTCGTCCCTCTCGTTCACCCCACACATCCTATCCGTTACCAAGACCTGCCGGTTTCACCTCTACAATATCGCCAAGATCCGCCCTTTCCTCTCCACCCAAACGGCTACCTTACTATTACGGGCTCTCGTTATATCCCGGCTAGACTACTGTGTCAGCCTTCTCTCTGACCTCCCTTCCTCCTCTCTCGCCCCGCTCCGGTCTATTCTTCACTCCGCTGCCTGGCTCATCTTCCTGCAGAAACGATCTGGGCATGTCACTCCCCTTCTTAAACAACTCCAGTGGTTGCCTATCGACCTCCGCTCCAAACAAAAACTCCTCACTCTAGGCTTCAAGGCTCTCCATCACCTTGCCCCTTCCTACCTCTCCTCCCTTCTCTCTTTCTACCGCCCACCCCGCACGCTCCGCTCCTCTGCCGCCCACCTCCTCGCCGTCCCTCGGTCTCGCCTATCCCGCCGTCGACCCCTGGGTCACGTCCTCCCGCGGTCCTGGAACGCCCTCCCTCCTCACCTCCGCCAAACTGATTCTCTTTCCCTCTTCAAAACCTTACTTAAAAATCACCTCCTCCAAGAGGCCTTCCCAGACTGAGCTCCTCTTCCCCCTCTACTCCCTCTGCCATCCCCCCTTTACCTCTCCGCAGCTAAAGCCTCATTTTCCCCTTTTCCCTCTGCTCCTCCACCTCTCCCTTCCCATCCCCACAGCACTGTACCCGTCCGCTCAACTGTATATATTTTCGTTACCCTATTTATTTTGTTAATGAATTGTACATCGCCTTGATTCTATTTAGTTGCCATTGTTTTTATGAGATGTTCTTCCCCTTGACGCTGTTTAGTGCCATTGTTCTTGTCTGTCCGTCTCCCCCGATTAGACTGTAAGCCCGTCAAACGGCAGGGACTGTCTCTATCTGTTGCCAACTTGTTCATCCCAAGCGCTTAGTATAGTGCTCTGCACATAGTAAGCGCTCAATAAATACTATTGAATGAATGAATGAGTATACAAGGATATAAGGTAAATACATTGAATACAGTCCATCTCCCACATGGGGCTCAGTCTTAATTCCCATTTTACAGATGAGTTAACTGAGGACCGGAGAAATTAAGTGACTCGCCCAAGGTCACATAGCAAACATGTGGTGGAGCCAGGACTGGAAATAGCCCACGTCCTCTGACTTCCAGGCCTGTACTCTTGCCATTAGGCCATGCTGCTTCTCAGTAGTTGGTCAGGGAAGGTTTTCTAAAGGATGCATTATTTTGTAGAGCCTTAAAGATCAGGAGAGTGGTGGCTGGTGGATATCAATCAATCAATCAATGGCATTATTGTATTGAGCACCCACCCACAAGCTGCTTCTGGCTTGGCACTCTCTCCCCCTTCATATCAGAAAGACCATCACTCACACCACCTACAAAGCCTACTAAAATTTCATCTCCTTCAAGAGGCCTTTCCTGACTAAGCCCTCATTTCCTTTACTTCTGCTCCTTTTTACATCACCCTTGCACTTGTATTTCCACTCTTAATCACTCCACCCCATAGCCCCATAGTACTTAAATAAATAATTTATTTAATTTTACTAGTGTCTGTCTTCCTCTGTAGATTGTAAGGTCATTGTGGGCAGGGAACATGTCTACAATGTTGGAAGGGGAAGCAGCGTGACTTAGTGGAAAGAGCATGGGCTTGGGAGTCAGAGGACATGGATACTAATCCTGGATCTGCCACTTAAATGCTGTGTGACCTTAGGAAAGCCACTTAACTTCTCTGTGCCTCAGTTACCTCATCTGTAAAATAGGAATTAAAACTGTGAGCCCCACATCGGACAACCTGATTACCTTGTATCCACCCCAGCACTTAGAACAGTGCTTGGGACATAGTAAGCTCTTAACAGATACCATAATTATTATTACCAACTCTGTTATAATGGTCTCTCAAGCACTTGAGCACAGTAAGTGCTCAGTACAATACCACTGATTGATTGATTTATATACACCAGCCACCACTCTCCTGATCTTTAAGGCTCTACAAAATAATGTATCCTTTAGGAAGCCTTCCCTGACTAACCACTGAGAAGCAGCATGGCCTAATGGCAAGAGTACAGGTCTGGAAGTCAGAGGATGTGGGTTATTTCTAATCCTGGCTCCACCACATGTCTGCTATGTGACCTTGCGCGAGTCACTTAATTTCTCCAGTCCTCAGTTAACTCATCTGTAAAATGGGAATTAAGACTGAGCCCCATGTGGGACTCGGGCTGTATCCAACTTATTTACCTTGTATCCACCCCAGTGATTAATACAGAGCCTGGCACGTAGTCAGCACTTAAAAAAATGTCATTAAAAAAAGAATAACAACTCCTCATCTCCTCACTGTAGTTTCCCTACCTTCTGGTTTACCTATCCACTAAGGCCCAAATTCTTTAAGCACTTTGATACCCACCCCTATCCTTTCACAGCACTTTTGTACAGATCCTTCAACAGTGTTGCTTCCCTCATCTGTAATATATTTTGATGCCTATCTCTCTTACTAGACTGTAAAATACTTGCGGACAGGAATCATGTTTACCAACTCTACTGTCCTCACCCAAGTCACTCTGAACACACTAACTGCTCAGTAAATAACACTGATTGATTGAGTTGTCAAAGGTGGCAGTAGCCCACATATTTTCTGCCTCAAATACCACAAATACTACACTTATCAATTATCAAATTATCCCTCCATAGTCACAAACTTTGTTCTGGAGCACCTTATTTAACTGATGAAGAAAAACACCCAGATCTCAAATAATTTGGCAGTTACTTGAAAGAAAAGTGGAGGTCCCACAGTGAAGTTAATAGGAAGGCTCATCATTCTGTTTACACATCAGTGATAACAATTGTGTCCCACCAGCCTGGAGCTTTGAGGCTTATTTTAGAGAGAAAGATGCAATTAGAACCATTGTTCCATTACAATCTTGTGATCTCTGAAGACCTCAAAGAGGCCTCAAAAATAAATGTAGATTATAAAATTTGCTGTTGACTCACTCCCACGCCAGGAGACCAAATGCTTCTATGACTTCTCACACTTAACCAATGTTACTGTACACTTGAAAGAGGTAGAGTAAGTGACCAATGATTATAATTTTTAAATTTATTTTTAAATTCCTCTGAAACTCTTCTACTACTTGTTTCTACCCAAAAACAATACTTGCCAAGGAAATATTGCAAATTGAGGAAATGTTTATTTTTTTATTTTAGTGGTGCAAAGAGATGCTAAATAACTTGTTCACCAAGGGAAAGCAATTCTACAGTAAAGGCAAGAATCAATTTTTCTCTCTCCATTAGTTTATCTCTGTCACTCATAATGTCTCAATACAAAGAATAAACTACAAGATATGAAGGATCCAAATTGATTTATAATGTTCACGAGATGGGGATAGTAAAAAAAAGGAAGGCTAAATTTTTAATAAAATAACCCAACAAAAAATTCTGGATTTTGGTAAGTTTCTTGATAGTCTGCAGGGATCATTGTGTCTCTGTTAAGCATTCTCATCATCCTGTGGGTAAATAACTAGGTATTGTGCATATTCTTTTTGCACTGAGGTGGGAATTTTCATTTAATTCATGATTCACTACTTCTAGAACAATTCCTTACACTGATTGTACAGTCACATTAACCAAATAATAGACTGTGGTGTTTCTTTTGGAAATCTGGTTGTATGAATGACAGCTGTGTGCTCCCACTACCTTTTATAATCATGGTCCAAACCATTGCATCGCAACTGTCCATGGGCTATTGTTGAATACTTTTCTTTAGACATGGCAGGCATAGATGCTACTTCATAACATTAAAATCCAGCAGCACAAACTCATCATTACCATTTCCAAGCTTTCAAAATAATAATAATGATAATGACGATAATAATAACCATACTATTTGTTTAGAGTTAATGTCTCAAGAATTGTGCTAAGCACTAGGCTTGATAGAGTATCATCAAAACAGATGGTATTCTGCCCTCATGAGCGTCACAGTCTAAAGGAGGAAGGAGAACAGTATTTAATACCCATTTTTCAGATGACAAAACTGAGGCACAGATAAATCAAGTGACTTGCTCAAGTTCTCATAGTTGGGGCTTAGAATCAGATTTCCATTAGGCAACATTGCTATATTTTTTTCTTTCATGAAGTGAATTGCCACTCACAGTGCACAGACTCATTAACAAGACTGAGAAAAAGATCAAGGTGAAAATTAAGGAAATCACTGATGCACTCACATGTAGCCACAGATGTGGGTGTTCTAAGTATTCCTGTGATATAGTTATTTAGTCCCATAAGGATTCTCATATTTCTTTTCCTCAAGTGACAGAGATTAGGGCCTAGATGGATGAGGACGAGCAAGCTGAGGCAGCAAATTTAATTTGCCTCTGCAGGATGCTGGATTGGGAGGCCTGAAAAGACATCCTTATAGTCCAAACAACACTTCTAGAGCAACCTTTTTTGGCTGAGTAGGGCAGTCTGAAGATGGTGGAAGAGGTTATGTGTCCCTTGTTTTGGAAACATAACTGATGATGGGTGTCTCGGGTGTCCACTCTCTGGCTGTGTTTCTCAGTAGTCTTTCACAACCTGCTGGATTTGCACAACACGGAGATCTTCAGAATAGCTCTGCCTCCAAAACACCTGAGGCCTGAGAATGCTAATTCAAAAGAAGATAGAGTAGCAGGTAAAACTTGCTGATACTTGGGTTCATTAACCCCTTGGAATTGTCTAGTCAAAATACAAATTGTGCTTATGAACAAATAATAATAATAATGATAATAATGGTATTTTTTAGGCGCTTACTATTCATCACTATGTGCCAAACACTGTTCTAAATGCTGGGATAGATACAAGGTTATCAGGTCGGATGCAATCCCTGTCCCACACAGGACTCACAGTCTTTATCCCCATTTTACAGATGAGATAACTGAGGCACAGAGCAGTGAAGTGACTTGCCCAAGGTCACACAGCAGATATGTGGTGGAGCCAGAATTAGAACCCAGGTCCTTCTGACTTCCAGGCCCAGGCTCTTTCCACTAGGACAAGCTATTTCTCGTGCAAAGGCAACCCACTGTGAACTCCATTCTCCCAAACTCTATTCTGCTAGTCTGTAGGAGTTTTAACTCTCAAGAAAACCAGAGGGAAGACTGATCATGCAGAATCAGTAGGATTTGGGTTTTGGGTTTGGTGACCAAGGAAATGGTTGCTGAGTTATTTTCTGGTAGAAAGTGGAAAGGAGTTCTATCTCTGGGTAAGTCAGTTTAAAAGAATCTGAATTATTTTCCTTTACCAGATGGAGCAAAATTTTCAAAAATAAAGATTTGATGAAAATCAAAACAAGCAATAACAAGCGAACATCAGAAATGATCTCGGTATGTACATGACAAAATGAGAATCTTAGGAAAGACAGTGCCCTGGTAATCAGAAGACCTGGGTTCTAGTTCCAGTTCTGCCTGTTACTAACCTACATGGGCAAAGACTTCCTCTGCACTGTGCTGCACCCCCACCAGTCTGCTCACTTGATGAACTATGTGGGGAGCAAGACTGCCAGGGCTAAGAGTGCAAGAGCACTGGCTTGGGAGTCACAGGACCAGAGTTCCAATCCAGGCTCCACCATTTCTCAGTTGTGTGACCTTGGAAAAGTCAATTAACTTCATAATACCTCAGTTTTTTCATCTGTTAAATGGGGATTCAATACCTTTATTCCCTCTCCCTAAGACTGTCAGACAGGGCATGTATCCAACAGTATCCAGCTGTTTCTTGAATCTACTCTAGTGCTTAGTATGGTGCTTAGCACTTAAGAGCAGCGTGGCTCACTGGAAAGAGCAGGGGCTTTGGAGTCAGAGGTCATGGGTTCGAATCTTGGCTCTGCCACTTGTCAGCTGTGTGACTGTGGGCAAGTCACTTAACTTCTCTGTGCCTCAGTTACCTCATCTGTAAAATGGGGATTAAGACTGTGAGCCCCATGTGGGGACAACCTGATTCCCTTGTGTCTACCCCAGCGCTTAGAACAGTGCTCGGCACATAGTAAGCGCTTAAGAAATACCAACATTATTATTAAGTGCTAAACAAATGAGATTATCATTATTATTATTATTATTATTGAGTCTTGCTTAAGCCACTGATACTATAATCAATTCCTTTGCACAAGTTATCATCCTCGTTGCCCTAAAACTGAGGCTCATCTGTCATTCCTAACTCAATCAATACAACATATGTGCAGGGGTCTATATGTATATATGTGGACTAAATAGATCGGGACTGCAAAAATTTCCTATTATATCTCTGTTCTTTTGAGGTTCCTTTCCTACAGAGCTACTGAATTTTAAGGGTCATTTTTCTTAGAGCACTTTCTCATTCATAGATACCTTTGCTTTGTTCACTTTTGGTTCAAATACCTCCTCCTCCTCCTTCTAGAAGCAGTGTGGCTCAGTGGAAAAGAGCACGGGCTTGGGAGTCAGGGGTCATGGGTTCGAATCCCGGCTCTGCCACTTGTCAGCTGTGTGACTGTGGGCAAGTCACTTAACTTCTCTGTGCCTCAGTTATCTCATCTGTAAAAAGGGGATTAAGACTGTGAGCCTCACGTGGGACAACCTGATCGCCCTGCATCTACCCCAGCGCTTAGAACAGTGCTCTGCCCATAGTAAGTGCTTAACAAATGCCAACATTATTATTATTACTCAACCTTTGATGTATTTTGATTGACTTGAATTGAGGATTAACACCCTCATTAATAAATCCTTTAATGTTGACACAATGCGACAGTTTTTCAAGTAGGATGTGAAAATTACCACTTTGAAACTGTGTTTACACATGTGCACAAAAATGTCAAATCCAAATCTTTTTTTTTTATATTTACTAATTTATTTGCACAACCTTTTCACTTTGCAACTATAAATACTTTGATTTATCACTTTTCTGTATATTTACATTGTTTTGTTCCTTGAAACTAGGAAATGCATGATTTATTTTACATTATTTCTGATGAAAAACTATCCTTTCTTTAGCATTTTTCATTTAAAGCTCTATTTTCATAAAACCACTAAAAAATACTATCCAGAACACGCAGTGTAGTTCTTATGTAGAACCAATAATTTAAATCACTGTGACATTATTAACCCCAAGTCAAGGACCTTCTGGGTGGTCTACGGATCCATTTGGACTGGAGCTACTTCACAGTCAATGTACTTAAGGTCTATCTCCCATGGAGAAGCTCACATGGAGGGTTTGGGACATAAAAATGAAAAGAAAAGAGTGAGAAAATAATACTGAAATCCCTGAAACCTCCTGAATATCCACTACACATAATGGGAAAGCGTTGTCACAATTTAAAACAATCAGGAGACTTTCCAAATCCTAAAAATAAACATGAATCATACAGAAAAAATAACACTACAGTGATTTGTACCAAAACAGATGAAGTTCATCCAGTATTTTTCTAAGGAAGGAGCTAATTGTTACTGCTGAGTTACATGCTAATTATTAGCTGTCAACAGAAACATACTCCAAAGACATAGGTATTTCCCCTGCTGGTCATTCTTCTCAACCTACAGGGTAAATAGTTTGAAAGCAAACCACTCAACTCTGGTGGATCTATTAAAGACCCAATACATTCCCTCGATCCATGATTCTCACTTCCTGCATCAGTTATTATTCAGATTTTCAATACATACTTTTAGAAGAATATCTGGTAATAAGCTTGTAGATTACACATACAAAGTTTACACAAGTGATTTATAGAAGAGTAGATGTCTTTCTGTAACCCTGAGCAGGCTGCACTTATCTTCTTCTTATCCCTTACTCTCCTTCTCACATCCACAACACTGAGAGGGAGAGGGAGTAAAAGTGTTCAGAACACTATACTAAGTCCCACATGGGACAGGGACTGTGCCTGATTTGACTGTATTTACCCTGACACTTAATTCAGTGTTTGGCACATACTAAGTACTTAACAAATACCATCATTATCATCATTTGAATAGAGACATGGAGATTGTGGTAGTTTAGTAGAAGGAGTTAACATGCTAAACACTTGGATTTTCGGACTTGCCTGACGATAACCTAGAGAACAGCGTGGCCTAGTAGCAAGAGCAGAGGCCTGGGAGTCAGAGGATGTGGCTCTGTTATTCCTCAGCTTTGTGAACTTGGGCAAGTCACTTAACTTTTCTGTGCTTCAGTTACTCTGTCTGTAAAATGGGGATTAAGACTGTGAGCCTTATGTGGGACAGGGACTGTATCCAACCTGATTATCTTTTATCTAGCCTAGTGCTTAGTACAATGCCTGTCACACAGTAAGAGCTTAACAGATATCATTAAAAAGCCACATGTCTATTTCTTTATACTCTATAACTTCCTCCTTTCTGGACTGCATTTTATGTCTTATTCAGTGTCTTCTTTGGGTCTTTAATGTCTCCTAATTCTGTTGTACATTCTCAAATGCTTAGTACAGTGCTCTGCACACAGTAGATGCACAAAAAATACTATTGATTGAGCAACTTGCTTGTCTTGTTTCCCAGTTGCCAGCTAGGGAATAGACGGAATTTGGCAGTAAAAGGGACATGGAATAAATTCCTGCAACCTTCCAGCATGAGGAAAAGTGGAACTAAAAAAAAAAAAAACCCAAACTAGCTGCTACAGTTTGTTGCAGCCTCTATGTATAACCTACTTCCTGCTTCTTTGGCTGATATTACTTCTGTTGATGTAGCTGTCTATGTAAATATAGGACCATGATATAAGTGTTGTCCTTTTAAAGGGCTAACAGCTGGATTGGGTATTCTGCATTTGTAGACTGTGCTCCTCTAACTGAGCCACTCTCCCAGACTTACTTTGGTTTTCCTTTTATTTAAATATTGTCTAGAATACAGTTCTTCTTCCATTTCTTCTCTACCCTCACAGAAAATAATGTTTGAAACGGGATGAACTGTTATTGAGAATATAGAGTTTATAATTTGTAAATGGGAGCTCAAACACTGTCTAGTTCCTGTGAAGATACCACTTTAAACATAGAGTACTAGAGCCATTCTGGTTTTCAGGACACCTTCCTCCCCATAAAAAAGTCCTATGGGGTGGGGTAAGAGAGAAGTTTCAGATGTTGAAATGAAACTTTTCTGGAATAATTTCTGATACAGTTTTAAGAGCTGATATTTTTCCAAACTACTCAGTGTCCTGATCACCATGCAGAGCAAAGGACTTCAAGCAAGCACAGTCAGTAAAAGTAGAAAACATTGTCCCTAATCACAAAGAGTTCACAAACCTTATCCAGCATAAATTCAGGAGTCATACGGGCAGGAAATGGGTCTGATGTATTGTACTCTCCCATTTATTCATTCAGTAGTATTTACTGAGTGCTTACTATGTGCAGTGCACTGTACAATGGTGTACAATGCTTGGAATGTACAATTAGGCAACAGATATAGACAAACCCTGCCCAATGATGGCCTCACTCCCAAGCACTTAGTACAGTGGTTTGCACAGTAAGTCCTCAAATATTACTGAAGGAATGAATACATGGTAGCCTTGGCTGCAACTTTTTTAGAAAGAAGGTTGGATGGCTAAGGAATAAGAATTCAAGTATAGTCTTGAAGTTTTCCTTGAAGTCTTGTTGATAGAATAATTTATTTTTTATTTTATAAGCTAAATTATTTCATGTCTGGAGAATATTCAATACAAGAAACTGTCAAAATAAAATACTCCAGGTAGTAAGGTATCATTCTTTTTGACCTTTCAATAACTGTCCTGTTCTTGTATTAGCTCACTGGGCTGGATCTCCCACATTTGTAGCCTCATGCTCCTCCTGCTTTCAAGACCTCTCTACTTGGATGTTCCACTAACCTATCAAACTTATTGTGTAGTGAATAGTGCATGGGCCTGGAGGTCAGGCCCCCTGTGACCTTGGGCAAATCACTTCACTTCTCTATGCCTCAGGTACCTCATCTGTAAAATGGGGATTGAGACTGTGAGTCCCACAGGGGACAGAGACTGTGTCAAACTCAATTTGCTTGTATCCTCCCCAGAGCTTAGTACAGTGCCTTGCACATAGTAAGCACTTAACAAATACCACTATTATTATATCCTCTAGACTGTTAGCTCATTGTGGGCAGGGACTGTGTCTGTTAGTTGTTGCAGTGTACTCTCCCAAGTACTTAGAATAGTGCTCTACACATAGTAAATACTCAATAAATATGATTGAATGAATGAATGAAAACAGAACTCTTCATCTTCCCACCCGAGATGTTCACAACACTATATATAACACTACCGTCCTCCTGGCATTATCTTTGACATACCTCTCACATGAATTAGTTAATTAATCATGGTACTTGTTAAGCACTCTCTATGTGTCCAGTGCTCTTCTTAGTCTGGGGTATATACGAACTAATCAGCGGGGATTAGAACTCAGATACTATGACACGGATGCCCATTCTCTTCTCTTCACTAGGGCATGCCACTACAACTCATTTATTTAGTCTGTCACCAAACCCTGCCAGTTCTACCCTTAAACTATTGCTAGATTCTGCTCTTTCCCCTCCATCCAAACTGCTATTACACTGATCACCTTGACTACTGTCAGCCCTTATCAGATTTCCCTACCTTCTGTCTTTTCTCATTCTAGTTCATACAATGCTCAGATAATTTTTTGAAAAAAAGCTCAGTTCACAACTCCCTATTCCTTATAAACTTCCAATGATTGCCCATCCACCCATCAAGGAAAAACTACTTTCAATAAGCTTCAAGACACTCAATCACTCTTCCCCTCTTACCTAACTTGATTAACTTGTATCCTACCAAGGCCCTAAAACAGTGTTTGATATATAGTAAATGCTTACACACAGATGCCATAGTTATTAAACTGCCCTGCTCATCTCTTACTTCCACCCCAAGTCACACATTTTGCTCCTCTAATGCCAACCTACTTACTGGACCTTGACTTCTGACTTGTCACTGACCTTTGTCCAGGCCCTTCCTCTGACCTGGAACTCTCTCCCCCTTCATATCTGGATGACCACGACTCTCCCCATCTTCAAGGACCTACTAAAAATCGTAAACCCTCCTTTAAGCCTCCCCTGACTAAACTTTCACTTCCCCACCCTATAATTGGCCTCCCTTCTACCCCACCAATGCCTTGGGTCTGTACCACCCCACTCTCAAGCCCAAAGAACCTTTGTACATATCTTCATCCATACTCTATTTCCCTTATTTTTAATTTACTTTAATGTCTATTTTCCCTCTAGAATGTAAGCTTCTTTAGGGCACGAATCGAGTCTGCCAATTCTATTGTACTGTACTCTCCATAAGCACTCAGTAAGAATTGAATAAATATGATCAATTGATTGATTGATACTCTGATACTCTATTATTTTAGTTTTTCCAATTGTGAACATTTCACTGATAGCAAAAAATGTAATTGTTAGTCCACCTTCAAATAGTAATCCTTCATTTTATTAACTAAAGAAACTAAAACTGCATCACTCAAAATGTTCATCCATCTATGTGTCCCAGGTTAGCTTAAACTAATATAAATCGACATTTTTTATGTTATATGGCATGAAATACAGATTCCAGCAAAACCTGGAATTAATTCTAGAGTTTTTCTGACTGTTCACCACCATGGGTGAGCTCAACCATGCAGACTTAAAGCACCCTAGTTACTGTTTAGTATTTTCTTTCCACACCCAATATATCTTTCATTCATTCTTTCATTGCTTCACTCTGAAAAGTTTGAAACACTGCTGTATAGCACAGACTTTCCTAATATGAAGTGTATAACCATGCTATTCAAACATTCCAAAACACTGAATTAAGATGAGTATTGTAGCCCTTTACAGCTGACTTCCCTCCTTTCGGGCAGGGACTATGTCCACCAAGTCTGTTGTACTCTGCCAAGTGTTTACTAAAGTGTTCTGCACACAGTAAGCACTCAATACATATAATAGATTGAATGATAGATTCTGATACCACATGAAAAGCTTAATTTGGTTTTCATTCCTTTTCAGCTTTTTTTTTCCATTAAGAAGGGCAAAATGACTCAGTAATTGATGGTCATGAAGATTCCTTTCCTTCCAAGCTCGGACTTCATATTCCTCAGATAATACCCCTGGAATAGGTGGACAACAATGTTTGATAATAATAATAATAATAATAATGTTGGTATTTATTAAGCGCTTACTATGTGCAAAGCACTGTTCTAAGCGCTGGGGTCGACACAGGGGAATCAGGTTGTCCCACGTGGGGCTCACAGTCTTAATCCCCATTTTACAGATGAGGGAACTGAGGCACAGAGAAGTGAAGAGTCTTGCCCACAGTCACACAGCTGACTAGTGGCAGAGCTGGGATTCGAACCCATGACCTCTGACTCCAAAGCCCGTGCTCTTTCCACTGAGCCCTTACTCTAAGCATCGAGCAGACCTGGATTATTTAAGATGCATGAAATGTTTTGACAGGGGCATTTGAGGCAGTTTGTCAGGAATAGTATTCTGAAATAGTGGAATTCTATAGGTGTAAAACTTTCTCTTCATCCCTAGGTGGGAATTTTTCAACCAGATAAACTCATCGGTCAATTAATCAATCAATCAATCAGTGATATTGACAGAGCACCTACTGTGTGGAGAATTCTGACTAAGCACTTTGGAGTGTGCAGTCTAGTTAATAAATGAGATATTTGCCATCAAGGAGTTTATACAATCTGTCATAGCAGAGACTGCAATAATCTGCAAATAGGGGAAAAAAAAGAAAGGGATTTGTATGTGAATTTGGGCATAATAATAAGGTTAATAGTAGGGACGTTATACGGGTGGTTGTTTGTATACCATTGCATAGTGGTACCTGTGTGCTGAAGTGGGAGTTGGGAGGATATAGCTTTGGGTGAGGTGAAGAGGAGGAGATGGAAGAGTAAAATTGATCAGGAAAGACTTACTGGAAGAGATGAGAGAAGTTATCCCTTCCCTCATCTTGTGTCCCTTATTCTACAGTCCTGAGTGGGTAGGGAAAGAGTGTTTGGAACAACTAACTCACTTCCCTTCCCTTCCCTTCCTTAATCCACTGTATCTAAATTGTGGGGATTGTAAATCAAAGACAAGGCCCACATCTTTCGTATTTTACACAAGATTTGAAGCACTTGTGAAGTTACCCTCCTCAGTGGGGGAAGTTACTAAATGGGTGAGGAAGCAAATAAGGGAGTGATATAGCCATTCCCACAAAATTCCACAATCTTAAACAACTTGCTCTTTCTTGGGATTAGATCTTCAATGACTTAAAAATTATCAAGGATCTCATTTTTTCATTAACTTCCTCTAAATCAGTAGCTTGCTTGCCCAGTATTTCTTCTTTTTCACATCAGATGGTAAATTAAATAAGCTTCTTGTGGGTAGGGTACATGTGCTCCGCACACAGGAAAACCTTAACACATATGACTGACTGATGTGAGCCCTTCTAATTTAAGGCTTGTTTTGAATAATATCTCTGTACTATTACGATCTGCATTTTTTTGGCAGTTAACTTTTTAGGTACATTTTACACTAATTCTTTGAACAAATGATATTAGTTGAGCTAAATTCTTGATTTGGGTCAAGGAAAACATCTGGATAATTTATTTGATTTAGTAATGACTACTACTGTGTAATTGTTTTAGTACTTAATCCATTTTTAATTTGAACCTTTTAATGATTCCACCAAGAATTTGGCCACTACAGCATCAATTTCTACTTACATCTGGAATAAAAGAAGTATCCAAACTAGGAAACTGAGCCAGCACTCGTTGCAGATTTGCTTGTCCACTTGAATTAATGAACTGTCATATTTTTCTGAAACCAGGTTTCAGAAAAATGCAAAGTTTTTTTTTGACTGCTGAATTTTCTCATAAATTCACTTTGATAAATTGGATTAGATGATACTCCACGATTGATCATGATGATGATAGAGAATGCAATATATATGACCTCATGCCTTTCCTGTGAATCCCCGTAAAGTCTTGTTCCTTAGACAAATTTCTGACCTAATCAAGACTATTTTCTACCAGTAGTCTATGCATCTGAATTTTTCTAGAGTTTCAACTCCCTTGTACAAGTACTTCAGGGGACACTTCAAAGTGTCACGGGTGTCCGGGTGTTCTGCCAGTTAGAGTGGTGATGGAATGTGATCATTGAGCAGCTTCTTGTTGAGCTTCCCTGAAGACAGAGTACTCTGGATAAGAACTATGAGAAGGAGAACAGCTGAGAAGAGAAAATGCTCTTGCTTATTACCACTTACATTGCTTTGCCGCTCCTCTTTCCACTGGGAGTCCAGTAAGAAGTGGCTTGAAAGCCTGGAAAAGTGCAAACTCTGGGGAGAAATGGGAGCAGCAGCAATAGAAGAAACACCTTCCTGGCTGCTGTTGCTACGGCTGCCACTCGTTCCCACTGCCCCAGTTTACTGAGACTTAAGGGGCAGGCTGAGAGTAAAGAGGGAACCTGATGTGACCCACTGGAAGGAGCATGGGGTTGGGAATCAAGATGTAAGTCTTAGGTCTGCTACTAGTAACTTGGGGCAAGTCTCAACCTCTCTGAGCTTTGGTTTTCTCACTGTTAATGACTACAATTTGAGAGAGGAATTATATCTACTCTTATAATCTTGTATCTACTCTAGCAGAATAAAACACTTAAGAAATATTATTATGTGAAACCCTGAGACTAGTTCTAAAAGAAAAAATGTTTTAAATTGAAAACCCCAGAAACTTTTGCCTGAAAAAATATTATACCTTGCTTTGCCCTTCCTGAGGAAGGGTATACCCCTGGATGGTTAGGGGAAATTGGGCTGGTCAAGCACAATTGCACCCTTCCCCTTGGAAAATATATGGACCATATTTTAAGGCCAGACAAAATAATTTAGTCTACAGGAATTTCTCTTTCTGACAATGGCAGGAGATGGATTTTAAAGTAAATCAAGTGTAAAACTAGCATAATGTCCCATTTCAAAAATATAATGTGGAGCCTAAATTGTGAGTTTTCCTGAAAAGAGAATGCCAGATTTTAAGTTGATGGCTATTACTGCTGGTGTCTGATTTTTGCTCCTACTGAATCTTACATGATGTCCACTCAGTTTCCCTGTTTTTTATCTTAGCATTCCCTGATACCATGAGGCTCTAGGATGTCAGTCTCCCCTGACCCTAGGTGTCAATATCACACCCCTTTCTTCCCCCGTCTGTAAATCAGCTCTTGTCCCTGACCTGACTTCAAAATGCCTGTATATACATTGAGCTATTGTAACACAGCAAACCTGAGAAACATTTAAGAAGTCATGCCAAAAAAAATAATAAAATGTTGCAAGTATAGAAAAGATGTCGAGAAGCAGCATAGCTCAGTGGAAAGAGCACGGGCTTGGGAGTCAGAGGTCATGGGTTCAAATTTCGACTCTGCCACGTGTTAGCTGTGTGACTGTGGGCAAGTCACTTAACCTCTCGGTGACTCAGTTACCTCATCTGTAAAATGGGGATTAAGATTGTAAGCCTCACGTGGGACAACCTGATTACCCTGTATCTACCCCAGAGCTTAGAACAGTGCTCTGCACATAGTAAGCGCTTAACAAATACCAACATTATTATTCTTATTTATATACTGAGTTCACACAGCAACACATAAAATTAGCCAATGTACTTGTCTTAAAATAAAGTGTTCAACAATTATCTGGATAATCTAATCAACTATTCAGCAAATAAAAAAGTATTCATTTCCTACATTTGGATAATGACCTCCACTTTCTATTTCATTTTGTCTTTATAGACACTACCTGAGAATTAGACTTCCAGGCAATAATCAATTAAATGCCTGTTACTGTTAATCTTTCAGTTTATCTCTTAATTCAGCACTCTTCCCCTTGCCGTTTTTTATTTAATTGCTTGGAGAGTGACTAAGCTTTGAATTTAAAGACAGGTGCCTGACTTTATGTAGCATTATTTCATTATGGCTCAACAACCTTCTGCAATCCCCTCTTTTGACCTCATAAAATTCTGGAGAAATACAGTCTCTTCTCAACCCACACTATGTAGTCTTGTAAAACACAGAAATGGTTTCCAGACATGTTTTTTAAAATTTGTAGCTTCAAACCTGACACACTAAATATACTACAAACTCATGAAAGACCTCAAAGGACTGCTTCAAAGATAAGTTGACATTTTTTGCATTATCATTTTTCCAAACAGTACCATGAATGCAGTTGAAGTCCCATTTGATTCCACCATGTTTACACAGTGTTGTATTCAATTATAAATGTAGTGAAGGATTTTTCTGTTTGTTCTCTCAATCGCCTGTTTATTAACAGTGTGGCTCATCATCCTTGGACATAAAGGGAAGCCAAAGTGCTAAACAACTACAGTAAAAATTATTCATGAATTGTTCACCCCAACAAATATCACTATTAAAAAAAATACCCAAGTACAAAATCATCACTGCCACCACACTAATGCCTAAAGAACAAGAAATATGTTCTGCAAGTTGGTAGGTGTAGCTAGGCACCATTTTAGGATTAAATCAAGTCAAAATACCAAACATATTGGAAATGCATTAAAGGAAAACACCATAGCACTTTGAAGGTGCCAAAATCATTCTTTTGACTATACCGATTTTAAATTAGCTGATCATGGAGTATCAGGTTAAAACCAGCATGGATTTGTGAGAAACAAATCCTGTTAGATTAATATAATTTCCCTCTATAAGTGGAAAGACTAGTAAATTAGAGGATGGTGACTGACAGACTACATCCTGACTTATAGTAAGTCTTTAATTGGGTTCCCTATGGCATATTCATCAACAAATCTGGAAATCGTGGCTTAGATCATAGCACTGCCAAGTGGGCAGACAGGCTTGACAGGAATGTTTGAAAATCTCCAAACAATTGAGCTAATCCAAAATTTTCACTTCTGGAGGAACAAGTAAGATACTAAATGGCACATCTCTCTTTCACACTTAGAACAGGAGAGACCCTCACAAAAAGAGATCAGAACAAAGCAAACAAAAGAATGTATTTTGGAAACTCACCAAAAAGCCTTCAGTGTTACAGCCAATTCTAGATAAGTGTTATATTAATGGAGCTTAAATAATAAAACTTAAGTTTGCTTGAAATTTGTTTTGCTTAATAAATCCTATAGTTTCTCAATTAATTTCTAGGCAACAAGCTGAGTTTGTCAAGATGGAGAGCACGATTAAATCAGACCCACATCTCTCACCCCCACACCCAACACTTTTGGGTCTGAGCCCCCAACTAACTTTTTCAGAGCAAATGATCGCCTGCAGCCATCCATCATCAAGTCAAAATCTGATCTTACAAATCCTTGGAAACCTCTGACAAGGTTAGTGCCCTTAAGTGGAAAAATTCCATATAAAATTGGGAACAGGAGGAACATTTTCTTCTCCTGCCACGAGTAGTAACTAGGATTCTCGCCCCTGAAAGTGAGCTAATGCATTGGCAATTTTATTGACCCCCTCCCTGACCTGTACCCAACCATCAGAGTGATGATATATTAAAGAACCACAGCTGGAGACATGTATTCATTCCTTTATGTTTCTTATATTTAGTCATCAGAAAGAGAATTTGAGACTTTACCGGAGTTTTTTCAATACTTTCCTAGTCCTACAAAAGTGAAGGGAATAATAGCACTTAAACTGAGCAAGAGAAAGTCATGTAGAGATAAATCAGGTGCAGCCAGAATAACTCCAGGAGTAGCTTCAATGAGTGGCTTCACTAAGCTCCCTGACCTCCCATCTTATTTTCCCTCTCTACTGCATCAACCCTGCATGAGCTTAAGTACTCACCCTATCCCAACTGCATTTATGTCCACATAACAAATATATGATAACATTGAAACATCAGTTATCGCCTGATAACATTGAAATATTAAGGAAAACACTTTATAGATATGATAGACAATCTTTAATTCCAAATATATAATATGATACAAGTCACTTCACTATGTTCTACTGATGATTTAGATATAAGCATTTAAATAAATACCGATATTGTACAGAATGCAAAAATTATCAGATGTCACAGGAGAATGATATGTGATCTATCACCTAGCATAATATATTTATGCTATGACTTAAAAATATTTAAAGACAGAAGATGGCCCATTAGTTGTGAGAGCCCAGGCACTTCTCATTTAGGTTGCCAGCCGTGCAACTTTATTGCTGAAAACTAGTAATCCGCTGGAAAGGGTTAGAGAGTCCCTGGGGTCTTTTGATATCTCTGAGCTACTCCTATAGGTCTCATTTCTGAATTCCTAAGAGAGTCAGAAAATATAAAGAGATCTTCTACCCATTGCAGCTAAAAACCCCTTCTGCCATTATATTCTGATAATACTTTATGATCCGAAGGGAATGAGTCAAGTAGCCTGTAAACATACTATGTATATACTTAATATATATATCTGTAATTTTATTTATTTATATTGATATCCACTTACTTGTACTGATGTCTGTCTCCCACTCCATCCTAGACTATAGCTTGTTGTGGGCAGAGATTGACTCTCTTTACTGCTGTATTGTACTTTCCCAAGTACTTAATACAGTGCTCTGCACATAGGAAGCACTCAATAAATACAACTGAATGAATGAATGTGTTAATGATTTTGTCCTAGTTTGTTCATTTGACTTTAATTTGTTAAAAAGATATGAAATACAATAGAAATAATATTTCTACTTGTAAAAATAACAAAATATTGCAAATATTTCAGTGAAAACATAAACCATATTTATGTTTATAAACCAATCAACCAAGTCCTGTTTTAGTCCCTTGGTTTAATAAATGGTGTCTGATTGAAAACTTTCTTTCCCCATGCAACCAAGAAGAAAAGATAAAATGAACAGACAGTCATTATTGCTTATTGCTGTACACTTCAATACCTTTCTTTATAAAACAAGTTTTAGGCAAAATTCCTCTCTGTATTTAAATATAATAGCCTCTTTTTATTTCTACATGAAAAAACAAAATAAAAGTGTTCAGCATTTTCTGTTTAGTTGATCACCCTGGACCCGGGGGAATAGTAGAGGTTTTATTTTTAGAAATGTGAGGAGGAAGGAAATTCATCAATTATGATGCTTACATTACGGTAGAATGAACCATTTCTTTATACCTGGGAACATATTTTAATGAATTGGTATTCATGTTTGGCTGGCCAGCCAGTTTTACCTCTCTTTTTGTTTATGAAGGTTTTAATCAAGTTTCATGCTGTGATTTCTCACTTGAATTAGTCAGATATTTCCTGCTTTGTGATGGGTGGCTAACCTTTCACCGCTTTTTCCTTTTTGAACTCTATTCAAGAACTGATAGCAATTCTTGGCAGGAACAAATCTGCAACCTCCATTACACAACATATATCTTAGAACCCACGTCCTTCTGACTCCCAGTCCCGTGCTCTATCCACTAAGCCACACTGCTTCTCCACCTTTAACTTCCCACACAACCTTAAATGCAAAACCCAGTAACTTAACACTCCAGTGAATGTTGTTGTTGTAAATACTGAAACAATGATTGGATGGTAATAGGGACAGATTAGCTCAAATAGAATTGTTCCTCCTCCATATTCATGTAAAAGAATACATAAAAATAAATTATATAACCAGAAAATTCTGATTGTCATTGAGGTCATTATAGCACAGTAAATCTGGCTGTCTCTGGAGATATAACTCAAGTTAACTTTATTATTAAAAGGATAAAGAGTAGGACCTAGAGAAAGTGAATGATTAGGGTGCATCTTTAGAAAATTGTTTAAAAAAATAGGTTAGTAAATATTCTCTCAGATAAAGTACAGAATAAACACTACGTGCTTTTTTCTAGCAAACAGAAATAACTGGTCTCTGGAAGGCCTATGTTAAAGTATATCAGTTGTTTTCTACCTATTAGTATTAGAATACTGCATGAAGACACATTTTTACTCAAGATGAGGAATATAAAAATGTTAGCTTTTCTGACTTTTACAGTATGACTGTAAATCTCCCTTAAAGACTTAAAAAATAGCTAGTATGTTCCCAAATGAATCTTATTGGCATATGCTCTAAAATGGAAAGTTGGACTTAAAGATATCATGTTAGACTCAAAGATATACTCAAAATTAAGAAGGTTAGATTTCCCCAACTAAAACTGCATAATTCACAGATATATGTGAAAAATATAAGGAAAAAGACTACATTTGGAAGAATTAACAATCTTTTTCACTTTGGCTTTGCGGAGCTGGTATAAAAGAGGTTCTGAATTCCCTTTTTTTAAAGTCTGAATTTGAATTTCACTTTTCAAAAATTACTTAATCTAGGTTAAATAACTTGGTGTCAAGTTTAAAATAAATGCTATTTGAACAACTAGAATACGTATTTGAAAGCTTTATGACTTCACAAACATTAGCATTGAGATCATCAAAATGTTAAAACCATTTCACTCATATGATTTGACACCGTTGATCTTGACCGAAGTAATGTTAGTTCAGGTTAGAGAGAAGGACAATCTATATTAAAGAATTTGCATGTCATTTCATAATTATAAATCACACAAAGCTTAAAACAAACTGAATTAGGATGATGGTATATATACTTCCTTTCTCTTCTCAATCTCCCATTCCTTTCCCCCTTTTACTCCCTTTCTTTCTATCTCCCAAACTTTTTGATCCTCTAGTTCCCATAAACCTCACCTCAAATGCCTTGCCACAACAAAGCTCCATCTCCAAGTTGGTTTTTTGTACTCAGAATGAGAATTTGGCACCGTTATCATTTGAAAAGGTGACATCCTCTTTAATTACCCAGATTCTGTCAACAAATAAATAAATCCTGAGAAGTAAAAGAAGCAATTCATGACTCAATTTCCACAGGCCAACCAGATACATGCTCATATTCTGTATCACATTATGTTACTAAGTGAGACCTCTTTGACCAGAAACAGCAAATGTGTTTACTAAAAGCACCAGTGAATCATTCATGAATAGGGGAAATCTGGAAGCATCCAGTCATGTCTGCCCAAGGCAAAACTAACAGCAGATTGCAAAAAGGTCACAGATTCTGCCTGCATTTGACAGCAGTAACAACCATTTATTAGCTTTAAGAGAATTTGCTGCTAACATGTATTTTGGAGCTATAATTCAGCATGCACCTGGGTTTGCCTTCGGCGGAGTAAATGTCTACTAGAAAGAATGATGTGTTCTGCAACTCAAACATATACCATCTCATTTTCAGCTCACCCAACCAGAAATATATGTAGAATAGTGTCTTTTTTAAAGCAGTTTAGCATGAAGTTACTGAAATCCATTTGGTTGAAATCCTACTGATTCACTTTTTCTGAGTGGGTCCTGATGTGTGGTTATATTTTGACCATCAGGGGCTGCCTGGTAGAACAGATTATTTAACTCTCATCTCTAAGGTTTACAATTTCAACTTTGGGTCTCCAATAGTAACATCCAGGTGGGAAATTAAGAAAGAAAAGTTAGAGCCCTGTTGTTGGCTCCCAGCAAGTTTAGTCTCCGAGCACTATTCTGCAAGGACTCACAATAGGAGACAGGGACAGGGGGTGGAGCTTGAGCTCAAGGTACGCCATGTGGGCAGGAAACATTTCTATCAACTCTCTTGTACTTTTCCAAATGTTTAGTACAGTGCTCTGCACCGCTGGTCGATTTATCAAAATAGTCATCCCAAAATTCTTTTTATAGCCTGTCGCTTTCTCTCTTCTGCCCCATAACTTTTCTAGCTTTTTTTTCCTTTCTTTTATGGTATTTGTTATATGCTTACTATGTGCCAGGCACTGTCTTAAACACTCAAGTAGATATAAGCTAATCAGGTTGGACACAATCCCTGCTCCCACATGGGGCTCACAGTCTTAATCCCCACTTTACAGATGAGGAAACCAAGGTATAGAGATGTTAAATGACTTGCCCAAGGTCACCCAGCAGAAAAGTTGTGGATCCAGGATTATAATGCAGGTCCTTCTGACCTCCAGATCCACGCTCTATCCAATAGGCCATGCTGCTGCTCATATCTTTCCGCATTTTTTTGCTTGATTCTCTTCATTTTTCTTTTTTCTCTTCATATTCCCAACATCAGCTAATCATTTTGCCTTGTACCTTATTTCATATTACTGCCACAGATTTTCTAGAATGTGAGGTAAAAAATAGAAAAAATATTACCCCTCAAATGTAGTTTGTTTATATGTGTAAATATGGGTGACACCTGCAAACACCTTCAGCACTCTAATTTGGAAAAATCCACTGATGAGGTCTTTACTGTTGTTTTACCTTCTAGATCATAGGCTCTGGGTCATTTCACTTTAATTATGCAAACACTGCATGCTTTCTAAATGCTTTTCTGTTCTAGACAAAGGGATTTACTTGCTGCCTCATTGCTCAAAACCCTAAACAGTAGAGTACAAAAACAGTAGATGACCTAGAAATATTTTGGAATTGAATTTATTCACCCTTGAAATTGAAAGTGGAGTCCTGGTAGCATCAGATGTTAGGAATAATGCTGTAATTTTAAATCCGTAGTGAATGGAAGGGCATTCTTTTGCACAATATTTTGGGCTATATATATCTGAAATATTGATTTGTCTATTGTTGAGCTTTATTTCTAATCCATATCAACATTAGTATTTATTTTCATATTTAAAATATGCTTTAGAATTTAGGTCATTACTCACTTTTCTGACAATCATCCACGGTAATTATAATAAAATATTTACCCACAACTTTAAACAATTAAAATTCTGTTCCAAATGCCCTTACTGATTATTTTGCCTCATAGCAAAAATAAATAATAAGTCCATGTTGTGTAAAGCATAACCAAACAATAACAATCCTGAATTCTTGGCAAATATAAAAAATAGATCACTTTTAAAATGCCAGTGGATTAGCATTATTTGTTGTAAGCTATATATGCTTACACTTTTTTGGTGTTATTAGAATTAGTTTTGGTTATAAATCAGGGCTCCTTCCAGTTGGGACATGCCCAAGTATTCTGACCATACAACATAAGAATAGTGTAGGGTGGATAATTTATATATATACATATATATGTGTAATCTATTAATATAATCCACTCAGGAACTGACTTACTGATTTTTACAAGTGAATCTGATCTTCTGAAAGTCATAAAAATATTTTTGGTTAAGAAAAAGTGAATAAAGTTATGTTTAAAGTATTCAATCAATGGTACTTTCTGAGCATTTACCGTGAACTGTTCTTTGCTTGAAACACTGGTTCTTATTAGTCTTAGAAGCAACATAAAACTGGCACTGACCTAGACTAATTTGCTTTCGGGATGGGATAGCTTAAGACATAGAACTCATTTTTTAGGAAACAAAAGAACAACAAAAAGACACTTCTTCTAATTCATCCAAGTAATCTAAATTACACAAGTTTCACTTCATTTCTTCTGGGTGAACAGAGCCCAAATGTGCTATTTCTCTATTTCTATTTGAAGTAGGTTAATGTGGGTAAAATGAATTGGAGATTTAATAATTACATTGTCAATTTGATCTCTTCAACATCCATATCCCCAATAACATTTATTAAGTGTCACCGTGCAAAGCACTCTGAAAAACAACTGGAAACACACTACGGAAACAAAAGATGTGAATCCAGACCTCTAGAAGTTATTGGGAAAGCAAAGTGGGCCCATGGCCAAATCTGCAATAAGAAAAGGAGTGAAAGAACGGAAAAAACACAAAAATAGATTCACTGATAAATGCAAGTGGATAGTCATGTAAAAAAAAAATCCGTTTTTATGAATTAACTGTAATGACAATATGGTTATCTTCAAAGAGCAATTCAATTTGTTAATTATGACAGTACAGGACAACTATGTGAAACGTGTAAAACTCACCTGAAAGGATATAATTCATAATATAGATATGCTGTATTCTAGTAACCATTAATTATTTTATCCTAAGAAATCTGGGGATATGAATGACCAAGTTTAGATTTTTTATGCACTTTGAAACAGTGTTTAAAAATATGCCATAAGAATGTTTGAAGGGAAGGTAAATGTTTTCAAAATTGGGATTCCTTGCATGTCTTTACTAGACCCTCCTGGTGGAGAAGGATTGAGATTAGATGAGAGGTATTCAAGATGCATACTATAACCTGATTTAAGAGCTTTTAGTAGTTGGGCAGTATCTGAAGTCAGACAAACTGCCTTCCTTGGAACATAAAGTAGAAGAGGGAAGGAAAGGAGACTTTCAAATGGCAATGAAAAGACTTCTGATTACTTAAAGAGGTAACTATTTAAACAACAGGAAGGTGTTTTAACGCTGAGGAAAGGGACCAGGTTGCTTTCCTGATTGAAAGGGGGCATTGCCAAGGTGGAAATGGTTATATTCCTTACTCTTCTCTTCCCCCTAATGGGGAAGAGAGCTGAATAATCATAACTGTTAAATTTGTTTAGCCTTATGTGCCAAGCACTGAGCTTAGCCTTGAGTATATAGATTGGATCCTGGCAATTAATATTCCCAAATGCATACCATTCCTATCTCTGCAGTTTGTGATGAACAGTGAGGAAAAAAATGAGGTTACTGAGAGCCACTCTGATGAAGCCTAGTGAATGAAAAAATCCCAAGTGGACCACACTTAATAGTCTATGAAGACTAATATATTCCTCATATAATTTGGAAACTTGGAATAGATTAATTGATTTCCATTTCCTAAGACTCAGTGGGAATGAATTCAAGATATATTTTCATCCCAAATTAGAAGTCATTTTCCATATCTGACCTTTAATCTTCTGAGCAAACTTTCCTCCATCCTTTCTTGCCCTTCCTTGCAAGCTTTTCCAATCAGCTCAAAGGTACTGAGCTCCTGGCATCTAGTAGGTGCTGGCTCCATGAGAGAATCTGGAAGAGCGTCAGAGAGATGTTTTTCTGCCAATGGGACCCAGGAAGGTTTTCATCAGGTGTTTTTCCAAAGCAGAAGGAAGAATCAGACTTTCCATTTCACTTGCCCAACAACACAGTAAAGAACTGGAGAGCACTGCTGCTTTGAGTCCTTTCCTTTAACATTTTCCAGGGTGGTAAAGTGGAAAGGAAATTTAATAAATTGTCCAGTGAATTTGATCATTATCTACAGCCAATCTGGCAATTCCAGATATTTAAGTCAATTATTCAAAAATTTTATAGTATATATATATAAATGTATATATATAACCTGCTCATGAATCACTCACTCAAAACAAAATTCCAGTAACACTTTTTTATTTGCTAACATGGTTAGTAAATATTCATTTTCTAAAATAAAAACACATTTATTCAACAAAAAGCAATATATTCACAACTGTGATTGTGACCTAGGGCATAATTTAACTATTTGCTGCCTCTGCATTTATTTTCTAGCAAGGTTAAATTTATAAATTTCACCAAAGCTTTTATTTTTTATGAGCACATCCTTACATACTGTAGTAAATGCAAAAATGAAATGTGGTATGCTTCCAAAATATAGAACACAGACACATATTGTATAAAATTTAATCATACAAATTTATTATAAGTTCCTTGTCTTGCTATTTGTGCTTTAACTGATGCATAAGAAAGAGTTTCTGTGTCTACCTTTGATGAATTTGGAGCATCACATGGAATAAGGCTTGCTCTTAGGGAGCTGTAAATATTTGCATTCCTTTGCAAATCCTAAGTAGATAGGACTCATTCTTTGGCCTTTACTTCCCCCCATATTTCAAAAGAACACACTTGTGCATTGTGGAGCAACTGCATATCCTGCTGAACATTAGTCTTTAATGCTCAGTCAAAACCTGAGTTTCTCAAAGAACAATGACAGTGGCACTATTCCAGTGCAGAAACATGAGATTAAACTACCTGAAATGAAGAGTGGTATCAGAATCTTGGGGCCGAGAAGAAGCTTGACTACTACTTTTTAACAAGTGGGAGAACTAAATTGTAATATGGTAGTAGCTACCTGTTACTGGATTTCAGAGCCTAAAAGATGGATTTGATGTTAGGGGACTCGACAAGAATTTCAAATTTATTAAGCATTTTTTTAGTTATAGCATTCATTTGAACACTTATCACGTGGTAAGCAGTGGGATAAATACAAGATAATCAGACTGATTATTAAGGATGTCCAAAATATGCAGTATTGAGCAGACTGATAACAATCCATCAGTACCTTTATGACACATGTATCAAAACTAAAAAGACTAATGGATATGTTAAGTTACATGAAAGAACTACAAATAGAAGAAAAAAAGGACATTTTGGTACTCTCCTCTATTTGTTTAAAGGCTAGGCAGAACAAAAATACCCTTTGGATCAAATGAAAGCTCTTACTAGTTCTTTCTGTGCTGTTCCCCAGATGGGTGCGTGGACAGAGGGTTAGTTCTTGAAAGGGAGCAGAAGAACAACTTACAGCCCCTTCCCCTAGGAATTTCTTCCAAGAACCACCATGTGCATAGCACTAATGAATTAATTCATACTGCCTCCCGTCAGGACAGCTTGTCCAGTATGAGGAATTGTCCACATAATGGGGAACCCCTTTTTATCTTAATTTGGCAGTTGCTTTGGCTGGAAATCAAAGCAGAACCATAATGCAGATGAACAGAGGGGGAGAAAGGGAATTCAATTAGATGTAATTACCGTAAACATCCCTTAGTATCAGGTTAGCAGGAAACAATTTTTAGTTAATTCCTTTAGATCTGGCAAGAAAAACTTTATTGAAAGATAGACCATAATAGTTATACAGTACTAGGAAGTAATGAATATAACTTAGTGTATTACAAATGCAATACAGATGCAAGTGGACACACACTCCACCTCCCTGCCACCCAATTATTTATGCCTTGAGATTATTTTAGTCTAATCATTATTTAAACTGCAATAGATTAGGTATATTTCTTTTCCCCCTTCAGAGCTCATCTTTGGCCTCTGCTTTGCTGGAATATAAACTTCCACAGGCAATGGCAAGTAACCATCCTAGCATTTTCCAACAGAACCTCCTCAGTCATTAGATACAGGGCCAGTTGCCCAGCAGGCAAAATAAGAAACCCACTGATTCAGCAGGATGAGTTCAAGACCTGGGACGGGTGCCTTCCCCTGCGATATTAAAGATGATGGCATTTGTTAAGTATTTCCTATGTGTCAAGCACTGTTCTAAGTATTAGGAAGGTCAAACGTTAAGGGCAGGACTACACAGACCCTAACAGCTCACTGCCTCTGCTCCCCATTATTATAGAAGTCAAAGACATCAAACCAACTGTAATATCTTCACGCCAAACCCAAATGGGATACACCTACCAAAAGAAACTCATTTTCTGCTATCTGCTACCAAAATAAAAAAAATTTCTAAAAGAATTCCAGCTCCAACGTAATTCTCCCTTTCTCAGTCAATGGTGCTATCCCAATATCAAATTTGAGTGTGTTCCAAGACCATTGCCTGATTAATTCTCGGCTCTCCCTGTTGGTTGCCCAGTGAAATATCACTAGGTTTATGTGCATCTCATTAGATTCTAAATCCCTTAAAGGCAGGGACTATTATTTCTGTTGCATGCTCCTAAGTCTTTATTACAGTGCTCCATTACCAGCAAGTACTAAATAAATACTGCTGATATTGATTCAGATTTCCTACTGATATCCTACTACAATCCAGCCTTCATTCTTCCATCTTTTAACACCAACCTACTCACCATACCTCATCCTTGTCTAACTCACCACTGGCCCTTGCCCACATCTTCCCTCTTGCCTGGAATTCTTTCCCTCTTCATATACAACAGACCACCAGTCACTCCACCTTTGAAACCTTATTAAACTCACATCTCCCCCAACCAAACTTCCCAGACAAAGCCCTTATTACTCCTACTCCCTCGTCCTTCTGGTTGCCTATGCACTTGGATTTGTACCCTTTAGGCACTTGAATTCATCCCATCCGTCAGGCTCACAGCACTAATATCCATATCCAATTACAATTACAATTACAATTACATAGTAATTACAAATTGACTGATGACTGACCGATAGGAAAAAGTACACTAGGTGCCCTTGTGTATTCCAGTCACTATGGGGCTAAGAAGCAGAGCATCATTACACCTATCTAACTTGAAATGGAAGGTGAATAATGTGATGACACCTTCTACAACTTACAGACATTTTTTTGAAATACTCAGGATTAAAAGATGGGTCATGTAAAAATAGTCAGCCAATACTAAAACATAACATCCTAGGCTAACCTTGCAGACTAAGTTCTAGCAATACACATTGGAAAGGGCTAACGGCATTTTCCCCTGATCCTAACTGGCATTTCATTATCTTTTAAATTACTGAAATTGAAAATTACACCGCAGCAGTCTTATTTTGGGTAAAATCATCATAGAAACATAGGGTTTCTACAGAGAAAATGTGTGGCTCTCAAATTTTAAATTGCCAGAAAATGATTATGGAAGGAAAAAACAAACAACATCATTATTATAAATAATTATGAAATCTAAAATTGCAATCTTTACTTCAGTCTCACAAATTTAAAACTATAAAAAAAAACTTAAGGCCAACTTTATAAATCCAATAGGTTGGCCAGTATTGAAGAGAACAGTAAATCAGACTGCATCTTCCAACTGCTCAGAGATGTTTCCAATATGCTGCAGCAAGGCCTTGATGATTTGTTTTAAGCATCTTACAGAGGTCTGAAAAAATATTTTTAAATGAAAGCTTTATAAAAAGCCAAAGTCTGATTAAATGGGTAATAGAGTAAATGTGTGCTGGTTAAAGGGAATTATGTTTTGGAATAAAAAGGCCTGTGGTAAGTTTGTAAGCAAAAATGTCAGTGCTGAATCTGATTAAGTTCCAATGTACATTACTGAATAAAAGGAATGTTCATAAAAGAACCAGTTAACAAGTGTCAAGAATAAGATATGAAAAATGTAAGAGAACTAATAAAGCTAAGCTGCATCTCATTAATCAAATACCTTAAAGTGGCATGAATAATTGGGTTTAAATTCCACCTTTGCATATGCTATTGATGGAATCTATACTTTTTGTGAAGAAGCCAATCTGTCAGCTTGATAAATGGGGTTTGGGGTTCAAAAGCACTAACTATATTGTTTCTTTTGTATGTTGATGAATGTACAAAGTAAAACAAATCTGATAAATCATAGAACTAAAATCCAAATAAGCTTTGATGGTTGGGGCCAAAGAACTTGTGATTTTTAATAGAAATAAATTGACTAGATAACAACTTCTGAGCAAATCTCTATTTAACAGATTCCACATTGCAGGGAACTAGCCATTTTATTAACTACAGCCAACTCGGCTGGAGGATATCACAGTGCCAGTTAAAATTCCTTCACTAAATCTACCATACATTGGAGGTTTCTGTATAATGGAGCAAATTAGCTAGGGGGGATCTGTTATTTGTTCTACAGTTCAAGTCTGAAAGTGCTTAGACTCTTTTTATATTATTTTACACTTGTACATTGTCCTTCATTCCAAACCACATCAAAACACTTGTACAGTAAATGGTCATAACAGCACTGGGCAGTTTGGGGAGGTAAACCCCTGTTGTAAATCTAGCTACAGTGGAAGAGAAGAAAGGAAGGAAAGGGAGGATGGTTTCCAGTGATTCTTATCCAGCACTAAATCATCACAGCAGTCCCCATTATTTACTTCTGATCATAGTGCATGCAGTGACATCCACCTTTGCTATTTAGAAGGCTAAGATGGAAGGATTCTGAATCCTCTCTTCTGAAGACACTTGCCTGTGTTATAAAGATGGCCTCACTATTACTGTATAGATTTGAGTCCAACAAGATTTGAATCTTGTTTTAACGGAGATGTCAGTGGAGTTACAGAATCAAGGCAAGATTATTCACCTTTTAATATTCAACTGACTTCAAGGAAGGTGAAAAACAACTAGTTTTCAAGTTAATAGGAAAATTAAAATTGAACATTGAAATGAATTGTAAATGAAGACATCAGTAAATCCATGGATTCTTCTAAAAACATATCTGGAATCCATAATGGAAAATGATACACCTCCACCCTTCTCGTGACTGTAACCCACTTAGGATGGTCTGTCAGATGCAAACCTTGCCCAACAACATACTGCTATCCCAAGACTGTGTTTGACTGGGATTTAAATGATTTATTTTTGTCTTTCAGCTTGTATGTGTCCACCTGCAATTTTGCATGCAGCACTTGCTTTGGTATACAGTTGTTACCCCTTCTTCTCACCTGTCCTACCCCTTGGACCTGTGTTCCTGCAACCTTGGCTTAGTTCTGGTGAGTTGATGGAGACAACCTCATTATTGGTGAACCCTTCCCTATCACATGATGGTGAGTATTGTTCACCAATAATGCCAAGGAAACTACTCCCGAAGCTAGTTATTTGCTCTGTAGCAGGTACAGTTCTCACACCCATGTATCAAAATCTGAATAATATGGCTGTCATGGCTGTTGGGATGCCATGACAGTTAGTCACTAGAAAATTTACCCAGGAGGGCTTTGAAGATATGAAGAGCTGTGGTCTGGAGGATCTGAAGAGAGAAGGAGCAGGAAAGCAACATGACTTAAGGAAGCATCATGACCTAGTGAAAAGAGTGGCCTGGGAGGCAGAGGACATGGGTTCTAATCACAGGTTTACCATTTGTCTGCAATATAACCTTGAGAAAGTCTCTAACTTCTCCATGCCTCAGCTTCCTGATCTGCAAAATGGGGATTAAATCCCACTCCCTTCTACTTAGACTGTGAACCACATGTTTGCCAGGGACTGTATACAGTTTGATTATCTAGTATCTACCCCAACAGTTAGTACAGAGTTTAGCAAATGATGAGCCCTTAATAAGTACTATTAAAAAAAGATGGAATTTCAGGTGGAGCAAGGAATTAGAAGTGGGAGATTTGAGAGTGAGGTAAAAAGAGAAGAATAGCTTGGGAGGAGTGAAGAGTGTATGGTGGAGAGAAGCAGACGAAGAGACGTGAGGTGGGGAATGTTGGTGGAAAGCCTTGAAGTCAATGTTCAAGAATTTATACCTGATAGGGAAGAAAGTCGATAAGTATTGGAGTTTTCTGAGGAGTGGAGAGAGTTGTACAATGATATGTTAGAAAGATAATTCAAGCAGCAAGAATGTAGTACAGACTGAAGAGGGGAGAAGTAGGAAGCAGGAAGCATGGAAAAGTTATTTATTCAGTAGTCAAACTTCCATGCACATTTCCAATTAATATTGAGCCTTGTTTTCCCATCTGAAGTTCCTGATCTTACCACATTTTGAGCCACATGCAGGGCAGGGACCTAATTTGATTTGTTGATTTTATAACCACCTCAGCTATCCACTAGACCCTGATGCTTTCCAAAACCCTGCAAACACATTTCTCTTCAGTTTTCCTCCCTGTTAGAGAGTGAGCCTCACGTGGGACAGGGACTGTCTCTGATCTGATTTTCGTTTCCACCCCAGTGTTCAGCACATAGTAGGAAGCACTAAATATTTTTCCTTCTTCTTCTTCTTCTGTTATCATCATCATTATCAGAAGGAAATGTTTCTTAGGCAATCTGACATGGACATAGACACACTGGACAGACTTGGGATCAACAGCATTTCGGTAGTCAATCTTGTTTAACTAAGGCTATAACTTGGGACTGCTTTGTGAAATAATTTTTTCCCCTAGGGTATGCAGACTTGGAATTTTACCATTTTACATATTGCTCAAATATTACTTTTTCCTGATGGCCTTCCAAAAAGACCCCACAAAACTGTTCAGAACTTGCCATTTCCTATTAAAAAAATCTTCAAAGTGCAGTCTGGCTATGAGCCCAAGGCTCTCTTAAAAGGAATCTTTGTTCTTATGAAAAGGCTCTCTACTGTCCATCTAGCCTGCCCTGAATTTTGAAGCACCTGAAAGGACAGTTAGGGATTTGCTTAGGTTATGCAGAGCAGCCCATTTAAAACAGGCTTGATTTTAATTTGGAAACAAAAAGCAATGTGTCCTCTGAGATCATGCATTCTGTCGCAGGGACTTTTCCAGTGCTTTGATAAAATTGTGAAATTTCACAATGTAATCATATTTAAATTGTCTATAAGAAAGTAGTCTTACCCGAACTTGGAAAGAAATATACAGAATTTACCAGGAAAGTTCAGATTCAAAGTCAGGAAAGAGGGAACTGAGTAGACTCAAAGCTCTTTAATAACTGCTGAAGGAAACTCTGAGGGGAAAGAATTGATAAATGCATTTCAGGGTGGAATGTGAAAGAGTTACAGGTAAAAATATATGCCTGAAGGGCAACAGTCTGCAAAACCACATCCTCAGGGAGGAGCAGAAATTGTGCGGACCACCTGGTCTTTCTGAAATCTGGAAAGGCAAGGCCAGGGAGAAAGCGTGGAGCAGGTGAAGGAGGAGGGTGCAAGGGAAACCAGTGTGAATCACATGGGAACAGTTCACCTCACCCTCTCTGACATATTCAAACTTCAGGAAGCCAGAGTCCTGCTACTCCCTCACTGATCACTGATCATAATAATAGTGGTATTTGTTAAGTGCTTACTATGTGCAAAGCACTGTTCTAAGCACTGGGGGGATACAAGGTGATCAGGTTGTCCCACGTGGGGCTCACAGTCTTAATCCCCATTTTACAGATGAGGTAACTGAGGCTCAGAGAAGTGAAGTGACTTGCCCACAGTCACACAGCTGGCAAGCGGCAGAGCGGGGATTCGAACCCATGACCTCTGATTCCCAAGCCCGGACTCTTTCCATTGAGCCACGCCGCTTCATCACCCAAGGTGAGGTTCGCAGGATGGAGGGTGTCACAGATACCATGGGAAATCTCTTCTCTTTATCCCTCATCCAGCTGGAATTACACTGCCCCATTAATAAATGATGCATTTTGAAGCAAAATATGTCCACCAAACATATTGAATCACAATGGAATGCCCTTCTAAACTTGTTTAGGACAGAATTGAAATTAAAAAAATAAAATAATCTGAGCAATTTACTTCTTTCACTGGAACGTCTCACTGACCTAAAGAAACACGCTGAAACTAGAAATGTTTTTCAGGAATTGACACAGGGAGGGGTGCTACTTGACATTTTCCTTAGTGACTTAGATAATGGACTACAGTTTGTAGATGTCACCCAATTGGTCGAGATGGCCTGCACCATGGAAGACTGGATTAGAATTAAATATGACCTCAGCTGTTGGAGAACGGCCCAGAAACCATCGAGATTAAAGTCAATAGAGGAAATGTGACAGCCCCTTCCCTGTAGCTCTGTGAGCTGCTTACAGGACGGCTTAGGTGCAATACCTCGTGAGAGGGGGATGGATTAAATGCCCTCCAGGGGGGTGTATTTCTGTCCTGGGCCTTCATTATTGTCAATAAAATAGCTGAGGTGCAGAATCTTTCTGCTACTTTCTCTAATGACAAAGTACTGATCCCTGTGGTGACATAGCTTCGTAACCAGAAGCCTAACAAGTTCCTAACAAGTTCTTCCAGCAATCAGAGAACGTGAGAACACTAGATTTAATACAAGAAGTTACTGTGGAAAGTTACACTGGATGGAGAATGCCATTAGGAAGTGACTACCTGGCCAATAAAACTTTACACTGGGCCAAGTTAGATGTCTCTTTTTGGGGTCAAGAAGGGATAGCTCAGATAGACTTTTGTTACTTATTATTTGCCAGGTAAAGTCACTTCCTAATGTTCAGTCTACCTCTTTTGATGTGCCTAATCTTTCTATGGTCTAGTCTGTCTGCTATCTTGGCAGTCAGGGCTCACTTTCCATGTGTCCCAGGTTGAGAATAGATCCTGTTTTGAAGGAAGGAATAGTGACACAACTCCTCGCTAATCCTTTCAAAAGTTCAACAAATGTCAGTTAGGAAATTCTTCTTCAAATGGATCTAGACTCCTACAGGCCTATATGTTTGCAGCTTCATCCCATTTTATTGTCAAATGGTATTTGTTAAGCACTTACAAGGTGGCAAGTATTGTACTAAGCACTGGAGTAGAGACAAGATGGTCAGCTTCGACACAGTCCAGGTCGCAGTCTTAACCCCCATTTTACAGATGAGGTAACTGAGGAACAGAGAAGTTAAGTAACTTGCCCAAGGTTACACAGCAGACAAGTGCCAGAGTTAGGATTAGAACCCAGGTCCTTGTGACTCTCAGGTCCGTACTCTATCCACTAGGCCATTTCTTCTCATTCTGCCCTCACTGATGATGAATAGCAAGTGTTCAGTCAATTAATCAATGGTTTTTATAGTGTTTACTGTGTGCAGAGACCTGTACTAACCTCTGCCCATAATGAGCTTACAGTGTAGAGGTTCACCTTTCTCTTTATACTCGAAGACATTTTTTAGCCACTTCTTAGCTTTTTTTTTAAAAAAACCTCTCTATATTCTACTTGTGCTTATGAAATTATCTGTGATCAGGTCATACAGAAATCATGAATGGACATGATCGGAACCAGCTCCCAGAATGCAAATATGTCATTATCACCATGGTTGTCACATCACAGTTGGGGACTCCTTTTCTGATCAATGCTAGCCCACAAAACCTCTTTTTTTATTTATCCAATTCCTATCCTGTGGTTTTTATCTGTATTTCAAGCTCCTCCCCATGAGATTGAAACCCCTTGAGGGCAGGAACCATATCTGTGACTGAACTCTTTCTTCCCAGCACTTAAAAGAGAACCTTGTACACAGTAGATCGTTAGTAAATATACTGAATGAAAGTCTCTTCCATTCTTTGAACCTGCTGCATAGTTATCAGTTTGTGCCTGGCTGGCTCTCCCATTGCTTTAAACTCCTTGAGGAAAGGAATCTCACATTTTTTTTTTCTGTTGTATGTTCCCTAAGCACCTCATATATTATTTAGCAGACTAAGGTTTTCAATCAATGCTGCTGGTGCTACAATTGGTGAGAGCAACAACAAAAGTTGTTTTCAATAAATCTTATAATTTTGTAAAGGTCAACTCAAAATGGGGCAAAAAGTTGATATACTTTTTGACTTCATTTGTTCTGTAACATCTAAAGCTCTTCCATCTTCCATATGCTTTAATGTATCTTTGGCACTTCGATCATTCAACTTTAAGTCAAAGATGTTTTCCAGATTAAAATCAAAATAGCTTGATAGATATATTATTCATCTTTCTATATTGCCATATCCTTTCCCTAGCCTGCTGTAGGCTTATTCTGCCCTAGACCTCCATCGTGAAGTAATGACCACAGCCTTATTTACACTTCATGAGGTTACACTATATAAACCACAGAAAATATGTTAAAGTAATACTGAAGCTCTGACTGCAGAGCCAAGAAAATCAGTTATCATTTACACTGCCTTCTTCACTCATTTTCCACATATATTTCAGCATATGTGTTATTGAATAGAGGGGTCACTCATCACTTGGTTTCTAATATCTATGATCCCAACTTGTAAGCCAAATGATGAAGTTTCAGTCATTCCAAAATACCTGCTTTGAAGAGCTGGTCAAACTGCTACTATCTTTACATAATTCTCTGTTTAAATTCCTTAAGGCTACATTCTGTCTTCACATTCATGTGCATGGCTCCCATAGATGTTAATGGTTGACATATACACATGTTTAAAGACAAAGTCAGGTCAGATGAGCATCTTTAAGAAAATTCTTTTTCTATAGTCAACATAGGAGCAGTTGGGGTTACTTTGTTTCTTTTTCAAAAAATGTTATTGATATTTAATTTTTAATGACCCAAATTCACTTATACAAGGTATTTTTAAATACAATATTAATGACATATGTTCAGGAAAATATAAAAGCAATTTTAAGTGAAGCAAAGACCTTCCATAAGCATTTCTGTAAATAGAATCATTAAACAACAGTGTATTTAGGATCTTCACATAAAATACGAGGAAATACTTAACCTAGCATTTGGCTCACTGAAGACCATAGGCCTGGGAATCAGGAGACCTGGGTTCTAATCTCAGGTCTGCCACTAGCCCATTGTGTGACCTTAGTCAAGCCACTTTTCTACTCTGGCCATATTTCCCTATCTATTAAATGGGGGTTCAGTAGCTGTTCTCCCTCATTTTTAAACAAGGAGCCCTATGTAGAATAAGGACCATGTCTGATCTGCATATCTTAAATCTATCCCACCACTAGGTACTGTTCTTGGCACTCTGTTACGTTGTATTGTCCTAAGTACTTAGTATTCCGCACGCACAGTAAGTGCTCAATATATATGATTGATTAGTAGTAACTGCTTATTAAAAATGCCATATTTATTATTATCACCATTTTATTATTGCTGTTATTAGGTTTCCAGTGAAATCTTCCTAGTCAAGGATAATGGGCTTACTCTTTCCTAATTTTTTTATCCACTCAGCTGCCTTGGACAAGTATTCTTGGGAATACTGTATGCCCTTGGTTTCATTCGCACAGTGCTCACCTACGTTTCTTCATATTTCTCTGACCATTCCATTTAAAACTCTGGGATCGAATCTTTCACCAAGATTATAGCTCTTCTAAGTGCTTAAAATGATGCACTGTACACAGTAGGAGCTCAATAAATACCACTGTCTTGATGATGATGGCATCATTTAAGCTTCTAGCCTCTCTCTGCTCCAATCAATGCATTTCTGATATTTTAGAACCTGAAAAGTAGGTTATTTTTCTGCAAGAACAACCAACTATTCAGTCGTTCTCACTACATTTGTACAGAAGTTTACAATCACTACAGCTATTTTGGAGGTGACCAATATAGGTAGTTGAGAGTTAACTAGCATACAAGCCCAAAGGAGCTGAAGCTATAAGAAGGTCACCTTGTTCTGCAATAAACTTATGTGGTTATCAATTCACTCTCCCTTTTGTTCAGGCGTAAAGCCTTATGTGAAGCAAGGGAAAGATAGAAGACAGTTTCCCATCAAAAGGAGATGGATTAAATCAGTCAATGCTCTAAGTAAGCTTTTCACGTGTTGATAAAATTTTTTCTTAAATGATTGAATATCAAGGCCTAGACATGTAATAATCCTAAATCACACTACCCAGGCTCTGTGTTAATGTCATATATTTAGACCCATTTGTTCAGCTGGAACCTCAGTTCACAGTTTTGCTACTGTCAATTGCGAGGAATAATAAAATGGAATCAATGTCCATGCTTGCCCAATTTCACTATAAAGAATGACCATGTAAATACAGCAAGCACTTGGCAGTAATTTCAATTTGATACTCCTCCTGCAGAATATAGGAAAAACTTTTCCACTGTCAATTTCAATTGTTTTCCCACTACCCCACTGAACTCTGTTGTTTCACCCTACCAGGAACTTTAGTGTCTGTCATCCCTGTTAGACTGTAAACTTCTTAAGGGCAAGATCACATCTATTACCTCTGTACATTTACAAAATGCTGAATACAGAGTTCTCCCCAAAGTAAGTTCTCAATGAATACTATCGATTGATTTTCTGCCATCACTTGAGTTAAATTCTGTGTTCCTCCCTGAACTAAGAAAAAACTTCTTCAGAAACTGTGTTTCTAAAGGTAAGGACATTATGTTCTTTTTCATTTTGTCAGTGAGGGATTATCTTCGAATCCAATTCACCACCTCCTACTATATCAGTAGAAATCCAACTCTTTGGGGTAACCTTCTTCTTAACATTGTCAGCACCTGCAGAGTTTCATCTTCATTATGCTTTAACTGTCAGATGGTTCTAACACTGAATCCCAGTAGAACTAGGAATTGAATATGGCCCTTTTCTTTTACCTATAAAGAGAATAGCAAATCAAGTGAAGGTCACACAACAGAAAAGTGGAAGATCTGTGATTAGAACTCATGACCTTCTGACTCCCAGACCCGTGCTCTATCTGCTACTCTAGGGTGCTTATGCTAGAAATATCTGACAACCCCCCATCACTTTCTATTTTTTTTTTTAAATATGACCAACATTTTCTGTCTCATTTTGCTTTAAGTGCAAGGTAAAATAAATTGATCTTTTCAAGTAACGTTTTAGCACTGTGGTGCTAGACACAAAGAAAAAATTCCAGGCTGAAGATGCTTCAAAATTAAAATGAAAAATTGTTTGAAATGGAGAGAAACTAAATGGAGTAATGGTTTACATAAAAATACCTTAAGTCTGTACAGTGCTTTTGTTTGTCCAAAGAGATTGTTTTCCTCCCAACATCCCTGTGAAGTTGAAGATACTAGTATCATCCTCTTTAGAGAAAAGAAAATTGAGCCCACCCAATCGTTGGCCCACAGACTGATGTAGTTCACTAAATCTCATTTGTTGGAAAGCAAACCTCTTCCCATGGTATACCATGTGTAATGTTTTTCCCTTCTGTTTCAGCCCCAGCTGTGTGCCATGGAAGGGAGATGGATTACTCCATCAGTTGTATTCACTGAGCACCTACTGTGTGCAGAATGTACTAAGTGCTTGGGAGAGCATGATAAAATTAGAAGACATAATTCTTGCCCTCAAGGAACTTACAGTCTAGCAGGGCAAACCGATGAAAAATAATTTACAGAAAGGAGAAATGGAAATATATTGAAAAAGTGCTTGGATAGTAAGGTATGTAAAATTGATATTCTTCCAAGTTCATACACCTCCAGGCACTGTTTTCCATAGCAAGTCTAGACCCACATTTCCCCAACTCTCCTGCTGAAAGGGCTGGGTGTGGCGACTTCCAGGAGGAAAAAGCCAAATGTGCATTTGGCTGAGAACAGAGGGGAAACCTCACCCTGTTCTGGAGATGAAAAGAGGGAGGCAGTGGAGAGAGATTGGGTGTGGCCTCCTCAATTTATATTGCATCATCCTAGGGTAACAGACTCAGGGATTCTGGGATTCTGTGATTGGCTGTAAATACTCCCTTGGCCTCGTAGGAAATATATTTAACAGATGTTTGGAGATACAACAGAATCAGCTGCTTTCATAAACCAAAAAACTCAGAGAAAGTGGGTTTTGCAAATTGACATAATTTCCTCTGTATTTCATTTGATAGGGAGACTAAAGTCTAGGGAGAGTAGGAAACCCAACTATAAAGGATGTAATAGATTTAATTCTCCATCCTAATCCTGGAGGGCAGATAAGTATTGCTCCATAAATCAGAGGGAAAATTTCATGATCACTAATTTGTGAAGCCTTTCCTTAATGCTTTTTAAGAAACAGTCCAGGTTCTAGATCATATCAAACACTATTCAACAGAGAACGATTAAGACATATAAGGGAAGGTCTTTTTTACTTCCTCAGTGCATGCCTTGTCAAAGACACATAGGTTTTTTCCATCATTTTTTAGCTAACTATTCCCATTGATAGGCCTGAAAATCCAAGGAGTCGAAATGGACACAGATAATTTCCTTCTGGTCACACCAGAAGAGCAGTCAAACTGGAAAGGTAAATTTATTTGGAAAATGGAAAACAAGCTACAAAGTCCAAGGCAGCATCCATTGCTTGTCTAGGCATGTGTGGCACCCAAAGAGGCTTCCAAGACACACACATATGGTGGTGCCAGGATTCCAGGCACCTGCACAAACATACTGAAAAGGACAGTACTGTCTGCTTTTAGAACAAGTGAGAATGTCAGAAAAGGTTTATTGTCCTTCGAGTACAAAGACACAATATTTATGCATTCTTAAAGGGAGGAAAGGAGAGTTTATTTGGTTAATTAACAGTCACTCTCATGCAAGTTTAAGAAGGCTTTTAAAATTCTATTTCTCACTGAAAAGTAGAAAAGAAACCTGAGGGGAGTCTAGAAAAGTTAGAAGTGCTCGAAGTGAATGTGGCTGGGTAACAAGGATACATAAACAGGTGCATACCTGTTTCCATACCCTTTACTATTCATTTTGCAAGGGCATATGTATCCCTTGGTTATCTACCCCCTAAATCAATTAGTCAATCAAACTTATTCAGCATTTTCTTTATGCAGAGTACTGTACTAGACTATATGCTCCCCGTAGACTCATTATGGGTAGGAAATGTGTGTGTTGACTGTTATATTGTACTCTCCCAAGCTCATAGTACAGTGCTCTGCACATAGTAAGCACTCAATATATAGGTTTGAATGAATGAATGAGAGCACAAAGTTGGTAGACAGGTTCCCTGCTCTTGAACATGTTGATAATTACCCCAGGCCCCACAATACTTACATAAATATTCTTATACTTTATTTCCTTTATCCCTAATCTATTTAATGCCTGTCTCCCCAGTAAGACTGTAAGCTCCTTGTGGGTAGGGATTACATCTACAGGCTGTGCTGTGTTGAATTTTCACATGCGCTTTCTATAGCAGTCTGCAAAGTGCTCAGTAAATAAACACTGTTAAGAATGTAACTTGCCTGGACTGGTTATCTAGATCCTGAACAACACTGGGGTTTAATACATAGCAAAGACCTTAATGTTTTATGCAGAAAAACAGAGAATAAAGATTCCATTCCAGGTAAATGTACTTGGAGTGATCATATATGTTCAGTATTCTAAGATGATTCTCCTGGGAGAATCCATACATTCATAAGAAATGATGCCGAGACAGAGAATAAAGTTGTATATTTCTATATAATAGGAAGCATAAAATTAAGTTTAGGCCTGTTCAGCAAATTGCTGACCATCTGTTTATGATCACTAACAAAGTGTGCCACTTTTTCAAGATCTTACTTCATTACCTCAGGATCTAGGCAGTGGAACATTATTGTTGAAGATATCATTACCAGTTAACAAGCTCTGAAGAGTATTCATCTTAACATTGCTATGAACGGTACTGATTGCTCTAAAGAGATCATCATTCACTAATAAGCACTAGGAAGAGTTCCTGGCTCATAGTAAATGCTTAACAAATACCATAAAAAATACATAGTACTGCAAAATGTCATTAGAAACCATTTATTCATCTGACATCAGTGTGGTCTAGTGGAAGGAGCATGGACCTGGGAGTCAGAAGTCTTGGGCTCTAATCCTGGTTCTGTCACTTGCCTCCTGTGTTACTTTGGGCAAGTCACTTAACATGTCAGTGACTCACCTGTAAGTGACTCACTTAACTCACCTCAAAATAAAGATTAAATCCTACTCTTTCCAATTTAGATTACAAGCGCTATGTGGGAGGGGGACTGTGTCCAACCTGATTATCTTGTATCTACCCCAGTGCTTAGTAGAGTGCCTGGCACATAGTAAGCCCTAAGCAAGTACCATAAAAAACCTCCAGAAAGGATCTTTCCCACATCATCAAAACAGTTCTCTCCAAAACATGAAAGCTAAATGGACTGATTAGGTGAGGATTCCCAAGCCCTGGAAGGAGGTGTCACTCATGATGTCACTCAAATAGAGGGAGGATATCTCATATGGTCTGGGAGCAGCAATTTGAACCTGAGAAAAAAAGCAGATGCAACAACAGATTTTAAGTAACAGTAGCAGCAGTGTGGCTGACAATGAGCCAACAGAATGTGAGGTATGGGTAGCCCATACCTAATCTAGTAGATAGCTGTCCATCTGTACTATAAAACATTTCCCTCCTGTTATCCTGAGGTACAGGGCCCAAAAGGACAGTATAGAGATAAATATTACAAAAGTTGAGGCAACACACATCTCCAGAGTTCTCATATAACCGTCCCTTTCTGTTTTAAGTATGGCATTTATTAAGTGTTTACTGTATGCTCATCGTTGGCAACAATAGGAAGATATGAGATAGGACCCAGACCCTGTCCCATATGGGGCTCTCAAAAGGCCAGTGGCAGAGTCCGGAACTCAAAACCTGTGTCCTAACTCCCAATCCCATATGTGTTCTACTAGGCCATGCTGCTTCACTCTTTGACAATTGTACTTAATTTAAAAATAACCAATGCCAAGAGGAAATTACAAGTGCACCATTAATTTTGACTTAAGTAAATATCAAAGAAACCACAATCCAAATTGATACTTTTAATGGTATCCATCTACTGAGTCTACACTAGCCAACTCTGTTCCCAGATTTATGACTCTGGAGCAAGACTGCCATTGTGGTTTGATGATTGTACTACTTGGCAGTAATCCTGTTTAAAAACTGCAGTAGAAATTTGGGTCTCATAGCATAATGAAAATATTGTATTAAAAATACATAGTTTTTTGGTTTTTTTAGTCTAATCCTTTCAGAACAGGAACACTGAGCAGCACTGACAGTTATAATCAATCCATCAATCGATGGTACTCACTGAGCAGTTCCTGGGTGCAGAGCATGTGCTAAGTGACTGGAAGAATATAACAGAGTTGGTAGACATATTTCCTGCCCATAAAGAGCTAATACTCTAGAGGTGGAGACAGACATTAATATAAATAAACACATTATGACCATTCATTCAATCATATTTGTTGAGTGCTTACTGTGTGCAGAGCACTGTACTAAGCGCTTGGAAAGTATAATGTGGCAATAGATAAAAGAAAATCCCTACCCAACAACAGGTTTGCAGTCTAGAAGGGGGAGACAGACAACAAAACAAAATAAGTAGATAGGCATCAACAGCATAAAACACATTATAGAATATGTATAAAAGTGCTATAGGGCTGAGTGTAGGGTGAATATCAATCACTTAAATACTGATCACTGCATTAATTTCCAATACTGACTTTGTCAATATATCTATATCTATGATATATCTATGAGAAAGGGTATACTTTAAGCAAACAAATCAAGTTTCATTCAATCATTTAAAAATATCAAGATATAGAATGGGGTAAGGAGAAGCATTTTATACTTGTGTCTTAAGTAAGAGTCACAGAATTATCCACAAAATTCAGTACTATCGTATTTCTATTTGAAGTCTAAGTTGATAAATCCTGTCAAAGAAAGGGAATTACTTTTATTTTTCTGATCCATTTGTAATACTAGTGAAAGTCTTAAGTGTCACATTTTGAGTCAAACTGACACATAACTGAACTTCCTTTAAGAATTTGATTAAACTGTTGTTTGATTTCTTTTGTATATGAACTGTTTTATTCTTTTCTATAAAATCCTCAGGTACCCATACCTGTAAATCCCTCCCTTACATTTTCAATACAGACTATGAATCAATCATCAGACGCCTGTAACTGGGAACTAACTACAAATACTAGAAGTCAGAAGAGAAACAGTAGTAACTATTTCCTGAAATTGCCTTTTTATCAAAAACAGGTGGCATTGTAGCTAACTGCTCAATTTATTACACGTCTAGACATTGCCAAATAGCAGTTGTCAATCTTCTTAGACCCATACAGAGCTGATACGGAGACTGAAATTTACAACGTAATTAAATCATTGTCAATCTGTAAGACACTTTCCATGTTGTCTCTTAAACCTCCAGTCTTCCAAAGGTCTTCACATATTTAGCTGTGTCAGGTAAAGTGAATTAGTAGTTAATGAAAATGTAACTTTGAACCAAGCCATATTACATATGGCTGTATTACATATCAAGCAAACATCTATAAATTGTCTTCACAGAAATTAAATGTCCAAGATCTTAGAATTAAAAAAAACCTCCCACACTCCCACATAAAACCATCCTCCCTAAAACCATATTCTCTAAACCGTGTCCTAGCAATGAGATCGTAACAACCCTTCCTCATGGGTTACCTCTTTTTTTCCTCTCCCATAAAATTGTAATTCATAGGTATCAAAACAGGCTTCAAGTGGGGTCCAGCTGTTGTAAGGTTCTAGCAGAGAAGAGTAGGCAGAATCAGAAATTGGCTGACTGGGTTGCAGGAGGGAGAATTTGGAAATGTCAAACTGGAAGAGGAAGCAGAAGCCATAGACATATATATGTGTGATATGCGCATCCCATTTTGCAGTTATATGGCTCCTCTGCTTATGTTCCCTGCTAAGATTCCTTCCCCTGTTTTCATCCCTGCTCTTCATCCTTGATTCCCCTTCACTTATTTCAATTTCCAATTATTTTCCCCTATTGTTCCCTGTTCTTCTCTTGGGTTCCCTTTGTTGTTTCTTTCCTAAACAGAAAAAAACCTGGGATAGGAATGGGCAGTCCCTGGAGGATGTTGAAAAGTGGGGAGACTTGTGTAAAATATCTTTTGAATTTAACCTTGATTTCCCTGCCTAATAGCCCAACAATAGGCAGTACTTTCTTGTAAGGGTCCTTTCTTGGCCTCTAATTTTATGACACAAATTTTATCCAAAAAGTATTAATTCATTTCCCTGCCAACACGTCCATCATTTTCATGAAAAGTTTCAGTAGCAACAGCATTTACTGAGCAGAAAAATGTAATCTTGGGAACATATAATAGAAACCTTAGAGAGCTCCAATCAAAATCCCCATTGTATCTAACCCTTCCAAAATTTAATTTGATATGACTAAAGGCATTTGTTTTCCCTTCATTATACTTAGAATGAAAAGTAATTCCAAAGCAAAACTATTTTGTTTCTCATAGTTTGTTTTTTGTTTTGTTTTGCTTTGATTTTCAATCCTTACATTCCTGTTTCTGAAACAGCTGAAATTCAGTCTGGTCTCGCAGACACTTAGTAAACCATGGGATACGTTTTACTGAGATTTAGCCTTCCTCTCTGCTTCATTCTTCTGCTTACTGAATGATAGAGGGGGTAGCGTAATTTTAACAAACTCCCCCTTATTTTTAGATTGAAAAACACTCATGTACTTCCAGCAACTTCATGGGGAGATGGAACAGTTAACCATGTTTCTTGGATGATGAAATCCCTAATTCCATAAGTGACAAGTTAAATCAGTCCCTATGTTATGGAATTATTTTCCTTTTTACAATTAAATTCTTGCCATTACAATATCTATTGAATTATCCATACCACATACATATTACTCCATAGAAAGTGAGTTGCCTGCCAAATTACTATAGTATTAGAATCAAAGAAAAGTTATCTTGGTGGAATGGTAACATATCATGATTACTACTGAAGTCTAAGCTTTAAGATTTAAATTCAATTTATTAAGATTTAATCTATTTATCTAGATTTTATCCTATTGAAAAGTTTGATTCCATACTGGGGAGTTATACTTTCATTTTCTGCAACAGGGTATTCCATTTCTGGCATTCATTCTAAATCACATCATTGGTTCTAGATGCAAATACATACGATGGGCCACTTCGATTAATATTATGTTTCCATCAGATTCTTATCACAGTGGTCTCAAGATGGCTAATTCCATATACACCCCCCCATACTGCTTTGAATTTTTTTAGCTCTGTTTCAAAAGCTCTGCAGTAATCATAATGGTCCATCTCAGGATAGTGGAAATGACTTGGCTGAAATACTGTAATCACTTCACAAAATCTTTCTGGGAAATCTTAAAGGTACTATTTCAAAGGCCAGTTATTATTTCCTTAGTATCTCAAGAGAACTTTACTGAGAATTTTTTTAATTTAATGGCCTTTGCATCATGTTTGTCTTTCCTTGCAAAAGGCCATAAAGTAATGGGAAATTTAGTGATTTAAATTGAAGGAACAGTCAAAAGAAACAGCCTTCATGAATATGGGTTTGAAAAAGATTTTTTCCTTTGGGATTAAGGAATTGTTTTCAAGTATATCAATTGTACTTTTTGTACCTTCTTGAGGTTCAGTAATAAAGCACTTTGGGTTTTACTGGTTAAAAGGTTTGAAATGCTGAGCCTATATATGAGCAAGTTCTGTAGGAAGAGCAGAATGGACATAACAAACAGCCTTTCAGCATTTTGTCATGCACATAAACTAGACAGTATAATCATTTGGCAACTATAAACATCATCTAGAAGGCCAACATGACATTCAGCTATCAAAGTGGGAAACTCTCTGCGAACCAAGATGGACAACACTAAGACTCTTTGCATCATGAGATACCAAGTAATGACAGAATTTCAGATCAATGGCCTCAGCCATTAATTAAAGAATGCTACTGGTTGATTTATCAATTGATACATACCTATGACATGGACCAAGGACTCAATAAAGTCCAATACTTGGAAAATAAGATTGATGGCACTTATTATGTAATTTCTCCTTGCTAAGCAATGGGATATATACAAGGCTATCAAATCAGACATGGTCTCTGTCTCACATGGGCATCACAGTCTATGTTATGCCTATTTTACAGATGAGGAAGTGAAGGCAATCGTTCAATCATATTTATTGAGCACCTACTGTGTGCAGAGCCCTATACTAAGTGCTTGGGAGAGTACAGTACAACAGAGTAAACAGTTACAATTCCTTTCCACAATGAGTTTACAATCTAGAGGACATGTTTATAGTCTAGGGGCATCACAGAGGTTAGATGATTTGTCCCATCTCACAGAGCAGACCAGTGGCAGGATTGAGACTAGATCTGAGTCTCCAAACTCCTAGTCCCATCCTCTGTCCACTAGGCCAAGCTGCCTCCCTGTTATCTTTGGTATCTCATTCCACCTTTAGGGCCAAGGGCCAGAAGAGGGGAGAAGTTGTTAAGAGAGAAAATATCCCAGATCTGGCATTCACTGTGCCAAAGGAGAGGAGAGCTGTGCTGGAAGAGATGAACACACGCCTGGAAGTCAAAGGACCAGAGTTTTAATTTCAGCTCCATCATTTACTGGCCTGCTATGTGAACCCAATCAAGTAACTTAACTTCTTGATGCCTCAGTCTCCTCCTCCAGAAATTAAATACCTATTTTCCATACCTGTTAGCCTGGTAGCCCCATCTAGGATAGGGATTGTCATTAATTTGATTATCTTGTATCTGTTCCAGAACTTAATATAGTGCTTGGTACATAATAAACCTTTAAAAACCACAATTATTATTAGTGGTTGTATTGTACTTTCTGTTGAACTGTACTCGCCCAAGCACTTAGTTCAGTTCTCTATAAATAGTAAACAGAGACAGGGACAGTGTGTAACAGATGAATCCATGCCATACCAGCTCGCCTTTTCCTCTGCTCTTCCTCCCCTCCTCATTGCTCCTAGCCCCACACTCTGCTTTACCCCCTTCCCCACCCAACAGCACTTGTGTATATTTGTACATATTTATTATCCTGTTTATTTTATTAATGATGTGTATATATCTATAATTCTATTTAACTATTTATCTAGCTATTGATGCCTGTCTACTTGTTTTGTTTTGTTGTCTATCTCCCTCTTCTAGACTGTGAACCCGCTGTTGGGTAGGGATTGTCTCTTGCCAAATTGTACTTTCCAAGCGCTTAGTACAGTGCTCTGCACAGAGTATACATTCAGTATATATGACTGAATGAATGAATACCAAATACGTTTTGCTTCTGGGATGCACCTGGGTTTCTTGTCCTACACCCGGCACTGAATATCCAGGATAGATAGATAGATAGATAGATAGATAGATAGATAGATAGATAGATAGATAGATAGATAGATAGATAGATAGATAAAACTTCAAAATCTCACTCATTTTTTTTTAGTCAAACTCGAACACAAACATAGTAGCATCAATAGTAGCATCTTCAAAATCAAAGGAAAGAAATTTTTTACAAAGATTCAGTCAACTTTTGATTCAAGGTAATAGAAAATAGCCCTGGTACTGTTTACACCAATTCACTGATAATTCACAAGATATGCAAATTGGTATCAATTTAGTTATTTTAAACTTCCATTAAAACGCTGAATACATAAAGAAACATACAGAACAACAAATGCAACAAAGTAATAATATTACTGAAGATTATCAGATAAATATAATGCAGTTTATCAAATGTATTTTGGTTTTTTTTAATGGTATTGTTAAGTACTTACTATGTTCCAACCACTGTATTAAGCACTGGGATAGATACAACTCAAGAGGTTGGAAACAGTCCATGTCCCAAATGTTACTCACAGTCTTAAATCCATTTTACAGATGAGGTAACTGAGGCATAGAGAAATGAAGTCACTTGCCAAAGGTCATACAGAAGACAAATGTCAGAGCTGAGATTAGAACCCAGGTCCTTCTGACTTCCAGACCCAAGATCTATCCACTAGGCCATTCTGCTTCTCTATGCATCCAAGTCTTTTAACAAGGAAATCTGACTGATCTAAGATTCAGGTCACCATCCTCTAACAATCAATCTCCTTTCAGCTTGAAAATCATTATTAGATAATTGCATAGTCTACACTTCCCAAAGCAAGAATTGATCATAATTCCCAGAATCTTTCTTCACAATTCCAGTTTTCTATACAGTGGATCGTTAATCATTATGTTTTGGATCCTCCTCAGTTCTCCATATTTCCGTATAGCTATTCATCTCAACCAAGACAAATTATCAACCTGAGTTCTTGGGCCTCATGATGCTCAAGCATCACAAACAAGTCTCAATCAAAATAAGGAAACATCAGGGAAATATAAAAAAAAACCAAACTTTTCTAATCACATGGAAAAATGTTACATGACCTTTAGCCGTATTATTTAATAGTAATTGTGGTATTTGTTAAGTGCTTACTATATACCAGGCACTGTACTAAATGCTGAGGTGAATATGAGCAAATCAGGGTGGACACAGTCCCTGTCCCATATGGGTCACACAGCCTCAATCCCCATTTTACAGATGAGATGACTGAGGCACAGAGGAGTGAAATGACTTGCCCAAGGCCACACAGCAGACAACTGGGGGAGTCAGGATTAGAACCCATGACTTTCTGACTCCCAGAAATGGTGATGGTGGACATCAATCCTGTTGATGTCCTGAAACCTGAGAACATAAATCAGGAGTAAAAAACATGGCCTTTGACCATGAAGAGTTTCTTTTCTTTGAAGTCAAAGTTTTATAAGTTCCTTTCAATCCAATCAATTGGTAATAAGCATTAAGTGTGCACTGTGTGGCATTGACTATATACTCTACTGGCACTTAGGAGAAACCCCCATCCCACCCCTACCCCAACACGTCTTAAAGGACCAAGTATTAATGAAAATATGGAATCTTGTGTAATGAAAAAGTTCATTAGAGAAATTTTTGAAAAGCATTCCTGCTTCTCTGAATTGCAAATAGCATTCTTGCTTTAATGTTTGGAATTCTAGGAAATCATGGATTTCCTAAGAAAAGCTCTGATTGAGAAGCAAGGTCCCATTAATCATATATATTAAGCATAAGTGACTGACGAGGCGAGGAAGTTGAAGAGCAAATGTCTCCATTTCAAAAAAACTACACGTAAAGGGAATGTGATCACCCACTGGGTAGCTGATGGCTATTAACTGGAACCATAAGTCAGAGGCACGCAGAAGGACAAGACTGTACCCAATCTGCAGGTTGAAGAGGAATGAGGCTGTGACATTGGAGAAAGTTATACGAGCAAGAATTTCAATGTAGCAGTAAAACTCCCAGAGAGGGTGTTCTTTTGCATATACAACAGAAGTTCACTAGAAGAGAAGAAATGAGGCAGCCTTTGTGGTTTATGTTTCCCACTAAAAGCAGTACTTCATTCATTCATTCACTCATTCATTCATTCAATCGTATTTTTTGAGCTCTTACTGTGCGCAGACTATACTAAGGGCTTGGAAAGTACAGTTCGGCAACAGATAGAGAGAATCCCTACCCAACAACGGGCTCACAGTCAAGAAGGTGGAGACAGATAACGAAATAAAACAGACAGGCAACAATAGCATCACAATTTTTTTCCTGTAGTTTTTAGAATACTTACATAAAGAATTTAGAATACTTTAGATCAATAGAATTATACATATAAACATATCATTAATAAAATTAATAAAATAATAAATCGGTACAAATATACACAAGTGCTGTGGGGCGGGGAAAGGGTTAGAGCAGAGGGAAGGAGTAGGGGTGATGGGGAAGGGAGGAGGAGCAGAGGAAAAGGGGGACTCAGTCTGGGAAGGCCTCCTGGATGAGGTGAGCTTTCAGTAGGGATTTGAAGTGGGGAAGAGAGCTAATGTGGTGGATGTGAGGAGGGAGGGCATTCCAGGCCAGAGGTAGGACGTGGGCCAGGGGTCGATTGCAGGACAGGCGAGAACGAGGCACAGTGAGAAGGTTAGCAGCAGAGGACTGGAGTGTGCGGGCTGGGCTGTAGAAGGAGATAAGGGAAGTGAGGTAGGAGGGGGCAAGGGGATGGAGAGCTTTGAAGCCAATAGTGAGGAGTTTTTGCTTCATGAGAAGGTTGATAGGTAGACACTGGTGATCTTTGAGGAAGGGGGTGATGTGCCCAGAGTGTTTCTGTAGACAGATAATCCGGGAAGCGGAGTGAAGTACAGACTGAAGCTGGGAGAGACAAGATGTTGGGAGATCAGAAAGGAGGCTGATGCAGAAATCCAGTTGGGATATGATGAGAGATTGTACTAATAAGGTAGCAGTTTGGATGGAGAGGAAAGGGTGGATCTTGCTGATGTTGTGAAGGTGAGACAGGCAGGTTTTGGTGATAGATTGGATGTGTGGGGTGAATGAGAGAGCGGAGTCAAGGATGACACCAAGGTTGCAGGCTTTTGACATGAAAAGGATGGTAGTGCCGTCCACAGTGATGGGAAAGTCGGGGAGAGGACAGGGTTTGGGAGGGAAAAAAAGGAGCTCAGTCTTAGACGTATTGAGTTTTAGGTGGCTTCAAGTTCTCCCCCAACTGTCCAGCCCTCTAAGTGCACAAAAATAGAAGATTTTCAGTCAAGAGTCTAATGAAGCAAATTCCTTGCCAGGGAGCTGCTTTCTATTCTCTTGACCCACCCAAATCTTCATTATTATGCTACTGGGAAACAGGATTCTCTGATAGCCAAAACTTATTTTTTTTTACCCTGTAATTTTGGCCTCGAATAAATGTAACACATTTTCTTAATGAGATATGTTTTCCCATTTCCCTTATTTGAATATCAGGTTTAACTTACATATTTTATTCTATTTTTTCCTATGGTTTTTAGAATACTTACATAAAGAATTTAGAATACTTACATAAAAATTTCAAAACTCATCCATTTATGGAAAGTCTATTCATCTATGGTTGATGATATGGAAACCTATATTCAAAGACTAGAAACTATTCTCTATCTACAATTTATCCCTATATCTCTATATGCACAGTGGAAAACTTTCATTTTCCTGTGGTTGAAGATACAGATACTACTTCTTTCAGACTCAAGCCACAGCAAAACACCATTGAAGACATGAAGTCATGCTGGGCCCCCTTTTTAATCTTGGATATATCGAAGTGGGCATGGGTCTGGCCTGGGTTCATCTCCACCTGATTGCGAACTCCTTGAGGGCAAAGATCACATCTACTAACCATATTACACTCTCCCGAGTGCTTAGTACAGCACTCTAAACAGAGTAAATGCTCAATAAATGTTACTGATTGATTGACTGTGAAGCATTGTGGCCTTATGGAAAGAGCACAGGCATGGGGAGGACCTAGGTTCTAATTCTGGCCCTGCCACTTGCTTGCTGTGTGATCTTGGGCAAGTCATTAATTTCTCCATGTCTCATTTGCCTCAACTGAAACGTGGGGATTAAGTATCTGTTTGCCCTTCCTCTTAGAAGGTTGTTGTTTTGTTGTTGTGCGGCACTGTTCTAAGCGCTGGGGTAGGTACAAGTCAATTAGGTCAGACACAGTCTCTGTCCGACAAGGGACTCACAGTCTTAACAAAGGAGGGAGAATGGGCAGAGAATCCCCATTCTATAGTTGAGGAAACTGAGGCACAGAGAAGTTCAGTGATTAGCCCAAGGTCACACAGCAGGCAAGTGGCAGAGCCAGTTAAAACGTAGGTCCTCCCCATGCCCGACTTATTTCCATAAGGCCAAATTTCTTCACAGTCAATCAGTAGTATTTACTGGGTATTTGCTTTCTTTAGAGAACTATGCAAGCACTTGGGAGAGACAGATATACATGTAACCAGAAAATAAGAGATTAGGTAGTATTCATTATTTCTTGAAAAATCTTAATTCCATTTCATCTGTAATCGGTAAACCTTCATTAAATACCACTGATTGATCATGAAAGGGCAAGTTATGCCTACCAGAATTAAAGTACCAAATCAATGCCCTCACTAATTCATTCACACCTTAATTATGACTGACTTCATTTTCCTCTCTTTCAGTTTGGAACAGTACCTGACAAGAAACCTCTCAATCCCCTTTATATTCCCATGAAAGGAAGTACTCTTCTGGAGCAATATTTGGTTGGGTGACCAGCAGGGACTGGAGAGAGAAGTAGAGGCAAACTCCATGGCATGTTGAAGTATTGTGATGCCAAAAACTGGGGAAAGTCCAGGAGATGTGCTGTGAAGCCTAGAATGTTCACCTGTGGTGGGAATGGACCATACCATAAGGTACATCACCTCTGAGAGCAGTGAAGTATCTTACTCCTATTGCAGCCAATCTGTCAAATAATATCAACAACAATAATAATAACAATAATAATAATAATGGTATTTGTCAAGCACTGTTTGAAGCACTGGGGTAGATACAAGATCACTAAGATGGACACAGTCCCTGTTCCACATGGGGTTAGCAGTCTTACTCCCTATTTTACAAGTGAAATAACTGAGGCACAGGGAAGTTAAGCAACTTGTCCGAGGTTACACAGCAGACAGATGGCAGAGCAGGATTAGAATCCATTTCCTTCTGACTCCCAGGGCCATGTTCTTATCCACTAGGCCATGCCGCTTCCTAAGAAGCAGTTTCCTTGCCAAAGAAGCCAGGCTTCCAGTGTTCCTCCTGCAAGTTTTGTGTCAGGTTAACGGAAGTATCCAGTTATATCCTCCAGTCATCATTTTAAAGCAAATGCAGTGAAGTATTTTAATGTTCAGTTTCCCCAAGGAGTTTTCTTCTATTTCAGATATGCAACACTAACAAAATGAATTCTTTGTAGTAACATTTCCATGTCATTTAATCACCTTGTTCTTCCTGGTTAAAAAATATTAAAATATAGAATCAATATCTTTGGGAATTAAGTAACAATCCAGGAAAGAAAGGTACACTGAACCCAGAAAGCCAAATTCCAGAATATAAAATTCCTCACTTGAAAATGATAAAGTTAATTCTTTAATTTTACAAAGCACAGAGTGATATAATCTCTTTCCACTGCTCAGCAATGAACAGTGCAACCACAATGAAAAAGCCCCAAAGACCTAATGAAGATAATGCCATAATACAAAGCAGGTGATGATTAGAGAAATTTATCATGCTTGAGTTAGACATAATAAAGGAGGATTTAGAAAAACATTTTCCTTTTAACTTCTAGGTCCTGAAAGGACAAAAAAAGTCACATTGTGCCTGTGGTGGCCATTGAAGCCCTTAATTTAATTTGGGAGTCAAAATATCTCAGCTCAGTTTAAATCTCAATATAATAGTTTGCATGAAGGGTTCCCTCTGGTAATGTTACTACTTGGATGACATCAACTTGAAAGAAAAACAATTAAAATAAAAAGTCCAGGGAAAAATAAAATGGAGGAGACATGAAAGGCAACATTTTGGGCCCCGATGATCCTGTTTCAAAAGATACAGTGATGCTGTAAAAAAATTGTAAAATAAATTTCATATATGTACGTAAGGGCTGAAGGTGGGGTGAATTATAGATGAGAATGAAGAGGCACCGAGACATCAATTGACCTATTTAAAGTCATAGCAGTTGAGTAGCACTTGAAATTGGAAACCCAGTATCCTGACTTGAGACAAACTCTTTCCACTAGCCCAAGGTTCAATTAAAAACTTTTTTTGTGAAATTTCTAATGTTAATGACACCAGATAATTATATCACTCCTTTGATAAAACTGTTATCTATCAAGTTAGCTATTCATTATGATAATATTCAATGTATTGGAATATGGTTAAACTACAATGGAAAGTTGAGCAGAAACATATGTCAAGAAAAATAATATGCCATATCTTCATTTCAGTTGCAAATGAGAAGTCATGTCTGGACTGTCAATCATTCCAAGAGATATTTCCTCACAGTAGGGAATTCTTTAACAATCTCTTAAGTGGAAAGTAATTGAATTAACTGCACAATGTTAACATTGTACTGTTTAATGTGCACTGAAGAAGGAATAGAATACCACATCCAATAACAATGAAGTATAAAATGGAATTAATCTGAGGTCATAATTCTACACTAAGCCTTTGGTTTTGAATTAAACTGTGTTCTTATAAAAGAGAAACAGAAATCAACTTTTGAATCAGAAGCAATAGTGATTTGTAGACTTTGCTAATAATTTGCAATAACGAATTAAAAAAACTCAAGAGTAAACTCTTCCCTGTAATAGATGCACTGAATTTAATAGCCCTGTAAGTGTTGTAGATACCTTGAGACATATTTTGAGTTGAAAATTACAAGTTTAGACTGTGTTACAGAATCTTGTCTTCATATTACACACTGAGTACTTGGGAAACAAGCCGCCTCCTTTCACTACACATAAAATATATTTGGCTACTCTGAAAAAGTAACTAACATCATAGTTGATTCAGATAAATAAGAGATGGAAAATTATTCCAGAAGAATCATGTCTTTGGCACTTAAGAAGTGGAATTAAATCTTCTCAACTGTCCCTGTGAGGGCTGTCTGTCTCAGATGGTAAAGTTTTAAGGGGCAGTAACCGGGTTTGTTTGATTTGCTTTTTACAGCATTTGGCAAATAGCACTAAATGAATATATTTAATGATGACAGTGTATAGAAAAATATCCTTAGCTAAAACAAATCAGATTTGAATCTACTTTGGTTCATGAAGGGATACTCTGGATCCAAAGATGGGAGTCAAGAGATCAGAGATGGATTTAGATACAAAGATTAAAAAGCTTCGAATGGGGAGGAGAAAACACCTATGACAGGCAGAGCTGAAGGAGGAAGTGGTGAGAAAAGTGAGGGGGTAAACAGGGGCCTGAAGATGAGACAATGTAGCTAAACTGCAAAGAACCTATACAAAATGAAGTTATCAACTACAATTCTTTCTACTCTAACAGAGATGTTGCATTCTTGTAAAATCCAACATCTAGGAAATCTGTGTCACAGTATTCCCCACTCTAATACTAGTAACATCATATCACAGACAGGTAGAAGCTGTTGGAAGAACATACCATAATTCTTCCATCTTGTTCTTCAAGGATGAGTAATGAAAACATGTGATCTAGTAGAACAAGCTGCATATGTAAGACAGAAAAGTCAAAGGTACATTTTGTCTATTACAGAGATTACTAATTTATTAGAGTAGCCAGAATTTGCACGTTTAATCCCCAGGGCAGTCGGAAATCTTCAATGGACATTGACGGGATGTATGACAATATATTGTGTTTCACAATGTTTTAAAAGTCCTGAAAATGCATCTTTGACAAATAATGACATGACATGAAAAAATTTAAAGGAATGATGAGATTGTTACTTTACGCTGCCTATAATTTAAGATAGGTTTAACATGCTCAGTCGAAGCATAGGCTTTTGTTTTCAAGAGGCCAAAGAGATTTTTAAATAGAAATGGGATATTTATAACCCTAAAGCCCATCTTTTCTTTCAGATGTCTGAGAGCAAGTGAAAAGAGGAGGATATGATGCAAGCTGTTTGTAACCTTTAACTACAGTATTTTCTGCCACAAATGCTATAATAAAATCTCAAGTTTTTTTCTTGGAAGCCCAGGACCTATCATTTTGATTCTCTGTGATCATCTTCAAGAGCCAAGGATCTCTAAGCAAAAGAAACCCTATCTACTATTTAGTTAACTACATAAATGTAGAGTCCCAAAGACTTTGGAATCTGGAACTGCAGAATGCAGGCAAGACAGTTAAGCACTACTAAATTGGTGCGGATGAAGGCACAAGAATAAAAACTATGCACTCCTCACCTCCTTTCTCCCTGTACTACTACTTTGAATTATAACAATTTTGATTGTTCCCAAGTGCTTTCAGATAAAATATTTCTCATTCCATCCTCAAAATGCCTCTCTGAGATTTTATAAGTTTCATTTTCCAGATGAGGAAATTAGAGAGTAAACTCTTTGTGGGCAGGGAATGTGTCCCTTCTTTATTCTATACCTCAAGTGCATAGTACAGTACACTACTCTAAGTCAGTGTAGTAGGATAAATACTACAAGGACTACAAGTGAGATGGAAAGATTAAGTAAATTGTCCAAGATCATCCAGCAGGATAGAGTCAAATACAGGTCTCTTGATTCCCAGATCTAAATACTTCCACCAAAGGCAATTCTCTTTAAAGGGGAGCTAAATAATTGCTACAACTGAAGTCCATGTCAAAGGAATGAGAAAAAATAGGTTATTTAAATAGCCACAAAAGTATCACGTCCACAAAAATATTTTGCTTCACTTCTAATATTGGCAAAACAGAAAGTTAAATTATACCTATCAAGAATGATCGGGGAGGAATTTAGCAAGGATGACTAATAAATAATACTTGATCCTCTCTTTTATACCTGGGGAGTGGAAACTGCTTGAAGACAGGGTTTTGGTCAACTAACTATTGCCCTATCCTAGGTACTTCATACAGTGCTCTGTATATAGTCGGTTCTTAATTAATACTATGATTGACTACTTACTGTGGGCAAAATACATTGGATTGATTAATATGTAAGGAAGCAATGTTATCCTATACTGGAGGACAGAATTTCCAATTAACTTCTTGCAGCCAAGACCCAAGAATACCCACTGCCTACTGAAATAGTCCAGTGAGCCTACGTCTATGACCCTGTTGGAGTCAGAGGATTTGCAGAGCCGTTAGGAGACTCCAGGGAGCTGGCTGCAAAGAGCACCTTCTGCTCTTTAACCTCCCCTAACCCCTCTTGCTTTCAGGTCTTCATGCCAAGAAGCTTAAAAGACTTTTCAGTAACTTTTTCAGAGCCATCTGGCCCTGTTTGCAGCTGTGGTTGGGCTATATGGTGATAACAACAACAACCACAACAACAATCATAATAATTTATTAAGCACTTACCACTTGTCAATTACCATTTTAAATACTGGAGAAGATAGGATGATCAAGTCAGACACACAGGATTTGGAGTCTAAGTATGAGGGAGAACAGGCATAGGATCCCCCATTTTACAAATGAGATAACTAAGGCACAGAGAAATTAAGTGACTTGCCCAAAGTCACACACACAACAGGTAAGTGGTGCAGCGTGGATTAAAATCCAGGTCCTCTGTCAACCAGGCTCATGCTCTTTCCACTAGACCATGCTGCTCCTTGAAGTGATGATCAAAGTGGTGATCAAAGAGTTGTGATGTGCTGCTCTCAGCTGATATAAAAATGCTTTTGACAAAGACAACCTTGACTGCTATGTAAGTGACAGAGTTGCAATCATATGCAACTGCAGGTTTTGCCTCAAACCCTCAACCAGAATCTCAGTGGCTGTGCAGCAGACTTGGAAGTTCATTCATTCATTCATTCAATAGTATTTATTGAGTGCTTACTATGTGCAGAGCACTGTACTAAGCGCTTGGGATGAACAAGTCGGCAACAGATAGAGACAGTCCCTGCCGTTTGACGGGCTTACAGTCTAATCGGGGGAGACGGACAGACAAGAACAATGGCACTAAACAGCGTCAAGGGGAAGAACATCTCGTAAAAACAATGGCAACTAAATAGAATCAAGGCGATGTACAATTCATTAACAAAATAAATAGGGTAACGAAAATATATACAGTTGAGCGGACAAGTACAGTGCTGTGGGGATGGGAAGGGAGAGGTGGAGGAGCAGAGGGAAAAGGGGAAAATGAGGCTTTAGCTGCGGAGAGGTAAAGGGGGGAAGTTCCCCCCTTATGCTCAGGGTGATGGTTTTTTGCCTTTTTTTATGGTACTTGTTAAATGTTCAGGATGTGCCAGACAATGTACTAAATGCTGGGGTAGATATAAGCTAATCAGGTTGGACACAGTCCCCGGCCTGCATAGGGCTCACAGTCTTAATCCCCATTTTACAGATGAGGTAACTGAGGCATAGATAAATAAAATGACTTGCCCAAGGTCACACAGCAGACATGTGATGGAGTCAGAATTAGAATCCAGGTCCTTCTGACTCCCATGCTTGGACTGTATCTACTAGACCACACTGCTTCTTTGCAGAGAACCTCCAGCAAATCTCTCTCTGGTTTTCAGTAAATCAGTGGTATTTATGTACAAAACACTGAACTAAACACATGGGAAAGTTCAGTATTAGATAGTTGGTAGAGGTAATGTCTGGCCACTTGCTGTGGGCAGGGAACCTGTCTACCAACTTGTTTGTATGATCCCAGACACTAATTCAGTGCTCTTTACAGAGTAAGCACTCAACAAATACCACAAATGATGGAGGAGCTTACACTCTTCAAGGATGAATTTACAGTCTACAGGTTTTATGTCTTTCTGTTCCCCCAGACACCTCTCAGGAGGGAATTCTGTTCAATAAGCAAATATAGCTTTTCATTTCTTAGGTTGAGGCTGCAAGGGTAAGTTCCTAACCACTCATGTGAATATAACTTAAAAGACCCAAGTGTGGCAGACAGTCCATTCCATATTGTTCATTTTCCATTGGTTTTCCAGCAATCCATCATATTTACTGAGCACTTTTTTGCAGAGCACCGTACTAAATACTTGGGAAAGTACAACACAATATAACAAACTCATTCTTTGTCTACAAGAGCTTACATTAATAGACACACCACAAAAGTAAAATTCTTGTCCCATACTCCTCTGGGGAGCCAGATAATATTTAAGAATTTTGAACACCTGTTGGATACTTTCTCTTCTCAGAATCCTTCCAAGGTTCTTAAAAACAACTGTTTGATTTATTGCTGAAATCCAATGTTGCCTCATCAGCATATGAACAACAAGTAATCTAGACTGGCTACTTGCAAAGGATGTGGGCTTTCTCGTAGAGGTGATCTGTAGCCCTAAATCAGCCACATACTCTCTGACCTGTTGCCCCACTTAAGCGTAACAAGTGTTGTGAGATAGTTGATTGAGGCTAAGGATTCCATCTGAGAGATAACCTCTTGTGCCCTCTGCAGCAGGAGTCTACTTTCTGAAAACATGACTATTTACATGGTATTTTTTAAAATTCATACTTGACATCCATCCTATCTTATATCCTATCTTATATTTTGAACTTATACAACAATTAAAGAAAGGGATGATTCTCTTAAAGCAAAAATTTTGAAACTATCACAAACCCATTAATCCAATTTTAAAAGGAGTATTGGTTTTAAACAGAAAGTCACTTGGTCTGCTCTGAGCCCTGTGGAAGCTCCTGGTAAGATAGAAGGGAAAATTATTCCAAAAACCCAGCAGTGTCCCTGTCCAAAGCAATCTGAATTTTCAAGTATCTGTCATATATAGATTCCAGGGGAGAAATGAAACTGATTTTGTAAATGAGGCACAGGTGCACAGAGGAGCTACATTGGAATTGTCTGAAGACAAGACTAAGGCACATCTTGTCATTTAATGGGTGACTTCTTCATCATTTGTGCTCAGTCATTGGAAATGTTATATATGAATACCAAAGGACAAGTTGATTGAGAGACTGGAATTATGCCTCAAATAATTTTTTAAAAAGCCACAAATCTGGGGCTGGTCTCAAAGCAGTAAAGTCACAGCTTGGGATTTAAGACTAAAGAAAAGCAGCCTTATTACTGAATGCCGGGGAAACCATAAGTAGTACAGAAGGTTCTTTCCCATCTACGTTAGTTGCCACAGAATGCCAGAGCCTTCAGAAGTCCAACTCAGGCTTCATTCCCCACATTCTGAGGTTCATGAATTCCAAACCTCTTCACACTAATCTGAGACTCCTATACAACAGGGGCTTGCACATCAGAAACACAAAAAACCAGTGTGGAGACTCTGGCAATTACTGAGGCTACTGCCATAGGAATTTAGTACGCAATTCTTCAGTCATTTCTAAATCCCTCTTCTGAGCCATTATTAAAAGTCTAAATCTTGGGATAAATTCTTGATACTGCTTTTAGACTGTCTGCATCTGGAGGAATCACCCACCTCTTTCTTCTATCAGTGTCATTCCCAGTTTATGGTAGGCAATATAATTAGCTTGGCCACAGCAATGGAAGATTGATGTGTTTGCACATCAATTTAGTTTCTTCCTGTACTCAAAATATTTTTATTGCTAAATGTTTATTATGATACATTTATAGTAACTAGAAAGCACTCTTCCAGAGTTTTCAGACTAAATTAGCCAAATCTAAAACAGTAACAGACCAGCAATCATTAATCCATCTTTTCTAAACAAACGAGACAAACAATCATAGTCAGGTATAAAGTGAACTTGCTCCACTTTAGTTTAGTCACCATGAGCAAGCCCCTGTGACTTTTACATTTTGTACACCTAATAGAACACTTGGGTAAAAACATTAAATAATGATCCTATCTCGTGCACAGACTCTACATTCAGGTATCAAGTTTTACAGAAAAGAATGGGGTTTTCTTGATACCGACTCTCAATTTGGTTTAAAAAGACCATAAGTTGGTGACTGGAAATATAATTCATAAAAACATGTGGTTAAAAAATAAATACTTTTAAGGCCCAAAGTAGAAGACAACATTACTTTCCTTTCAACTCCGGGTCACTGGGCCAATGGCCTATGGCAAGGTAGTTTTATTTATCACTTTTTGAAGTAAATTATAACCTGAGTCTTCATATTCTATTTCCTAGGATTTCTAGGAGGGAGATGCTCAACATTTCTAAGGAGTCACAGGCAGGATATAAATACTGACACCCAATCCTGAAAATTTCCCTTTCATGCAGAAAGAATATATTTTCTTTTCTGAATTCACACACTGTAAAGAATAAAATTGAGATAATGAAAGAGCAGCAGATTTCTAACACTTTGTACCATGGCAAAGGCAATAGGCTGAAAGTCATTCCCCATGATCCAGTATATCAAAAGCTTTGTTTATACATTTTTTTCCCTTTAAACACTGTATAAAGACCACTGTCTAAGCTCCTTAAGCTACATACACGCTTCAGTGATTTAAGAAGAAGAAAGTTGCCACGTTGTATAAATAAACCCATTTAACTATCTACTGGCAGCAGGTCCCATGGCATTCTATAACTCTCTGGATAGACAGGAGAACAATATAAAATTTAATAAGTCTGATTCTGTTTATAATTTGCTTAACTAGACTAGTGACAATTTTTCTCCAAGTAAACATTTTGTTGACATCTCTACCTTTGAAATGACCAGTTTTGAAAATGCCATTACTGAAGTGAGTCATCAATGTAAATCAATTAGCAGATTCATAAATAACTCCTTTAGTACAAACAATAGCTTGCTTTCACATATCCTCTAAACTGTAAGCTCAGTGTGGGCAGGAATGTGTCTGTTTTTATATTGTACTCTCCCAAGCACTTAGTACAGTGCCTTGCACATGGTAAGCACTCAATATGATTGAATGAATGATAGAAGATGCTGTTTTTCCATAACCTATTCTCCTACTGCCCCCAGTTACATACAGGGTCTACTCTATGAGGACACTTAGAACAGTGCTTGGCATATAGTAAGAGCTTAACAAATACCATAATTATTATTATTATTACCACTAATGTCAGGATCTTACTGATGTAGATCAACATAGCCACAGTGAATAAGTCCGGGATCCAATTACAACAAAGATATACTTTAAAAAGAACTAAAATAAAGTTACATAAAAAGAGTGCTATCTTCCCTACTTATAGAAGTACATTTTCTACTTTTATTAAATGATGACCTCTTCTCAGAGCCTGTCAGGTATCTCCATCAATCATCAAATCAATGGTATTTATTGAGCAATTACTGTGTGCAGAACACTATATTAAGTGTTTGGGAGAGTATAATATAATAGAGTTGCTAGACAGTCTCTGTGCACAAGAAGCTTACAGTCTATTACTAAAACCTGGAAATACATTTTGAAGAGAGTATCCTTCAGGTCATGGAAAGGTTTAACTTCCAATTTGAAAATTTAACATCCCCTTCAAACCTAGACACTAATTACTCCCATTACCCTAAGGAGAAGATGGATGGTAAGGATGAGTGAGTGCAAGTGGCACTGTGTTACTCACTAGAACTGTTATCAGTTCCTTATTGTGGGTTCTGAGACCCAAAGTCTTCATGACTGAACTGTGGACTGTCCACTGTTTATGATGAGAGATACCATCACATACACATATTCATAAAATAGAGCTTCAAGCTCCAAATCTTGCAAAAAAAAATCTCTGCACAAAAATCAACAGGCTGATCTAATGGTTTATCATGGAAATCATTTGAAATTTGAGTTACCTTCCCTCCACTGCTGTGCGGATTGGATGAATCATTCAATTAATTGTACTACTGGGTGTAATATACCATAGCAAACACCTGTGGAAGTACAACAGAACCAAAAACCCACATTCTTCATAATCAAATGAGAGGTTGGATGTGTTAAAATTAAGGAGCCTGGTCCAGGCCAAGTTGAATGGGCAGAACATCCAGTTCATGAGAGCACTGAGTCTGAGCTGAACACCAGGCAGAGGAAAGGAAGGTTGAAAAGTTCAAGCACTGAATAAAATGGTGATTTACTAGTCAGAGAGAATGCTCTCTATGCACAAGTGAATAAGAAGCAGTGTGGTCCAGTGGATAGAGTATGGGCCTGGGAGTCAGAAGGACCTGGTTCTGCCACTTGTTTTCTGTGTGACCTTGGGTAAGTCACTGAACTTCTTTGGGCCTAAATTACCTCAGCTGCAAAATGGGAATTAAGAGAAGGAGCTCCACATGGGACAGGCATTAGGTCCAACCTGATTAGTTTGTATCTCCCTCAGAGCTTAGTACAGTATAGTAATAAACACCATAAAACACCAAAACATAAATTTAAAAATTATAAAAGGTTACCAACCAGAAGGACATCTATGGATCAGCAAAGCAGTAAGAAATTGAAGTCTCAGTAGGAGAACAAGGGAACCTGTGGTGAGGAAGCCTGTGAGCAAATCCACTTGGGTCTGAAAATGTGTAGCTTGTAGAACTGGCTGCTGCACAGTATGTAGTCCCACTGGCCCAAAAAATATTCTTTGCGCCCAGGATTATGGTGGTTGCCAAAGTGTCCTCCTTTTCAGGGTTCTTCTTCAGAGCCTTGAACTGAATAATAAACATTGCTCTATCCCTTGAGGATGCAGTTTTGTTTCCTAGCACATTTTATGCATTTGGATCTACTTATTTCCATAAATTTCTTAAAATCCTCAAAAAAACCCAGACTTTTCTGCCAAAGTGTTTTCCCTATTTCAACAACTTCAAACTACAGGAAACATATTGGGCACTGATTATTATCTCTGTCAATTTGTTGTCTAAGTCAGAAGGCCTGGTTTTATTTCCATTGCCTGAATTAATAGCTAAATACCTCAAAGTAAACAGCTAAAAAGCATACATGAATGAAAAATATAGGTACTATACTGTTTTTTTAAGAGCTATAAAATCATAAATAAGTGAAATTAGTTTGTTTTCAGGAAGAACCCCAGCTTCTTACATGAGTTCTTTCCGTTTGGTAGTCTGTGCTAATATTCAGAACTCAGCCAATACACTGAAATTAAAGGCTTCTCTCTCAGTAGCATAAAATACTTTTACTTTCTTTGCCATCTTAAGAAATTCCCTTGTTTTATTTCTGGGATAATAAGAAGTGAGAAGCCTATATAACTTAAACACATTCAGTTAGAAACCTTCTTTCCAATCTTTTGTTTCTTAATGACTGCTTCTGACTTTCCAAATCAAATTACCAGTTTTTCCAGCTGCAGGTGATCAGGTTAGTGGTAGAAAATGTGCCAACCTATGTGAACAAGTGAATGGTCCAAAGGTCAGAATTAAATGAAGAGGAGAGTAATAGCAAGCCATGATTGAATTAGGCAAGAACAGTAAATTAACTTATTGTAACCTACTGGAATATTGACATTGACTGCAAACAATGAAATATTTTCATTTTGAAAAGGTGCTAAAAAAATCAACTGACACTATAGAGTTGATGTAGACTATACAGGCAGGTTTTAATGACATGATCTTCCTTTCAAGACTAACACTTATTACTGTTACACTTGTTTTATTATTATTATTATTATTATTTCACACAATTCATCTCTCACCTACTGCCATTTATCCCAGGGTGTTGTCTGGAGTGAAGGAAGAAAAAATACATTTTGTGTAGTAAATGGAAGGAAACTCTACAGAGGAGATGACAATCGAGGAAGCTGAACCAAGGACCATATAAAGAAAGAAAATGAGAGAAATAAAAAGCAATGATGGAAGACATAAAAGATAACTGATAATAATAATAATAATTTGGGCAGGAAATGTGTCCACTAATTCCGTTGTAGTGTACTCTCCCAAGTGCTTTACAATTCTAGGCATGTAGTAAGTCCTTAATGAGTGCCACTGATTGAATAATAATAATGATAATAATAACAGTGAAATTTGTTAAGCACTTACTATGTGCCAAGCCCTATTCTAAGTAATGGTGTAGATAGAAGATTATGAGTTAGGACACTGTTCCTGACCTACATGGGGCTCACAGTCTAGGTAGTGGAGGGTAGGATTTTATCCCCACTTTACAGATGAGGAAACTGAGGCACAGAGAAAAGTTAAGTGACTTGCCCAAGGCCCCAGACATACAAGTGGTGGAACCACGATTAGAACCCAGGGCCTCTGACTCCCAGGCCTGTCCCCTTTCAACTTGGCCGTGCTGATTCTCTAATAATAGTAATAATAATAATAATAATAGTTAAACACTCACTATGTCCCAAGGATTGTAGTAAGCAGATACAAGGTAGACAGACACAGATACAGTCCCTGTCGCACATGAGAGTCACAATCTATGGAGGAGGGAGAAGAGATATTTACTCCTCATTTTAAAAATCGGGAAGCTAAGGCACAGAGAAGTTAAAGTAACTTGCTTGCCTAAGGCAAGTGGCAAGCAGTAGAGTTGGGATTACAACCCAGGTATCCTGATTCCCAGGCCTGTTTTTTTCCACTCTAGACCATGTTGCTTCTTTACCTGACAGGTAAATATGAACAGTTTTCAGGAGTGGAGAAGATGGGTAGGATCCAAAAAGAGATACTTATGACAGAGGAGTCCAAGAAATGCCATAAATTTGACAACATATAAATGGGGTGAGAATATGGATGGTGTTCAAGTTGGCCATTCCTTTCTTCATTCAGGAAACTGGTAAGATAAGAGAAATACCAAGAGTAACACATCTAAAGGATGAGTGAATTGAAGACCTTTAGGGAAAAAAAAGCTAAGGATTGAAAATATATCTAGTACAAAAGATATATTGTCCAATCCTTGTAAATACTTCTTCAAAATGGGTAAATACTCTTCATGCATTTTTCAAATTTAGATCTTAATTCTGGTAAAATAAATGGTGCATTCTTATATTCCAAGCAGGTAATGTCAACTTTATAATCAGCTCAATAATTCTGACTTCCAGTCAAAAAATGTACACTTCATGCTGAATGTACATTCATGCACTCAGCTTTTGAATTCTGTCAATTTTTGGGGTACTCTAGATATTACCAGGTTTTGATTTCAAAAATTAGGTTTGATTTTGTCATAACTTTCCCGATGTCTTCTCATCTACTGTTTCTTGAAAGACCATACTGCTTAGTTCATGGTCCATTAAAAATCTTGGGTTTACAATTTTGAATTTGGTATTGAAGCTATTTAGTACCGAAGCCTGTTTATGTTTGGGCTGCCCAATTTAACTGTTTTCTTGAGAGATGCTATGCAAAGACTTCAATATCATCTTGAACACTAACTATATCTTACAAAACAAATTTTGATCATTGAAAGCTACATGAATCATACACATCCAGGATAAATTTCTTTATAAAATCCAATCATTTGGAAATGAGTGCTTGGCAAAGACTTTAGGACCAGACAAACCCAAACAACTGAAAATTATTGTGAGCTTGCCAGTGAATTGAAAACATAATTAATCTCACCCTATAATTTACATAAATGCAACTATTTCTTGGATGTTCATTTTAGAATTCAACTTTACTCCCAAAATGCATTCATCTTCCATTTCAGTATTTCCTATTTTCTTCAGTGAAAATTTATCAAGTTTAATTGTGCTGGCAAGTAGAGTGCAAACTTTACCCAGTAGCTGAATCTATCAGCTCCAATCTGTTGCTGCTGTAGTTTTCCTGTCTTTCAAATGGAAATGTAAAGCTCTTAAGATGCACGAAAAACAAAAAACTAAATTAATAGCCTCCAAAGTAAAAAAAAATCTAATGAGAAATTATGCCTCACCAGGTACTGACTACTTAATGAGGTTAATGTGCCTTTAAAAGTTAATAAAATTCACTGTAGTAATTAATTAGGCAATAAAAACAATTATCAATATGGGCAATTTGCTTCTTAGTAGACACAGCTGGAAGGCTTGCTATCATCTTCAATGATCCATCCTAAATCTCTGTGAGTGATTAGATCTATATTTATTCAACATAACTATTACTTGAGCTCTATGAATCTATAATTTAAAATAATGATCTTCATTAAAACTGAAGGGAAAAAAATCCATCCTGAACTGTGAAATTTTAAGTTCTATTTTCCACCACTGATGGAAGAAGAGCATTTAATAAAATACAAAGTGTACAATATTTTCCATTTCTAGACATTTTTAAAAATAGTAAAGCCCACTCCCAGTCAGAGGAAACATTAAGATATACATAACACAGTATTCCATTCACTGAAAGGCTACAGAATTACTTTTTCCCCTCCTGGAGGGGAAAAATGTGCTGTGGTTAAGCAAAAATATAAAACTTCCTGTGTGAATTTGAGACACAAGGGAAATGCAATTTTTAATTGACATAATGCCAGTTGTACATTAACACTCAAACTCAAACAAACCAAATTTTACTTTTTCTTATGAATTGGTGTATGACCATGAAATGCTTTCCCCTCTGACTCATGACAGTGAAATGAAACTGATGCAAGTTTGCACAGTTGCAAAAAAGAAAACAAAAAGGTGGTTTCTTACTCTGATGGAATTGAACAGACTGAAAACACTGACTGTGGATCATCTGAAAAGGTGAAGATGGGCATTGGATGAATCCCAAACTGGAGGCTTCAGAAAAAAGAACATCCCAATGGAATTGATTATAGCATTTATATCAATCAACCAATTGTAGTTATTGAGTGCTGTGTGCAGAGCACTGTACTAATCACTTGTGAGAGACTACAGTATAACAGAGTTGATAGACACATTCCCTGCCCAAAAGGAGCTTACAGTCCACAGGAACTACAGTTTGTAGTTTGGACATTACCACTCACATTCTCTCGACCCTGCCAGTTTTGTTCCCACTGGGGCACATAGTGATGGTGAGTCAGTGACCAGAGATGCAGCAGAGTGCAATATGCTTGCATGGAGGTTCCTTTTTGAACTTCTCCTCATGTATAAGGGGCCTACTTAAGACTGAAGAGCCTGCAGATTAATGTTGAGGCTATGTTGTGGTAAAGCAGCAGAAGATTGCCATGGTAGCCTCTGGCTTTCATCACCCTTATTAGCCAGCTAATTTCAAGAATTCCTGCTGAAACTGTCTACCTCTCAAAAAGCTAGATAGGTCTTTGGTCTGCTGTGTGACCTGGAGCAATTCACTTAACTTCTCTGTGCCTCAGTTACCTCATCTGTAAAATAGGCATTAAGATAGTATGCCCCAAGTGAGACGGGGACTGTGTCCAACCTGATTAGATTGTACTCACCTCAGTGCTTAGTACAGTGCCTAGCACATCGTAAGCACTTAACAAATACTATTAAAAAAAAACCCAAAAACCCAGATCCCCTGATGCCCAGAGTCATGCCCTTTGTACTACAAAAACATCAGGCAGGACCATTTGAAAGAAGAATGTCATTAAACCTAATTAAAGGTGAATTGGTAGACTTTAAGTGGTTTATAATTTATATCCACTTAAGAAGTGATTATTGAATGATATTTTACCTTATTTTTATGGTTTTGCAAAATAAATATTTGTAAAATTTAAATGCTGTAATGTATTCTTCTTTCATAACTTTGTACATGCGTAACTCTCTTAGGGGTTTACTTACTTTTCTTGCCTAAGCTTGATTATAAACTCTTCAGGGACTGAAATCCATTCATTCATTCAATCATATTTATTAAGCCCTTACTGTGTGCAGAGCACTGTATTAATAGCTTAGAAAGTTCAGTTCAGCAGTAAAGAGAGACATTACCTGCATACAATTGGCTTACAGTCTATAAGGGGGGAGACAGACAACAAAACCAATAAACTGGCCTCAATAGCATCAATATGAATAAATATAATTATAGATATATACACAGCAAAACAAGTAAAGAGGCATTAATACAAATAGAATTATAGATGGGTACATATTTTCTCTGCTTTGGTAACTCACATCCAGCTCCTGATGCAGCTTCATCCTCTTAGTCCTAAAAGTGAATTAGGCCCTTTGAAAAATTGCATTAACTCTTTCAACATAGTTGATACCATTTAATTCATGGAAGTAGTAATTTACTATATGGTTCCATAAAAATCTGGAAGCTTTCAAAATGCCTGAGGATCCCAGGGAGTAGTGTATATAGAAAAAACATCCAGCTTAATAAGTAGAGGAAGACACCAGAGGTGTCATCTCAAAATGTGATTTATGGATTACCAGATTTCTCCCCACCTCCATCATCATTCTATAAAGGTTTTAAATATGTAATTATCAATTAATTTCAATCTTCAAATTTAATGATCTACTCCTTTTTCTAGCTATAACCACATTAGGGAAAGAAAAACAAATCTTCACTTCTTTCACAGATGGTTAAAGATTTAAGTAACAGAAGTTCTTAATCTCCTTGGCAGTGATGAGTCTGGAGATCTTTTCTTTGATATTTATATGCATTTTAACTCCTGTTTGGGCTCAGAAGGAACCCTGGGGCATTAGCAGAGAAGAAGGAAGCTCTAAGATTTCTGTGACATGTGTGTTAATTCTTTTCAAACAAGCTCACACAGTGTTCCACTGTATTGTATCCACGAAGAAATTAGTCATTTCTCTTGACAAAAGAAGGCTGGTCTGGTATTTGAGTATTTGTCCTGCTAACTGCCGAGAAGATACTCCACTCATCAGGTTGGTTCAAGCTGAGTTACTCAGTGAATTTACCAAAATTTCAGCCCTAAATTATAATGAAAGATAAAGGGAAGAAACACTACTTAAGACTATTAAGAAAGTCATATAATGATTAATTTTTCAACTGTCATGTTTTTGCGTTGCTACAGACTTTGCATTCTCTCAAAAATGTTAATTAGTAAAAACAAGATGTACTCTACTCTTCTTTCATCTTATTTAGATGTAAGACTACTTGTGAGTGATCATTGAAGATAAAATGATTGAAAGTTTCAATTGTTTACCATTAGGTAAAATTTGATACAATTTTAGAGGAGATAAGATGTTCTGATTATTTTTATTTAATGGCTTTTGTTAAGCATTTACTAAGTGCCAGGCACAGTTCTAAATGCTGGGGTAGTTACAGGCTTATCAGATTGGACACAGTTCCTATCCCATATTGGGCTCACAATCTTAAACCCACTTTTAGAGATGAGGTAACTGAGGCACTGAAGAAGTGAAATGACTTGCCCAAGGTCACATAGGAGGCAAGTGGAAGAGCTGGGATTAGAACCCAGGTCATTAGGGCCTATAATTCAAATTCACATTTAGGTAATCACGCAGAAAACCACTCTGCACTTTTCAGTGATAACCTGAAACACTGAACGTTGAAATGCTCAACTTCCCCAGGGTGACCAGCAATTGGTATATAAAGTGCTGGACTTCAGCATCCTGCAGGCAACTCATACTTGAACTCATGATGGCAAAATTGAAAACATTCAGCCTGTGGTCTGAGGTGCAGTGATGTTCGCAAGCCTTTGAAAATCTGGATTTACAGAAGGGGACAATGTGGTTAATGACTCTTCTGCCAGGGCGAACTACAAAGGCTTTTCAAATGAAGATTTGTTAGCCTTAATATAACAGCAGCTCATCCATTACCCAGCAAGTTTTATGCGTTTTCACAAAACATCTTGGGAAACACCAACTTTGGTAAAGAAAATAAAATCAATCTTTCTTGTTTCTTCATTTTCTGATTGGCCTGTTGATTTAGTAGTAGAGCAATAGTATTTACTGAGCATCAACTGGTTGCAACACAGTGATTTAAACACTTGGGAAGTACAAAAGAAAGCACTGACACATTCCCTGTCCACAAGGTGCTTATACTCTATTGGGAATACCAAATAAAAATGAAACACTTCACTGTAAGATTTGAGACTATCAGCTGTTTAGTAATTTTCTATTCCCTTTTCAGCACTTAGAACAGTGCCTGACACATAATACGCACTTAACATATTCCATCATTATTAGTTCTCGTTACAATCCAACTCATACTCTTCATTTTCCCCCAAGATGACCAACTAGCTCAAACTTTAACTTTATCCTTTTGTTTGTGACTCATTGAGCATGTCTTTCTCTCTGTGTGAAGTTTCCTCCCCCTTCAAATCTTCCAAACCACAGCTTCACTGCCCTTTGAAAAAAAAAAAAAAACCTCTTCCACCAGGAGACATTTCCAGGCTATTTCCCATCTTTTTGATCAGGTTATCTCAATATCCACTCTTACCATTTGCTGTATGATCCTGGGCAAAACATTTAATCTCTCTGTGCTTGAGTTTTGCTTTCTGTAAAACTCTTCTCCTCCCTTTTACACTGTGAGCCCCATATGGGACAAGGGACTGTGCCTGGTTTGATTTAACTGTGCTCACCGCAGTGCTTGGCCCAGTGCTTGTCATGTAGGAAGTGTTTAACAAATACTACAGTTTACATTTGTTTACTTATTCTGGTGATTCACTCAATGATCTATTCATATTTTTGTTTGCTTTTGTTGTTACCAGTTGTACCTGTTTTTCCTTTTTGTGCCCATTATAGGTATAATATATATGTACCTGCCTGTTTCTCCAGTGAGTGTAAGCACCTCAAGGGCAGAGTGCTGTACTAAGAACCTCAATTACCAAGAGAAGTAGCATGGTCTTGTGAAAGCAGGTCAAGCCTGGGAGTCAGAAGACCTTGGTTCTAATCCTGGCGCTGACACTTGTCTGTTGTGTTACCTTGGGCAGGTCAACTTCTCTGTGCCTCAGTTACCTCATCTGTAAAGAGGGGATAAAGACTGTGAGGCCCCATGTGGAACAGGGATTGTATCCAAGCTGATTATCTTTTAGTACAGTGCCTGAAAAATATTGAACACTTCACCAATACAAATTAAAATACCCAATAAAAACTGGATGAAACATTAATAGAAGGAGCTCACAAGGTAGTTACCCACACATGACACTCAAAAACACAAAAGCCCCACAACTATCACCAATCTGGACTGTAAGCTTGCTGTGGGCAGATAATGTGCCTGTCATATTGTTATATGGTACTCTACCAAGCATTTAGTACTGTGCTCTGCACACAGTAAGCACTCAATAAATATGACTGACTGACCTCAAAATCTATGCAACATATTTATGTGTTTCTATAGATGAAATCAAAATATATGTGGTCTCAGGGACTAAATTGCTAACAAAAGACCTTTAATTAATTAAATACATTCGGAATATGGAACACACTGACTGTCTTTATTGAATTTTCTCCCTTAAAGGTTTATTAATAATCCCGATTTGAAATTTGTTTGGCAGACCTCCCAGACGCTCAAGAGAATTTCAGAATGTGGTTCTCATTTTTCCAAGTTGCATGCTAAAACACCCATTAATTCAACCAAACAATGGTATCAATACTAGTTATAAAAGCCATTTCTAGATTCCTGCAAAACTATTGGATCTGATATGTACATTTAGAGTGTTGTAAGTTGCTCTTCACAAATGAGAATGAATGAATTCAATAATAAAAAATACAGAAATGAATACAATAATAACAATAACCGTGATATTTGTTAAGAGCTCTTAGTAAGTCCTAAGTGCTGCGATAGATGTATGATAATCAGGTCAAACACAGTCCTGTAGCACTTGGGGCATTCAGTCTAAGTAGGAGGGTAAATAGATCTTGAATTGCCATTATACAGATTTGGAAACTGAGGCACAGAGAAACTAAGCATCTTGAGAGAGGTCATACAATAGTCAAATGGCAGAGTTGAGTTCTCTGACTCCTAGCCCGTGCTCTTTGCACTAGGCTACACTGCTTCCCCAAACACACTTTCTTCCCCTTCCCATTTTTACTGCCTAGGGAAAAAAAATGCATACAATTTCTCACATTTAGTTTAAGATTTATATCAATTCTTATGAAGCAGACTGCAAACATTCTTGATAATGTGATTCAGGTTAAGGATTTAGAAATAACCCTTTCTACAATGGGATGCAGCTTAAAAAATATTCAGGATCCTCTTCCTAAGATGTTAGGCACTATAACTCGAAGAATCATTTTGACACAAAGGTTTCAATAATGTTTTCTATTGAAAGTGATATTTCAGGGTATTTTTTTAAATGATACACACATGCAATCTTTTCATCCATTTAAGGTTCATAGGCATCAATCTTGTTTGATCATAAATCATGAGCACCCCCTGGGAAGAGGCCATATCTGCCCAACTGAATTTATTTGGCACCCAACAAAGTTCGATGCATTTCTAGTTGGTTAAAACTAATTTTTCATGATGACGATGATTCTGACTCTGACAACGATAAAACATCCTGCAAAATCCAGTGGGGGGAAGGGAAAAAAAATGGCTGAAGGACACTATTCAGAAACTACCATTGTAATCTAAAATCATGTGGTGCAGGAATAGGCTATAGGAAAAAATGAAAGACATATGGTCCCTCACTTTCAGAAGTTTGAAATGTAAAATGTCCTGCAATGAAATATGAAATTATATAGAAACAATGTATTGGGAAAGCAGGAGATTGCTGCAGTCAGTAACGGGCTTTGGAGTCAGAGGTCATGGGTTCAAACCCCGGCTCTGCCACTTGTCAGCTGCGTGACTTTGGGCAAGTCACTTCACTTCTCGGTGCCTCAGTTCCCTCATCTGTAAAATGGGGATTAAGACTGTGAGCGACACGTGGGACAACCTGATTCCCCTGTGTCTACCCCAGCGCTTAGAACAGTGCTTGGCACATAGTAAGCGCTTAACAAATACCAACATTATTATAACCTTGCCCATTCAACTATGTCACAGCTGACCTTTCCACGCCACTGAGAGGCTGGATAACTTGTTTACGGCTGATCCGGAAACTACCATGCCTAACCCAGAATGGCCAGTTCTTCGGGGGTGCTGATGACAGTAGCATCAGTAGCGATGGCTATTTCTATCACTGAACAAGCATTTTAAAAGCTAATACTGCCAAGTACTAGTAATAGTAATATTAAGCACTTACTGTGTACAGAACACTGTACTAAGTGCTGGGAGAAAATACACAAGTTTCTGTTAGTCCTGATTCCTGTCCCTCGGGTTCTGTCCTAGTTCTTCAGACCTTAATGACGGAGAATGGGACAGAATCCCAATAAGAATGATTGTCCAACATAAAATGGGACTTTGGATCACCTGACACTTAGTTGTCCTGACCTTGACTTGTACCCCTAGGATTCACCACAGGTAAGTCCTCAGATGGGGGTCCTAGACTACATTCCTTAGACCCAATAGGAATCAAACAAGTTAGGGAAGGTACAGTCTACCTTTCAAAGGGGGAAAGACTAAGCAAGAGCAAACAGTGAATGTACTTCAATCTGGAATGTATGTTTTCACACCATTTGGAATGCATGCTTTGAGAGACATGGTTATTCCTCAACAGGACTCCTGTTATAGCTACCCTCCTTAGTATTGTGGAGACAGTTTGTGTTACCAAGACTGTGTGTTTAGTTTCCAGGAAGAGAAAAAGTCATCAAGTCAAATACCAAGTCCCAGGGAATGAGTGGAAACTTGTACGATGTTCAGACGTCAGAGAACTGCAGAGGATATGCCCTTCACTAACTGGAGAAAGAAAGTGGCTTGATTTTTTTCCCCCCACTGATTTACTTAAGCCCCCTAAAATTACAGGGTATAAATCTCAGGAACAAACACTGAGGGGAGAGTAAGAAGTTATAAAACTCACAAAGTTGTTTCATAAATAAAACGGATGCTCCACTTAAAATAGATCCCATTTAAAGAAATGAAGGCTTGTTTTAATTAGAGTACTACATAATACATCATAACAAAGTGAAAGGACTCTATGGCTTTCAGAAAAATATAGGAAGAGAGGTCCTGACCACCCTTGGGGTGAAAGCATTTTACAAAAAAAAAAAAAAAACGCAGAGTTCTTGGCAATCTCAAGTGAGAATAAACCATTTCAGTTAAATGCATTTTTCAAACCAATGTCTTCTATTAAATGATATTCAAATAAAAGGCATAATAAATAAAAGGCACAGGCTTGAAAAATAGTTTAGCATACTCTGGGGGCAAGAAAACCAAGATAATCTCTTAATTGCAATACCTATATTTAAGATTTTGACCATAAAGTAGGTTAGCAGCCAGTACAGCTTAAAAATACTATCATTAGATTCAGAATGGTACTTTCAAATTCAGGCAAACTTCTACACCATGCCAATTAAAACACTCCAGCTCCCTGCTCCTGAAAGTACGGTAGCTTCAAATTGAACCAATTTTTAACATTTTGAAATATTTATCATATTCTTACTGTAATGGCATATATTTGAGTAATTGTTAGAGTCGTGTTGTTAATAAACTTCTTGAAGAAGCAAAAACATTCTTTTTTTTTTTTTGTAGTGTGCTTCCACTTAAAAATGACAGATGGTAAATATACATTTGGAAACCTCGCCAAAGCTACTGTACTCTTTGGTGCTACTATTTTTGGAAGACTGGTAGCCTGGAATTGTGATCAATTTTGGCTTTCGTTATTGGTTCCAGATTTTAGAGCAATCCATCTAGTTTCTCTTGACTGATTAAGAATGAAAAAAACGTACATCGAGGATAAAAAAAATCCATACTTTACAAAAAGCCACTCAATGCTTAAACAGCAAAAAGATTAAAGTAGATGATATAATCTTCCCAAACATTATAGTTTTGAACATATCAAATAATGATCAGCAGGCACTCTGCACCATGGATAAAAAAAGAGGTGTAATCTGCCTATCCTTTGGTCATCATTGTCAGATAATACAGTCAGTAAGGTGCCTCTCCTAGATGTTAGGCATGTTCAAGATGTCTTTTTCTAATTCAGAAAGAGATATATTTTGCTTGTAGTTTTAAGCAAATATGTAGTGTCAAACAAGTGTATAATACTGGGATGCCTAAGAAGGAGGACTTAACAGGGAACTGAGGTGAGCGCCCTTTACGGGAATGGTGAGGAAGGTGTGTCTCGTTGAAAGCAATGAATGTAACTCTATCCTATCACTACTGGGTGCATTATGAAATTAATGTAGACACTGAGGTATGGGACACAGGTGGTGAATGCCAAATTAACACTGCTTGATGTGCAGCACTTAAAGTTTTCTTTGACCTAGCATGCTTCTCCTTTGCTACAATAACATGTTTGCCCTCAAAGGACTGAATAACTCATTGGCAGATCCGACACCCAGAGGACAAGTCTCAAGTGGCAATTCCCAAGCACCAGTGTCAGTGAAGCACATTTTGAGGTTGGTCACAATTTTATATTTATATAGCAGATTCTGTTACATTACCATATCCATAGTTGGGCCCCACAATGAAATAGAGAAATGAAAATCTTAGAGCGAGTCCAAGGGATAGTCATAAAGAATTCTAAGATATATGATGCAAGTTTGAAAGAACTGGGACTGTTCACCATGGATAAGGGGGTGATTTGATAATGGTTAAGCATATAAATGGCTCTTATTCGAAGGATGAAGGCCAGCTGCCTCCATCTCCACTGAGAACCATCAAGAGGAAATGGGCATCAGAAGAAATTCAAATATTAGGAAGAATTTTCTGAAAGCAAACTTGTTTCTGCATAAGAATGGATTAGTGGTTCCTGTCCACTGTTACCCTGAAACAGTTGGGAATCCAATTCTCAAGTCTCTCTAAGCTATACCTGGTAAAAGGAAAAGGTGTGGCCTAATGGAAAGAACACTGGCCTAGGAGTCAGAGGACCTGGGTTCTAATCCTGCCTCTGCCAAGTACTTGCTGTGTGACCTTGAGCAAGTCACTTAACTTCTACTAAGTTAAGTAGTAACTTAGTACTCCTACTCAGTACTAGGTAAGCCCTTGGCAGGAGGTCTGTGCCCTAAATAATTAATTTGTATCTAGGCCAGGTTTAGATCTGTGTTTGACATACAGTAATAACAATATAATTCTTATAGTATTTGTTAAGCGCTTACTATGAGCCAAGCACTATCCTAAGCGCTGGGGTAAATACAAGGTAATGAGATTGTCCCACATGGGGTTCACAGTCTCAATCCCCATTTTACAGATGAGGTAACTGAGGCAAAGAGAAATTAAGTGACTTGCCCAAGGTCACAGCGGACAAGTGGCAGAGCCAGGATTAGAACCCAGGTCCTCTGACTCCCAAGCCTGTGCTCTTGCCACTAGGCCATGCCGCTTTCCAGTAAATGCTTAACAAATACCATTTTTCCAAAAAAAAAAAAAAAGGATGAGATAAATTTGAGTCTGCTTAAACTATATTCTCCATTTCACCACATAGAAAACCTAAGGCTATCTTCATAATTTAACATATGGTGAGAAGCAACATGCCCTAGTGGACAGAGTATGTGCCTCGAAGTCAGGGAAACTGTGTTCTATTGCTGGGCTCTGACAATTGCTTGCTGTGTATGACCTTGGGCAAGTCACAACTTCTCTGTGCCTCAGTTTCCTCAACAGTAAATTGGGGATTAAATACCTGTTTTCCTTCCTATTTAGAAGTACTTACTGTGGGACAGGGACTGAGTCTCACTTAATAAACTTGTACTTACCCTAGAACTTCTACAAATAAGAACCCCTTATTACCATAAAAAGTGCTTGTAGTATCAGGCAATCAAGATTTATATTTCCATCTTTAAGCCTCAGGAGTTCTAAATATTATCATGTAAAAGTTAGTCTTTGTAGCTTCAGTTGGTATTCTTTCTACTTCCTAATAGTGATTAAATCTTGATTTGGGCCATTCTGTTTGAGAAACTGATTGGACCATGATTACTGGAGAACTTCACAGGGCTAACAAGATTCTGGTGGGAGTTTCTAACCCTGCACTTCCCTTGGATTGCTCTCAACAGTATGAGTACAAACTTCAGTCCTAATCAATCCACCAATCAATTGATGATGCTTACTATAGTAAATATTTGGGAGGATACAATACAAAAGAATTAGTGGACATATTCCCTGCCCAAAATAAGCTTTCGGTCTAGTGGGGGAGACATACATTAATGTAAATAAATAATTTATCATATATAATTGAATTTAATATGCTTATAGCTAAAAGGCCCTAATTCCTATTTTCAATACCCTGAACTAAACATTTATGAGTCATTTAACTTCCTGCTTCCAGAACCATACAATCTAATGCATGAGTCGGACAAATACTTTTATTAAAAGTGGGAATGCAAGATTCAGAGTCAGATAGACCCAGAAAATTCCCCATCCAATCCTTTCCCACTTGCCCTTAATATTTTCCTCATTTTTGTTCCTCCTGACTTGAGAAATCCAGACAGATAGAATGCCATACTGTTTTAAACTGTAACCATGCTAGGGTAACTCTAGGCTGCTAATTCAGTTATCTTGATGCATAGCTTTAGTCAGAATATTGTGTTTAACTAACGGTCCTAAGCTTCAGTGTCACTGTCAATCTACTGTAGTTGATATCCTCTCGTGAAGATTTCCTAAACATAGAATTAACTAGACTAAAATAAATGGGGATTTTTTTCTGCCAAGAACACAAATTTGCTTACTATCAAACTGAAAGCACTTGTTGGGCAATTTCCTTGTACGCAGGGATCACATCTATCAACTCTGTTGTATTGTACTCTTCCAAGCACTTAGTACAGTGATCTGTACCTTGTAAACACTCAATAAACACCACTGCTTGATTGTTGATTTTACTGTTTCAATTCAATATGTTTGGAGAGGTCAGGTAAAAAGCCTAATTGAGACATTCTTTTTTTTTTTTTTTACTGTATTTGTTTAGCGCTTATAAGGCAGGCGTACTAAGCACTGGGATAAATACAAGTTAATCAGGATGGACACAGTTCATGTCCCACATGGGACTCACAGTCCTATTCCCATTTTACAAATGAGGTAACTGAGGCACAGAGAAGCTAAGTAACTCGCCCAAGATCACACAGCCGAAAAATGGTGGAGTTGGAATAAGAACCCAGGTTCTTCTGACTCCCAGGCCCATGATCTAACCAGTAGGCACCATTAGCACTGCTCTTCTAAAATATTCCAAGTAGTACTCTTTAACATTTATTTCTATCTCTAAAAATAGATAGGCAATTGAAGCAAAATAATTGATTAGCAATATAAAGCTGTCAACCAAGATACTGCAATGTTCTAAAAGTTAATTAAAGGTATTAATTTAAAGAAGTGAGAGGAAGAAAAGTGTTCTGTGGAAGCTACCAGAACAAAATTGATGCAGTGTAAAATTTTTCCATCAGCTTTGGAAAAATTAAACTCTCAGTTGATTCTTTTGATGATTTTGATAATTTATGAAAATCTTCTTTATTAGAAGTTGACAAGTTTAGCTTCAGACAAGTAAACAAGAGCCAGGAAAACAATAAATTTCAAAGGAAGGATTGCCATAACCCAGATAAAGTTTGCTAAATATGCTACTTAGTTTGCCATCTGGACAGGTAATATGTACCAATTCTGTTGTATGGTGCTCTGCCAAGTGTTTATTACAGTGCTCTGCATACAGTAAATGCTCAATAAATATGATTGCAAATCATGATTTGTAAATCAATTGCAAAGTGTTCTTACCATTTAATCAGTTGACTTTTAACTGAAAAAAATGCATGCGATTCTACTTGTAGAGTGTTATCAATTCTAGGGAAAGAAAAGTTTATATTAAGAACTATGTCTATGTAGTAAAATCAGGTATTACCATCTCCAGCTAAGAATCAGGATGTGAACTTCACTAGGCAACTAAATAGCAAACATCCCCTATGTGTGAGATACACTTAATGATGACTCGGAGGATAAATGAAGCCTCAAAAAGCCTGACTGCCAAGAAAGGCCACCGAATAAGTATTCTGTTCTGAATTAGAGCTAATAATAATAAGAATTATGATAATCATGGTACTTGTTAAGTGCTTACCATGTGACATGTATTATTCTAAGCACTGGGGTTGATAAAAGTCAAGCAGATTTGACACAGTCCCTGTCCCACAAAAGGCTCACAGTCTAAGTAGAAAAGACTAAAATTGAATCTTGATTTTACAGATGAGATAACTGAGCCACAGAGAAGTGAAGTGACTTATTCAAGGTCTCACAGTAGACAAGTGACAGAGCTAGGATAGAATCCAGGTCTTCTGACTCCCAGGTCCATGTTCTTTCCTCTAGGCCACACTGCTTCCCTACCCTTTTAAGCACTTTATATTTAACCCCACCCTCAGCCCCACACCACTTTATGTACATTACTGTATTCTTTTTGTTTCAAATGTCTGTTTCCTCCTCTAGACGCTAAGCTCCTTGTGGACAAGGAATGTTTCTACCAACTATAATGTATTCTCCCAAGGACTTAGGACAGTAAGTGCTCTGAACATAATAAGCACTCAATAAATAATAATAATAATGTTGGTATTTGTTAAGCGCTTACTACGTGCAGAGCACTGTTCTAAGTACTGGGGTAGATACAGGGGAATGAGGTGGTCCCACGTGAGGTTCACACTCTTCATCCCCATTTTACAGATGAGGGAACTGAGGCACAGAGAAGTGCAGTGACTTGCCCACAGTCACACAGTTGACAAGGGGCAGAGTCAAGATTGAACCCATGACCTCTGACTCCCAAGCCTGGGTTCTTTCCACTGAGCCATGCTGCTTCTCTACCACTGATAGATTGATTGATTGACTGTGAACAAGTTTTATCCCTAATTTGGATCAACTAGTTTTCCAGTGATTGTCATTAGAGGCCCTGGGTGAGAGATCCAAAAAAAAAAAAGGCAGTTCGTTCTATCACTATTAACAATCAAATCAATCCCATACCTTGTTGAGAATGGGACACAGTATCGTCTCCTAAGCAAAAGTCCTAAAGAAAAAAGCGACCTAGAATATTGGTCGCTTGATCACTGAAATCCTAGGGTGCATTACTAACCTGTGACTATTGTATTTGAGCAGCACTATCCAGAAATGCACTGCTACTGTTGAGTTGGGGGTGTCCTAGACTGCCACTTTGTTGGGGGCAGGGAACTTCATTTATTCATTCATTCAAAAGCATTTATTGAGTGCTTACTATGTGCAGAGCACTGTACTAAGCGCTTGGAATGAACAAGTTGGCAACAGATAGAGACAGTCCCTGCCGTTTGACGGGCTTACGGTCTAATTGGGGGAGACAGACAGACAGAAACAATGGCAATAGAGTCAAGGGGAAGAACATCTCGTAAAAAGAATGGCAACTAAATAGAATCAAGGCGATGTACATTTCATTAACAAAATAAATAGGGTAATGAAAATATATACAGTTGAGCAGACGAGTACAGTGCTGAGGGGATGGGAAGGGAGAGGGGGAAGAGCAGAGGGAAATGGGGGGAAAAGAGGGTTAAGCTGCAGAGAGGTGAAGGGGGGGCGGTAGAGGAAGTAGAGGGAGAAAGGGAGCTCAGTCTGCGAAGGCCTCTTGGAGGAGGTGAGTTTTAAGTAGGGTTTTGAAGAAGGGAAGAGAATTAGTTTGGCGGAGGTGAGGAGGGAGGGCATTCCAGGACCACGGGAGGACGTGGCCCAGGTGTCGACGGTGGGATAGGCGAGACCGAGGGACAGTGAGGAGGTGAGCGGCAGAGGAACGGAGCGTGCGGGGTGGGCAGTAGAAAGAGACAAGGGACGAGAGGTAGCAAGGGGCAAGGTGATGGAGAGCCTTGAAGCCTAGAGTGAGGAGTTTTTGTTTGGAGCAGAGGTTGATAGGCAACCACTGGAGGTGTTTAAGAAGGGGAGTGACATGCCCAGATCGTTTCAGCAGGAAGATGAGCCGGGCAGCGGAGTGAAGAATAGACTGGAGCGGGGCGAGAGAGGAGGAAGGGAGATCAGAGAGAAGGCTGACACAGTAGTCTAGCCGGGATATAACGAGAGCCCATAGCAGTAAGGTAGCCATTTGGGTGGAGAGGAAAGGGTGGATCTTGGCGATATTGTAAAGGCGAATCCGGCAGGTCTTGGTAACGGATAGGATGTGTGGGGTGAGCGAGAGAGACGAGTCAAAGATGACACCGAGATTGCGGGCCAACTTGTCTACCAACTCTGTAATATTGTATTTTCCCAGGTGCTTAGTACATTCTCTGCACACAGGTAAGTGCTCAATAAATGTGATTGACTGACTGACAGAAAGATGCTCTAAAATCTGACTCCCTGGACTGACACAGTGGAAAGAGCTCAATGCTGGGAGTCAGAGAACCCAAGTTCTAGGTCAAGTTCCACCAATCGACTGCTCTGTGACCTTGGGTAATCACTTAAAATCTTGGAGATTCAGCTAGTCATCTACAAAATGGGAATAAAATACCTGTTTTCCCTCTTTTCTAGATTGCCTGGAAGTGCCCAACTCCAAAATGTAAGGCATCTCATTGATAATATCATTGTTTGGCAGTGAAATCAGTCAATAAATCCATAGTTTAAGGGAGTGTTTACCTTATGCAGAGCATGAGACTAAGTGTTTGAGAGAGCACTTCAGTGATGTTAGACACAATCCCTGCCCTCAAGAAGCTTATATTTGGAGGTAGATCTTCTATTTCTCTTAAAATTTGGAAATCCTTTGGAAAACAAGCCAAGTGACTAGGAATGATATTATGTCCTTATGATTATATTATTATTATGTCAATATCTTGGTTTTTAATTTGAGGTTTATGTCCCAAGTCTGAAGTCAAGTGATAGGCACACGAGTAGATCCTTTAAACTGGGGTTGTATTTAATAGGATGAGTCGCTAGGTTATTATTGTTCACTGTTAGAGTCCTCAGACTCCAATGAATTCAACCAGAAATGAAAACATCATACCCTGGAGAATTCTCAGAGTCACCAAGTTTTATTAGGAGTGAGAACTGAAAAATAGAAGATTATTACTTATCAGTTTATGAACTTAGAAAACACACATTTCAAAGCTTCGGAGCCTGGTACTATAAACTAGCTGAGTTAAGACATTTCATTATACAAACCGACAAGTTTATATGCCACACAGCCACACTGTCGGGCATTCATTCAGCCTACTTATAAACAAGAACTGAACAAGCTATTTACATAAGGCAAAACACACCAACTAATGTATGTGAAACTATGCTAAGTCATAGACAATGCCAGATCATGTCATCAAGTCACTTCACTTCTCGGTGCCTCAGTTACCTCATCTGTAAAATGGGGGTTAACTGTGAGCCTCATGTGGGACAACCTGATTACCCTGTATCTACCCCAGCGCTTAGAACAGTGCTCTGCACATAGTAAGCGCTTAACAAATACCAACATTATTATTATTACTTTAGCACTGGTTTTAATTACAAAAATTGCAATTAATTTTAAGCTATATGTTAGTATAAAGAGGTAACTAGGTGAAGAGACTCCAAATTCCATTTTTAAAATCCACCTGTTGATGAATTTGAGACCAAAACCCTGCTTGTAGATAGATTCATTTTATTGAATCTAAAATGTAGCTTTCATTAAAAAAACAGTAATTTTAATTACAAATGCAATGCCAGAAAGTCACTAAATGGATCAGTAAAGCAAAATGTAATTGTTCAATTTTATCATTACTCTGGGCCAGGCTTGGTACTAAATGTTGTGGTAGATATTTTAGGAAGAAGATCTAAAGATTAAAGAAAGAAGAGGCTGAGGCTGGGAGATCACTGAGCCTCAGACAAAAAGGTAACCATTTAGGTGTACTGGACAAGCAGACCTAGGAAATGTTGTGGCTGAAAACCTGACAGAATTTAGTGACTGACTCAATGTGAAAACTAAGACAGCAAGTAATCAAAGATGACATGGTGGCAGGATTCTGGAACAGGGATAAATGGGGTGGTTGTGCTGTCTTGCACTGGAATGTCATCTTTCAACAGTAATATATATATATATCCCAGAGAACAGCATGGTTTAGTGGAAGGAGCATGGGCTTGGGAATCAGAGGTCATGTGTTCCAAATCAGCCTCCGCCATTTATCAGCTGTGTGACTCTGGGCAAGTCGCTTTATTTCTCCATGCCTGTTACCTCATCTGTAAAATGGGATTAAGACTGCGAGCCCCACATGGGAAGACCTGAATACCTTGTATCTATCCCATTGCTCAGAACAGTGCTTGTGCCATAAATAGTAAATGCTTAACAAATTCCATCATTATTATTATAAAGTTTTTTAATGGTATTTGTTAATCAAGCAATAGTATTTACTGAGAGTTTACTATGTGCACAGGACTGTACTAAGTGCTTGGGAGAATACAACAAAGAAACAAAAGCGATCAGAGCTTGGAATTAATTTAGTTCATTGTTATCAGAGCTATGTCAGCTACTTTGCAATGGGCAGGGGAGAAGGTGGATCCCAGGGAGAGGATAAAGCACCAGTATACCCAAACAGTTACTTCACTATCTGCTGAAATGGACAGGAGAAGAAAACTTTTACAACCCTATGAAGCGAAACCTCAGACAATGTTGCCTAGCTGGAGAGAGGAGGGAAACTAAAGAAGATAACAGGTTTGACCAGTCCGCAGTGATCAGGAATGGAGTGATTAACTTTAGACAGAAGCTCTAAAAAAAAATCTTGATGTCTAACAATGGAATTGACAGAAGCACCCAATACTGAAAGCTGAAAATGTAACAGCATAGCCAAGGGCAACTTCTACATAAAAATAGTCCAAGAAGGGCTATCCATCACACTGACACTCAGAGTTAAAAATCCCACAGTTAACAACAATAAGTGAAGTTCACTCTTTTTTCCCCCCTCTTTCTAGATGCATATGGGTGTGTGTGTTTATGCACCCCAAAATTCCTAAATATGCTAGTGGATATTTAGCTAGAACTATAAGCGTGGACCAAAGGAGGAGATCCAGGAGATTCATACTATGGAACAAACTTCAATCTGTTTACCGAAATACCTTTGTGTTGTGGGACTCAAAATATCAGATTTCCCCAGATACCTCTTTTCTCCACAGTTGATGGTAGAACAGAGAAGCAATGTCGCCTAGTGGATAGATCACAGGAACCGGGAGACAGAAGGACTTGGGTTCTAATTCCAGTTTGACGACTTGTGTGCTGCATGACCTAGAGCAAGTAACTTCCCCTATGTCTACCCCAGCGCTTAGAACAGTGCTCGGCACATAGTAAGCGCTTAACAAATACCAACATTATTATTATTAACTTCACTTCTCTGTGCTTCAGTGACCTCATCTGTAAAATAAGGACTGAGACTGTGAGTCCATTTGGGAGAGGGACTATGTCCAACCTGATTAGCTTGTAACTATCCCAGCCTTAGTACAGTCACATAGTATGCACTTAACAAATACCATTAAAAAAAAAGGAATAGGAGAGGTTCATTTAAGAAAAGGAACCAAGGTTTTGTTACTTGGAATATTATCCACTAAATGATACCTTGTGATTTTGGGAAGAAGGAGAAAACAAAATCAGAGTGAGAAAGGAGAAGACAAAAGATGCTGTTTTTTGTGTTTGATCTTTCTTACGACAAAGTTCTTGGAGGAGGGAGGAACCTATCATCACAGTTACTTATTATCACAACATTATTACACACCAGAAGCTTTAATGGGTGCATAAGATGCAAAAGGTGTGCCCTATCTGATCGACCTCCACCTGTTTGAAGGTGTTGATTTATGACCCACTAATGCCACTTCCTCTGACTGGTTCCTGCAAACTTGATCTTGAATAACTTGAATAACAAGTGCCAGGCATTGTACTAAGTGCTGGGAGGGATACAAGCAAATCGGGTTGGACACAGTCCCTGTCCCATGTGGGGCTCACAGTCTCAATCCCCATTTTGCAGATGAGGTAACTGAGGCACACAGAAGTGAAGTGACTTGGCCAAGGCCACCTAGCAGACAAGTGGAAGAGCCAAAATTAGAACTAAAAACCTTCTGACTCCTAGGCCTGTGCTGTATCCACTACACCATGCTGCTTCCGCGTTTGAATGTGATACACTCACACCTAGTGATTGATTTTGCTAAACCAAAAATAATCTGTCAGGGACCACCAAGGTGTTTACTTAGAAGAGATTTTTTTCTATTTCCCTAGGTCTTCACACACACTCACAAGAACACCACTTTGGCAGAATAAAATACATGGAACTTTTGTTAAAACAACTTATCCTCCTCGTCGATTGACCATATTTATTAACAGTGAAAAGATTTATATGCAAGCATTCAGCTACCTGGCTGATAATATCAGGAGCTATTTATGTGACTCTTTGAAAAGAACCAACGTATCCCCCCCCCCGAAAAAAAAAAGATCCAGGATGGGTAAATGGGTGAATTCCTACTCTTCTCAAAGAACATAAACATACTTCCTTTATTCTATGTAAAAAACCTCAGAGATAACAACTTTGTGACAGGTGCTTTTGTTTGAAGGAAGTTGCAAAAATATTTTAGAGGCACTCTGAAAGGTAAACATGATTTCTTGGTGATAGAGTACGTCTCTCCTGAGGCACTAGAGGAAAACTCAAAAAGAAGCATGTGATATTTTGAAGTTGTGTCAGTTTGTCTTCCCGAGGGAAAGGATAAACTATAAATCTATAGTAGTCTGGAATGCTCATAATAAAACTCATACCTTCAAGGTCCAATTCTTATATCTTTTATCCTCCAAAAGGAAATTTTTAAACATTACTTGAAACGGCACTTTTGATCATTTCCATCATTTATATGTTTATACTAAACGTCTCTCCTCCTGTAGACTGTAAACTCACTGTTGGCAGGGAACGTCTGTTCTATTTTTATATGTACTCTCCCAAGTGCTTAGTACAGTGCTTTGCACAAAGCAAGTGCTTTAAAATATGAAGGTTTAATGGATTCTCATTCTCATAACCCTCATTTTATAGGAGTATTGGGTAGTTTTATGAATAGAGAAGAGAAGAAAAGACCCGGATAAAATGTCATTCGTCCATCCCATCAATTGCTTTTGTGTGTGAGAGTGTGTGTGTGTATACAGCTGTCCTTACTTTTTGAAGATGAGTCTACTCAGAGTATGATCCTATGCATGCATGCATGCATCCCTGACTTAAACTTAGATATTTCTGCATTAATGGATTTGTCCAACACAAATCTGTTTCTGCTTTCAAGACTGCCTCCTGTCATCCCAATCTTTGAGGATGCTTGCTCAAGGAGAGCAACCTCTCTTGCCAATTGCTCCTAGCTGGGCTGGTACACCTGCTACAGTAGTCTCCCAACTGTCCAATGCTACTTCACATTATTTGAAGCTGTGCTTCACTATGTCTCTCTATTTTTTTCCTGTCTCCTGGCTTGTATGTACCCCCTTTCAGTTCTCCAGTACAACAACTGCTTGCGTAAATTGCTGTTACCCATTCAACTCCTATGTCTTGCCCAGTGGAACAGTGTTTCAATGCATTCTAGGATCTCATCATTCGTAACCTTATGCTGCCATGTTATCTTCGTATGGTTCGTAGATGGTGTTAAGGAAACAGCTCGAAGAAGCTGAATATATCTTCTGTACTAGGTCAAGGTCTTGATGAGTCAATCAGTAGGATTTATTGACTGCTGATTCAATGCATAGTACTATACTGAGCACTTAGAGAAGGATAATAAACCTAGTAGACATGTTCCCTGACATCAGAGCACAGGCTTAGAAAAATGGAAATGTGAGTTCTCATCCCAGCTCCTCCACTTGTCTGCAGTGCGACCTCAGGCTAGTCTTCTAACTTTTCCATACCTCAGTTTTTTCTTCTGCAAAATATGGGAAAAAAAAGTGTTTCCCCTCAATCCGTGAGCCCTGGTTAGGATAAGGCCCATGTAGTAAAAGCTACTTTATTATTATTACCAGTCAAAAATAAATGACAAAAATGCTTCCAACATTTTTTCTTGATGAGATAGGCCTAAATGTGAATTGAGGAAATCACCTAAGTTCAATTCAGACAGAAAAGACGGGAGAGGAAGGACTGTAAATTAAATGACATAAAAAAAAGTCAGTACCAGGCCCACCCAGAATTTCTTCTTCTGCCAAAATAAGACAATCTCAGCTGTTATGCGTAATTGCGGCTGCCATCCTCAACGTGAAGAGCGGGAGGGAGAGCAGGCAGCAGTCTGGGGTGGCAGCTGGGACTATTTGTTCAGGGAAAATAGGCACAGAAGGCAAAAGAAAATGGCAGCAGCTAACAGTATGTATGGAAAACTCAGTCAAGCTTGGCTACAGAGATAGCATTGGCAGTGAAGTACAGCAGAGTTTTTGGCCACATCATTCCAGTAACAAACAGGTCTACCCACAAGTCTCCTTTTATTCATTCATTCACTCAATCTTATTTATTGAGCGCTTACTGTGTGCAGAACACTGTACTAAGTGCTTACAATGTACAAATCGGCAACAGATAGAAATAATCCTTAGTGGCTCGCCGCTGAGAAATTGTTCTCTTTAGGTGGTTTTCCCTACACTAAGGCCCTGGTGACCCCGAGGGTCACCTGTCCCATATTCATATCTTTACTACTACTACTTCTATAACTACAACTATTTATAATAATGCTACTATTAATAATGGTATTTGTTAAGCCCTCACTATGTGTCAGGCACCGGTGCAGGAACAAGACAGGTACAGTTTTTGTCCCACACAGTGTTCACAATCTAAATCTAAGAGAGAAGTGGAATTGAATCCCCATTTAACAGATGAGAAACCTGAAGCCCAGAGAAGTTAAGAGAGTTAACCAAGACCACACAGCAGGAAAGTGTCAGAGCTAGGATTAGAAACCTTGTCCTCTGACTCTCAGATAATAATAATAATGTTGGTATTTGTTAAGCGCTTATTACATTCAGAGCACTGTTCTAAGCGCTGGGGTAGATACAGGGGAATGAGGTTGTCCCACATGAGGCTCCCATTCTTCATCCCCATTTTACAGATGAGGGAACTGAGGCACAGAGAAGTGAAGTGACTTGCCCACAGTCACCCAGCTGACAAGTGGCAGAGCCGGGATTCAAACCCATGACCTCTGATTCCCAAGCCCGGGCTCTTTCCACTGAGCCACACTGCTTCTCTAAGATCTGTGTGCTTTCCACTAAGTAGGCCACTCTATTTCCTTTCCATGGGACAAATGACTCAGAGCAAACAGCTGCCCAAGCCAAATCATTTTAATTTGTGACTGCGTCTGTTTATTATTATACTGTACTCTCTCAAGGGCTTAGTACCGCGCTCTGCACACAGTAGGCACTCAATAAATATGACTGAATGAATGATGTGTAAAATATGGAGCAGTTTGAATATTTCTTAAGTACTCTCAATGAATGCTCGATCACATTTATTGAGCACTTAACTGGGTAGAGAGCACTGTACTAAGCACTTGGGAGAGTGCAATATAAAAGAGTTGGTAGCCCACAAGGAGGTTAGAGTCTATAATGGGAGACAGACATTAAAATAAATTGCAGATATGTACATAAGTTCTGTGGGGCTGAGGGATGGGTAAGTGCAGCATGGCTCAGAGGAAAGAGCCCAGGTTTAGGAGTCAGGGGTCATGGGTTCTAATCCCGGCTCCACCACATGTCAGCTGTGTGACTCTGGGCAAGTCACTTCACTTCTTGGTGCCTCAGTTACCTCATCTGGAAAATGGGGATTAAGCAAGTGAACCCCAAGCGGGACAACCTGATTACCCTGTATCTATCTTAGTACTTAGAACAGTGCTCGGCACATAGTAAGCGCTTAACAAATACTAACATTATTATTATTATTATTGTTAAAGATGTGGTTGTCATCTGGGAATATTAAAAGACAAGTCTGTGTCAGGGATGAGTGGGAAGAAAAAAGGGGGACCTTGGAGGTGGGGAAGATCAGATTTGGGGTGCAGCAAAAAGCAATTGCACATGAAAGCCACAGGGAAATGGGGGAGAATTTTTTTTAAAAATTATGGGGTTTGAGGAGGGAGAGAGGAATTAAGTTTTATAATAATAATTATGGTATTTACTAAGCTCTAAATGTGTGACATGCACTGTACTAAGCTCAGGCGTGCATACAAGTAAATCAGTTTGGACATAATCCCTGTCCCACGTGGGGTTCACATTCTCAATCCCCATTTTACAGATGAGGTAACTGAGTCACACTGAAGTGAAGTGATTTGCCCAAGGTCACACAGCAGACAAGGAGGATTAAGGGAGGCAGGACAGAACTGGAGTGGAAGGGTAGGGGTGGCCTTACTGGGTTACCAGCCAGGGATACTAGTACATGACTACATGACAATATTTCCACATCTAAAAGTATCCCGGACATTAGGAAACCACGGCCTTTCTCTGAACTTAATTCCACTGATTCTGGCTTCTCTGGTCACATTCATTAACAATAGTCTCACCAAAAGACTCACTGGGTTTTATTAATTCACACAGAAGCAAATGATACCCAAGAGAGTTGAGCTACAAAAGGTTGCCATTTATTTTGTTAGTTAAGGTACATCCCATGTAGCAGTACTTCACAGTACATTTTCTGGACTGAATGAAGTTTGAGAAATATGAGAACTCACTAGAGCTCTCGACTATAAAATATGAGCTGAAAAGGGAGGTGAGAACTGGGTGATAACAGCAAGCTTTTTGCACTAATGAAGGGAAAGTGATCATTATTTTAAATAACATTATTCAAATTTCATAAGTGAATTTCAAAATAATACCTAGTAGGCAAGCATAGAAAAAGCTGCAGTTGTTATTAATTAGGATTATTTCTTTATTCTGGACCTATAGCTAGATAGGCTGTAGTGCTGCCCCAAGATATAGTTGGCCTTGTACACATGGCCATTTTCATTGTGGGGTAAGATAGCATTTATCTCACGACTTTCTACTCCAACCATAAATCAGGATCCAGAGCAGCAGGAAAACCCATTTGTGAGGGAACTGTCACTTTCTATTTCAGTTGTCTCACTGGGCACGAAAAACAGTTAAAGCCTCAGAATAATAAGAATTGTTGTTGTTTTTTTTTTCTTTTTTTAGGTGCTGAGTAAGGGATACAAGAGAAGAGATACCAGATAGAAGAGATACAAGAGAACCAGATCGGATCCAGTCCCTGTCCCACGTGAGGGTCACAGATGTTCTAGGCCCATATTACAGAGGAATTTGAGGTGCTGAGAAGTTAAGTAATTTTCCCAAATTCACATAGCAGAAGTGGCAGAAATACTAGACTCTAGATTAGTGGCAGAGACACTAGAACCCAGGTCTCCTGACGACCACTCCCTTGTTCTTTCCACTAAATCACATTGCTTCTCCAAAAAGGCAGCATCCTCAAACTGTATGTACTCTAACCTTCTTAATAGAATAAACTCATTAACAGGAAGACTTGAACAAAAAGGATTTTGTGGTGTCATTTTTGGCACTTCTTGCTTGACAGACTGGTGCTTGATTAAGTTCACACTCCTCTTTTTTCCTCCCGCTTTGTCAACTGATGAGTGTAACACTGTTTTCTTCTCTCATCACAGTCTCTCACATACCCACTCAACATCACTAGTTCACTCCAGGATTAAGATGGCGGATGGCCGAGGTGAGCCACACAAAGTACCAGTTTATCTGCTCACACGGGAAAACCTGAATTTCTGCCTACTTCAACTAGTTTGTATTTATGTAGAAAATATATCATTTTTTTAAAATATAAAGGCTCTTCATTCTACCAAAACAATTCTTTTTTTGTCCTTCTGGGACAGACAGGGGGAGAGGTGAGGAAGATGAGAAGAAAAAGTTATTCTCTAGGTGTACTCAAATGACTTTTAGAGAAGCCACGAGGCCTAGTGGAAAGAACACAGGCCTGGAAGTCAATTGTAATCCTGGGTCTATTGCTTGCCTGCTATGTGACCTTATGTGAAGCACTCAGCTTCTCTGTACTTCAGTTTCCACATCTGTAAAATGGGGGTTAAATGCCTGTTTTCTCTCCTATTAGACTGTGAGTCCTTTGTGGAACAGGGGCTGTTTCTGGCCTGATTAATTTGTATATCTACCCTAGGGGTAGGACAGTGCTTAATAAATAACAAAATTATTATTTTTTATTGGGAAAAGGGGAAATCTGCAATATCTGTGCCAACAGAAGCATTGAGTTTAATGTGGCTGTCATTGCTCCATCAATCAACCATTGCCTTGGAAATACCGGACCTGTCCAAGTAACTCTGAAAAGAGAGAGAAGGAATCGAGATTCCGACAAAAATATCCCAGTACAAAAATCAACATTGACAACGTCCTGAGTACTGTATACAGAATATATTAAACATTTTGGGAGAGTATATTAGTTATAGGAGACAGGATCTCTGTTCACAAGGAATTCACAGTCTAGCAAGTAAAATGGACACAAAATTTACAGAGAAGAGGAAGGGAGCGGAGTATGTAAAAATAACAGAAAAATGCAATGAGACAATGATTTCTAAATACTGAGGGTCTGCAAAGTTGCTGAGATGATAATTGGGACTGTGCAACTTGGGAAGAAGAAAACTTAATCAGGGAAAGCTTCTTGGAAGAGATGGGACACATCCTATTGAGAGTGGCAGGAGCAGGCACCAGCTAAGAATTAGCTACTTAATTGAACTGCCACATCCTTAAAGAGAGAGAAGGGGAAACCTCAAGTGGTGGAAAAATTGGCTGGCTTGCCCCACCCTAAACCCAGAATTCATCTTGCAGGCGCCACAACAACCATCAATCAAGATATTCAAGGCTCTGAAGCTTGTTCAGAGTGTAAATAACTCTGGTGTATAACTGCTTCCCTAATTGCTCCAAATAAGGCTCCAACTTTAAACTGGAAAAAAAATCCACTCACAACTTTCCTTTTGATATCTTCCATGCAATATTTTCCCACATAATTTTCATTTTCAAAGACTTCTGTGGAAGGCTGTTAACTCGTTGATGAGCTTTCCAGCAAACATTCTGACTAGCGTTGGTGGCTTTTACGGTGTTTGTCTCTCTCCAGTGACACAGAAGCTACACCACCGAGAGATTTTACATAAGATGAAGAAGAAACAGGAACGTTATTCCTGCTACAAGATCTGGGTCAGAGAGGAATCTAACATTTTTGGAAATTTTTGCAAGGCTTGCTGCTAAAGTGCCACAATTCTGCAAATTAGAGAATGGCATCATTCCAAATTACCATTTGAAAACCTTGCAGTTACTTTCCAAAGCTATCAGACCTGCAAAAATCTTATTTGATCCACAGAATCTTAACTTATTCCATTCACATTTATTGATCCCCTCCCTTCTCCTCATGATTCTTAACCTTTTTCTACTGCTAACCAGTCTTTCTACATATCTAGTCTAAGGGAACTGAGATTTTATGTGTAGGCAACACAAATTTGCAAAGATACGGAGATGATAATTGGGACTGTGCAATTTCGATCACAAACCTGGGAGTGAGGAGACCTGAGTTCTAGTCTCAGGTCCACCTGCTGTGTGACTTTAGATGATTCACTTAACTATTCTGTGCCTCAGTTTTTCATCTGCAAAATGGAGGTAATATACCTCTTCTCTCAGACTGTGATTCCCCTTGTAGAAAAAGGACTGCGTCTGATCTGATTATCTTGTATATCTCCTAACAATTGGCATATACTCAACTCTTAATAGATGCCATCATTGTTATTGGTGTTTGTTCATTTACTAATGAAAGAAACTGAGATGCTTGCAAGTCCAGACAGTGGGGGATCCGCAAGAAGCATTCTCGTCCCCTAAACCACAGACCCCATCTAAATCTAGCGGAGTCAAGATCTAGCTGGAAGGTGTAGGGAGACCAGAGAGAATCTGTGTAAATCACAAGGCTAGTTCAAAAAGGTCCCTGGTCAGCAGTCCAGGAAAATCCAGAAGAAAATGACCGCTCTTGTTTAGTCATCATCATGAAGTGTTTATTAGATATATCCACTTGGTGTAGAGCACTCTAAAAGACACTGGGAGAGTTTCAAAGGAATCTAGCAGACACAGTTATTGTAGTTACTAGGGAAAATAGGACTGGGAACTACTTAAGTGTTGATAATTCCATTTTACAGCTGAAGGACAGGAGGTATGGTGAGGCTAATTGATTTTCAAAAGGCTCACTCGGTGAATCAGTGGCAGAGCACTTTTGAACCCAAGTAATAGACCATATATTGTTTTGAAGTACTGATAACCCAGTAGAATAAAAAATACATGAGAGCTTCCAGAGCCTTCCAATTTCTCTTCCTTGGCATTTACTATGTGCCAAGCACTGTACTAAGTACTCAGATAGATACAAGGCAATTGGAGGGGCACATTCCAGTCCCACACAGGGCTCACTTCTTAAAGGGAGAGGAAGAACAGGTATTTAACCCCTGATTTTTGAGTTGGAGAAGTGAGGCACAGAGAAGTTAAGTGACTTTCCCAAAGTCACACAACAGGCAAGTGGTGAAGACAGAATTATAAGCCAGGTCCTGTGACTCCCAGGCCCATACTCTTTCCACTAGACCACACTACTTCTAATCAATAATAAATTATCCTAATCAATAAATGATGCTACTACTTCTAAATTTAAGCGGTATCACAAAACTGCCAAACCTGTTTTTGCCTTAATCTTTTTTTTTTTTTAAACCACAATACCTGGCTCTGAGCACATACCCATTTCTGACTTCGGCTGAGCATTCACAACTGGCCCTGAGTTATTCCTGCTCTCTGTTACGGTATTTGTAAAGCACTTACCCTTTGTCAAACACCATTCTAAGTGCTGGGGTAGGTACAAGTTAATTGGATCTGATACGGTCACTGTCCCGCATGGGGTTAGCAGTCTCAGTAGGAGGTAGAACAGGTATTTGATCCCCATTTTACAGTTGAGGACCCGAGGCACAGAGAAATTACATAACTTACCCAAGGTCACACAGCAAGTAATTGACAGAACTGGGATTAGAGCCAAGTCCTCTGATTCCCAGGCCCTTGCTCTTTCCACTTTTCACTTGCTGCTTCTCCCTTCTCCTCTCTGCCACTCAGGTGACTGGCCTGGCAAGTCAAACGCCCTTCACAGTTTTGAAACACTCTACAGGATAATGATGGTGTTTCCTGTTGAGATCGGGGGATGAATCTTCATCTTGGGACTTGAGAATCTGCACTAAAGAGTTGGTAATATGGTTAGTTGTTTGTGCAGCACTACTTAGACTCTCCCATTCCTGCCATTCGTGTTTTTGATGAAGACAGAGGACAATGAGTTTAATGTGAGACTGAAGAGGCAGAATGTCACCCCTAATTTTATTGTTCCTACTGACTTTCACACACCTATTTATGATATTGCAAGGGGAGGAGTAATCACACTTTGCTAGGAAGACAGACATTTTCAAAGAAGAGGTAAGTTCACCGGTGAAGCCACAAAACTAAGAGGTGTAATGTCCAGCCTCAACAGATGATGTGTCCACTCGATTGTAAGCACCTTGTGGGCAGTTTATTACATTCTCCCAAGTGTTTACTACAGTGTTATGCAAACAGTAGGCATTCAATAAATGCTATAGATTGATTGATTGATGTACTCAGGTCAGAGTAGCATTATTTCTAAATTTTACCTCTAGGAGGCATGACTCTACACCTCATTTCAGCTACCATAAAATGCATGGGTAGTTCTAGAAAGTAGGGCAATAATTGAATTGTAACAGGAATCAAACATCTCTCACTTCCAGTCAGACTTGGAGTTCATTAGTGAAGCACTGAAAAAAAGATTCCCCTTCATTTCATTTTTTTCTGGATATAAACACATTTGAACTTCCTTTCCTCAGGTTTCTCCCTTTATAAGCACTGTTATCATCAGGCTATGAATAGAGCAGTTTTTAACAATTTCTTTTTTCAGGCAATTGTGGAAATTGTGAATATTTGAGAATCATCAAGAACATGACTAAATATTAAACATGGTATTTATTAAGCATTTACTTGCACCTAGAGTAGATGTAAAACCATCAGGTTGGAAGCAGTCCCTGTCCCACAGGTGAAGAGGAAGGAAGAACAGGTATTTAATCCTCATTTGACAGATTGAAAACTGAGGCACAGAAAAATGGGGTGATTCGCCTTCGGTCGCAAAGCATACAAATGGTAGAGCTGGAGCTAGAATGTGGATTTTCCACACTCTTTATACTAAGGCAGGCTAGTATTATTTTGGCGAATGAACTCATGGTTCCTGTCAGATCTATAGCCACACACATCATGTTACGCATCTCCTAAATCAACTTCAGCGACATCTCCTTAATCAACTACAGAGCTTTCCCCTGATTCAGGAAAGAGATACGGAGCCTTGCATAACTGATACAACATTAAGCTTTCCCTGAAAAACTAGATTTTCTTTTTTCCATTTCAGTTGCATCATAGAATTATGATGTGTTATGACTACATTATAGAGCTCCCTGTTGAAAAATGAAAGTGCTGTTCGGTGAGATGAATACTGACTTTAACCTGTGGAAAAATCATTTCTTCCAACAAGAGAGTGTGCAAGGTTAATACCAAAAGTATCAGAATGGAAGCTGGCCAAAACTGATAGCTAATCCACTTGTCTGTTTAAGAATAAGAGTCAGTCCATTTAACTTATTCATTCTGCCTTTCTCCTTTCTTGCTACTTCTACCTTTAATACGAACACTATCTCTAATTAACTAGACAGGCAACGATGTACTGATTCCTGAAGCTTTCTACAGTACCAACACTTTTCAACAGAGTACTGTATTTTAAACATTCCCATCTCTAAACATAACTTTCCCAAAATTGAGAGCTGTGTTGTTCAACAGTGTAAATAGTTTTTCTTTTCTGAAATAGCATTTAATTTGAACCTAAAATCCACCTTGATTAGTCCACTAACAAGACATTCATAAAAACAAAATATTCTTTATCTTAATCATTCTTTGTTTTTTGTTCCTATTTTGGTCAATGAAGCCACAGATACATGACTACATGTGTGCGTGTGAGTACATATACACACACACACACACACAAAAAAAAAAACCTGTTTCTCCTCATGCTTCTTTTTCCCTACCCTGGGTGGCCTGAGTTAAAATTTTGCATAATTTTTTTTTAAATGGCTGTTATGTAATCTCCATCACTGCATCTGTTAGCTGCCTTGGAGGTTGGTAGCATCCTTTTTGATCTTCTATTCCCACTTTCACATGAATCAGCAGGCACTTTTAAATGACTCTACAATAGGTAAGAGCAAAATTATTCAATGACAATTTAAACCCTTCAGCCTCAAAATGTTAACAGGTCCTGATTAAAGAAACGGGTGTTTGCCACCCAATATTTATGATTGGGGCGCTGCCTGAAGGGGTGCATTTGCTGCTTTTCTAAACAGGTATTCTTGAGTAGAAGGAACTCCAGTGAAATCCCCAATAACTCTTTTGTAATCCAGAGTGCTGGTGAAAACGAGATGAACAATGTGACATCATTTGAAGCCTCATTGGGGACCCTTCCCTCTCCCCCAACCTCTTTTCCCTTAGCCTCCTCAGCTCCCCATGTACATTCCCCGAGAGGTCAATTCCAATCCACTTCCCCCGCAGGTGGCAACAGAAATAGCCTCCTTGTGGTCTCTTTTGCTCGTGAGGATGTTGACTCCCTTTCATTCATTCACTCAATCGTATTTATTGAGGGCCTACTGCGTGCTGAGCATTGTACTAAGCATTTGGGAAAGTACAATAGGCAATAAAGAGTGACAATCCCTGCCCACAACAAGCTCACACCTGAAGAGGATTTTCCATATCTCATCGCCCCATAATAACAATAATAATAATAATAATTGTGGTATTTGTTAAGTGCTTACTATGTTCCAAGCACTGTACTAAGCAGTGGGGTGGATACAAGCAAATCGAGGTGGACACAGTCCCTGTCCCACGTGGAGCTCACAGTTTCAATCCCCATTTTCCATCTGAGGTCACTGAGGCACAGAGAAGTCCCTGTCCCACATGGGGCTCACAGTCTCAATTCCCATTTTCCAGATGAGGCCACTGAGTCCCAGAGCAGTGAAGTGACTTGCCCGCGGTCACACAGGAGACAAATGGCGGAGCTGGAATTTGAACCCATGACCTCTGACTCCCAGGCCCGTGCTCTATCCGCTATGGCTTGCTGCTTCTCTGCCGGGCACTGTACTGGGCGCTTGACAGAGTGCATTCCGGCAATAGAGACTGACCATCCCCGCTCATAATGTGGAGAAGCAGCATGGCACATTGGCTAGAGTGAGGGCTTGGGAGTCAGAGGTCGTGGGTTCTAATCCCGGATCCTCCGCTCGGCTGCTGTGTGACCTTGGGCAAGTCACTTCACTTCTCTGGGGCTCAGTTCCTCATCTGGCAAATGAGGTTTGAGACGGAGAGCCCCACGTGGGATGGGGACTGCGTCCAACCCGATTTGCCTCTATCTACCCCAGAGCTTAGTAGAGTTCCTGGCACCCAGTAAGCGCTTAACATAATCATCAACCATCATCGTGATTTAGTGGCTTGGGAGTCAGAGGTCGTGGATTCTAATTCCGCCTCTGCCACTTGTCTGCTGTGTGACCTTGGGCAAGCCGCTTCACTTCTCTGTGCCTCAGTTCCCTCATCTGTAAAAGGGGGATGAAGAGTGTGAGCCCCACGTGGGACAACCTGCTTACCCCAGCGCTTAGAACAGTGCTTGGCACATAATAAGCGCTTAACAAGTACCATCATCATCATCATCATTACTGCTACCTGAAAAGGCTTTTCCCTGAAGAGGGAAACAGCGTGGCTCAGTGGAAAGAGCCGGGCTTGGGACTCAGAGGTCATGGGTTCAAATTTCGACTCTGCCACTTGTCAGCCGTGTGACTGTGGGCAAGTCACTTCGCTTCTCGGTGACTCAGTTACCTCATCTGTAAAATGAGGAAGTAGACTGTGAGCCTCACTTGGGACAATCTGATGACCCTGTATCTCCCCCAGCGCTTAGATCAGTGCTCTGCACATAGTAAGTGCTTAACAAATACCAACATTACTAGTCATTCATTCATATTTACTGAGCGCTTACTGTGCGCAGAGCACTGGACTAAGCGCTGGGAATGCACAATTCAGCAATACAGAGAGGCAACCCCCGCCCACACCGGGCTTCATTCATTCCTTCCTTCATTCATTCAATGGTATTTACTGAGCACTTACTGTGAACAGAGCACTGGACTAAGCGCTGGGAATGCACAATTCAGCGACACAGAGAGACGACCCTTGCCCACACCGGGCTTGATTGCTTGATTCATTCAGTGGTATTTATTGAGCGCCTGCTGTGCGCAGAGCACTGGACTAAGCGCTGGGAATGCACAATTCAGCGATAGAGACAACCCCTGCCCACACCGGGCTTCAATCATTCAATCGCATTTCTTGAGCGCTCACTGTGTGCAGAGCACTGTACTAAGCGCTTAGAAAGGACAATTCAGCGATAGAGAGAGACAACTCCTGCCCACACAGGGCTTCAGTCATTCAATCGCATTTCTTGAGCGCTTACTGTGTGCAGAGCACTGGACTGAGCGCTGGGAAGGCACAATTCAGCGACAGAGAGAGACAACCCCTGCCCACACCGAGGCTTGACTGCTTGATTCATTAGGTGGTATTTATTGAGCGCCTACTGTGTGCAGAGCACCGGACCGAGCGCTGGAAATGCAGAATTCAGCGATGGAGAGAGACAACCCCTGCCCACACCGGGCTTCATTCATTCAATCGCATTTCTTGAGCGCCTACTGTGTGCAGAGCACCGGACTAAGCGCTGGGAAGGCACAATTCAGCGACACAGAAAGACAACCCTTGCCCACACCGGACTTGATTGCTCGAATCATTAGGTGGTATCTATTGAGCGCCTACTGTGTGCAGAGCACCGGACTAAGCTCTGGGAATGCCCAATTCAGCGATAGAGAGAGACACGACCCCTGCCCACCCCGGGCTTGATTGCCTGATTCATTCAGTGGTATTTATCGAGCGCTTACTGTGTACCAAACACCGTACTGAGCGCTGGGAAGGGACAATTCAGCGATAGAGAGAGACAGCCCCTGCCCACACCGGGCTCCAGTCATTCAATCGCATTTCTTGAGCGCTGACCGTGTGCAGAGCACTGGACTGAGCGCTGGGAAGGCACAATTCAGCGACACAGAGAGACAACCCCTGCCCAACGCCGGGCATCCCGGCGCCCTGGACCTCTGTCCGGGGATAAAGGCAGGGAATATCCACAGACCCGGGGGGGGGTGGCTCCCAGGCGTCCAGGAGGAGCAGAGGCTGTGGGGGGTCTCCGGGGTCCGGAGGCTGTACTGGACTCCCCCTTCCCCCCCTCTTGGCCCCGGACTTACCGCGGTGGGACAGGCGCAGACGGGGCTGTCCGGCGGCGGCGGCGGCGCTGAGCGCTGCGGGCCAGAGCGCCAGCAGAAGGTAGCGCACCAGGGTCCGGCCGGGCATCGTGCCCGCGGGGAGGCTCCGCCTGCCCCTCGGGCACCAGGCTGGGGCCAGCCCGGCTTCCCGGGGCTTCAGGCGGAGCCGTTCATTCGGGGAAAGGAGGAGGAAAGATCAAAAAAATTGAAAAGGGGGTGGGGGGTGGGCGCCCCCCGAGCCCTCCCCCTGCAGCTGGCCGGGCAGCCCCTCGGCAGCGCCCGGAGAGGCAGCCGGCCCGCCCCTCGTCCGGGCTAATTCCCCAGGAGAAGGGCCATCGGCGGCCGGGGGATGCCGCGATGACAGCCCGCTCCCTTTGCACCCGGGGCTCGGGGAGCGGGTGGGGCGACGAGCCATCCTCGGACACGTGCCACCCCGGGGCCCGCCCCCCGTGACTCAACGGGCCCGGCCGCTCCTGGCCCCCACCGCCCGGGGGTGGGGGGGCTGGACGGGGGGGAGGACGGACCAGGGCAGCCTCCTCCACCGAACCCCCCACCCCCCTCTCTGGGGATCCCCTCCTTCCCCCCCATCCCCCATCCGGACATCTTGCTGGAAAAGTCAGCCACATCACCCCGTGTGATGTCCCTGCCACCTTGGGCCAAAAGCTCCAGACCCCTCCCTCTGCTCCAGCCCTCGTCCCCAGATCCCCAGATCCCCAGATCCCCCAGATCCCCCAAATCCCCAGATTCCCACATTCCCCAAATCCCCAGATTCCCCACATTCCCCAGATCCCCAAATCCCCACATTCCCCAAATCCCCAGATCCCCAAATCCCTAGATTCCCCAGATCCCCCAGATCCCTGCTTTGGGCTGAAACCGAAAGACAGGGAAAGGAAACCTCCCCCGGAGAAATTTCGGGGGACAGAGGGTGCTCATCGAGGGCACCCGCCTTCCAGTTTCAAAGGTGGACAGAGGAAAACCAGGTAGAAAAAGAAAAGCCTTACTGCCTGGCAGTAAGATGCATCTGAAAATCCACCTTTCAGTTGCGAAGGTGGAAAGAGGAAAGCAAAGTAGGAAAGGAAAAGCCTGTCCCTGGCAGTAAGATGCATCTGAAAATCCACCTTTCAGTTATGAAGGGGGAAAGAGGAAAGCAAAGTAGAAAAGGAGAAGTCTGTGCCTGGCGGTAAGATGCATCTGAAAATCCTCCTTTCAGTTGCGAAGGTGGAAAGAGGAAAACAAAGTAGAAAAGGAAAAGCCTGTGCCTGGCAGTAAGATGCACGTGAAGACAATCCCAGCACTGTAGTATTTGCCTGAAGTGTTCATTATAATAAAAGCACTTTTTGAGTTTTTGAAATTTTCAGCTCAAGGTGTTTTGGTTTTTTTTTCTCCAGTAGATAACTGCATTGCTCTGCATTGTTTTAAGATGCTCAATAGACGCACCCTCCACATAGAGGACATGTGTTCTGGAAGTCTTAGAAGCCTCAGAAAGTTGAAAATCTTTCATTTCAATGGCTGGGCACTTCCATGGTTTATTTTTCAAGACACTCTGTTTGTGTAAATAAGCTTAACACAATAGGTCAACTTTGCCATCAACTTTCAATCAATCTCAAAAACCAAACCAAACAGTGTGTTGCTGATGGCATGGAAATGAATGATGTTAAAGCTTTGAGAAGGTAATTGAGAACTCAGCACCTAAGGAGTTGCTCAGTGAACACATTCATCCTAAAATAGGACGGTCGCCTTTCCTTTCTTAAAGCACTATTAGTAAAAAGGAGGGCCTATGATATAAATATTTTTTGAAAATTAAATTTCAGTAATTCCTATAACTGCAAGTAAAATGACACATTTCCTGTGTCTCTCAATATTTTCAGATTTTACTTCCTATAGTGTGTGAAAAGATGGGGTTGAAGCATCTTTTCTCTCTTGTCACCTGAAACATTACATACGTATTCCCTCCTTTTTTCTCTCTAAAAGTTATGTATAGGTGGGCTGCTGTGATTAGAGACTGTCCAGTAAGAGGTTGATGCCACCATGTGCTATAAATAATTAGATTGTCAAGGTTTGGGGAAGATAACACTTTCTAAACACATTGGACTGTAAAACAGCTTGAGGAATTGAGAGACTTTTGAGCCAGGAGTATTCCACATAGGGTCTTGGATATTTTAAAAGCCCGTCTGCTGAGTAAGAGGCATGGAAATGGTTTCCCAAGTGAAACACCATATCTTGGGACTCTTCTGTCCCTGTTCTTTCTCAGTGAAGCTTCTAGGAATCAAACAGCAGTTGTTAGATGTGCAATGTGCCCAGCGGGAATTTGCGAAGCAGTAACTCGAGTGCCTGCCTTCCTTCATCAAAAACAACATCAGGCCAACACTGAACAAATTGTGTGCTAAGCTGCCATAGTTCTCTGCTAATAGAACTTTGCTGCAATTTCCATTCATCAAGACAGTGATAGGAAGTCATTTGAATAAATTGACAGGTACTGGTTGATTGTAATGGCAATGTAGATTGTAGTCCAAGTTTTGGCTGTCATCTGTATCAGAATGTCAAATTAAGGACCTGGTCCCACTGAAAGCAGGCCTGCCTATATAAATAGCCCATTTCTGGCATCATGGATGCTTCAGGTAGATCATTTAAGCAGCCCATAAATTGATTTAAAGAATTAGAGGGGGTCCTGGCTCCATTAACCAGTGTTACTTCCTTCCTCTGTTGTCCATCCACATTTTCCTCAAATGTCCCCAAGGCCACTATAGGCAGATTTATAGCAAACATAAGCAGAATTATTATGAAAATAGAGCAAAATTAAAATGGAAAAGTAGAGAAAATTCTATCCCATTTCTCATAAGATCACCGACCAATTTCCAGTAAGCGCTGTGTGGTTTTTGATCTGAAAGTCACGTAGAAGGACAACTGGCTAGTGATTATTTTCAGGGATCATAAATAGATACTTGGTAATTTTGTTCTGAATTTGACCATGCTAATCCCAGAATGCATTCAAATGCCATGATGCTGGCCCCAAAATGCATAAATCCTTCCTTGGGTGTTCCTGAACATTACTAAGGAAGGAGGAGTGGCAGAAGCTCAAAACCATAATGAAGAAATGTACTTTCAATTCATCGTGATGTTTTGCTCTTATGTTCACAGGTTCAGATGATTTCTGTGTTAACTGAAAGATTGGCTAAAATCTTTAAAAAAACAGAGAGAAAAGATCAAAACAGAGATTGTCTCTGTGACCTAGTGGTGCCCTTGATTCATTTAAACAGATCTCATCCTAAAACGAAGATGGCCAAGAGTACTGAGAATGCAGTTATATAGGCTTATGATCTTTACAGGGTGTCGGGGTCTTAGCCCACTACTCAGTCACTGTGTCAGTTAAATGCTGGCACTGACAGGATGTTAGGACTGCCCAGAGTCTCCTCAACTGAATAACCAGGGAATTAATAGTCATGGTAAAGTTTGTGGTAAACAGCAATACTCTAGCACGTACTCCTACGGGATGTGCGAAACTGAAAAACAAGGTATTCTTGAGGATATTATGGAATTTTGCTTTTCTAATTTCAGAAACAAAACTTCAAGTATTGTCTACCCATCTATCCTTTTTATAGTTAAGAGGGAAGATAGGATATGCTTACAAGAAAGGACTTAAGGGTAATACTTATCTCATAAATAATTTCAAGATGTTTATAGTGTATTTATCCAAAAGAATCCCAAGTTTTCAAACAGCTTCATATACTAATATACATGAACCTTGGACCAGATTCTACAGTTAGTTTTGCTAAAGATTAGAGTTAGTGGTTTTGTATTGTACTCTCCCAAGTGCTTAGTTTAGTGCTCTGCATATACTAAGGGTTCAAAAAATATCATTTTTGAGGATGTGTTCAATACAGAAATACAGCAATTTATAATGTGGAATGAGTCTAACCCAGAGGCTCTCTTCAAACACCTTAAACGATTTAGGACTACCCATTTCCCAGTTTCTTCTTGTGAACAAAAAGTGCCACCTCTTTTCGGAGCAGAATATTACAGTGCTCATCCTCTTTCCCTCTTTCCATTTTCCTTCTCCAACCTCTTCCCAGCTTCTCTCCTTCCCCTATTCTATTCCCACTTTCTCTAATTCAACTTTCTTCTTCTAATTATTATTATCATCATTAATAACAACAACAATAATAATAATAGCAATGGCCATATTGTTAAGTGTTTATGATTTGTCAAGCCCTGAGACAGTTAAAAGATAATCAGAGTAGTCCCAGTCCCTCATCGGGTTTTCAGTATAGGTAGGATGGAGAAGAGGTGTTTAATCCCCATTTTACAGATGAGGTAACTGAGGCAATAGGAAGTTGAGTGATTTGTCTAAGGTTACACAACAGACAGGTAACAGAACCTGACTCCCAGGGCCACGCTCTTTCCAATAGGCCCCACCATTGACTGGATCTCTCATTGCTTTAATCCCTCTTTTTCCACCATATTCTTTCCTCCAGCAGAACTGAAATTTCACCAGTGGGATTATGACCTTTTCATGCCTACCATTAATCAATCAATGTATAGAGCATTGTACTAAGCACTTGGGAGAGTACAGTATAACAGAGTTGCTAGACATGTTCAATAACAGCATCAATAATCATGGTGAGATTTATCTGGGATATTACCAACACTTTTTCCCTTTATTGGTGGAACACTGAATAGTAAATGATCGCTATGTGTTTGATTGACAGAAGTTGCAAAGCACATTAAGCTTTAGTTCAGCACAGAAAGTGAAGAAACAATTGTACCCCAGTTGAGTAAGTCAGCATTCAGAGGAGGGAGGGGGTTAGATAAAGAAAATGAAATTATACAATTGGAATTTCACCAGCCTAACCCTGCCAAATCTTTGGAAATGCTTTATGGGTTCTTGAATCAAAGCGGTTGTAGCCTTGGATGATAAACAGAAAAATTTTTACATGTCATGAAAAGCAGCATCAACTCAATGTAGGTACCTGTTTCATATTAGAATAAATTAAAATGAATTCCAAAAGGAGAAAATGTGTTGGATGTTGAAAAATATTAGCAACTAAAATCAAAACTGCATTTGGCTTTGTGCATTAAAATTGGAGCACAAAATTTCTGAAGCCAGAAAATTCAAGAAAGGATCTGGCAGAAACCCAGTGAAGTTCCTATTTACCAAAAGATTCCTGTTATTAATATCCACTCCTACAATAAAGTCCAGGAGAAACGAAACAAAGAGTAAGAGAACAGACATAAGATAACTGAAATAAAATGAAGGGACAGTGGTGCTTCAGCTGAAGGCCGCACTGTGTAGAAGTAGATCGTCAAATATTTTCTTGTTGCCATCTTGAGTTTTCCTCTCACAGCTATCTAACTGTACTTGGGTTTAATCAGATACCCCTCTCCCCGCCCCACAGCAAGTGACTATATGTACATTTCTATAATTTTATTTACATGAATGCCTGTTTACTTGTTTTGATGTGTATATATCTATAATTCTATTTATATTGATGCTATTGATGCCTGTTTACCTGTTTTGATGTCTGTCTCCCCCCCTTCTAGACTGTAAACCCGTTGAGGTGAGGGATTGTTTCTCTTTATTGCTGAATCGTACTTTCCAAGTGCTTAATACTGTGCTTGGCACACAGTTTGTGCTCAACAAATGCGATTGAATGAATGAGTCAATTAATGAATATTAAAAAACACCACTGGTCTAATTGAGGTGCCATAGACTACTGAGACATACAACCTGGGCTTACAACAGGCAGGGCCTCATTGTGAGGAATCTTTTGATTGTTTCTTATAACTTTTTTCATCATTGTAAATGGACTAGAAGAAATTGTGTATACCTTTAGCATCCACAAAGCCCTGTGCAGAGTAGTAGCACCATGCAGAGGAGGGGGATGGTACTGCATTTGTTACATTGCAATATATAAATGTCTGTAAATATTTACAAAGTCCAATTTACCTATAAATTATTTGCTAGTGTTTGTAAATTTTGCAAGAGTTCAAACTTTCAGGATCTCAATACTATGTCCCTACAGGGCCTAAGAACCACAAAGCTAGGCTCAATCAGTCAGTAGTATTTATTAGTACATATGGGGCAAAGGGCATTGAACTAGGCATTTGAGAGAGTTCATCAGAATTACTTGACATCGATCCCACTTGTCTGCTGCGTGACCTCAGGCAAGTCATTTAACTTCTCTGTGCCTCAGTTACCTCATCTGGAAAATGGGGATTAGGTCACTTAACTTCTCTGTGCCTAAGTTACCTCACCTGTAAAATGGTGATTAAGATTCTGAGCCCCACATGGGACACAGACTGCATCTACTCTGATTAGTTTGTATCTACCCCAGCTCTTAGGAAAGAATCTGGCACGTAGTAAGTACTTAACACATACCACTGAAAAAAGGAATCCCACCTCTTGGACTTTACCATCTACTGGGTTAAGAAAGACAAACACATAGTGATGAATTATGGGTGAGTGCTCAAATGCTTAGTAGTATTTAGTATTTATTGAGTGCTTACTATGTACAGAGCACTGTACTAAGCGCTTGGAATGTACAATTCGGCAACAGATAGTGACAATCCCTGCCCAGTGACGGGTTTACAGTCTAGTCAGGGGAGACAGACAGATATAAACAATAGCAATAAACAGAATCAAAGGGATGTCCACCTCATTAACAAAATAAATAGGGTAATAAAGATATATACAAATGAGCAAATGAGCACAGTGCTGAGGGGAAGGGAGAGGGGGAGGAGCAGAGAGAAATGGGGGAAAGGGGGCTTAGGAGAGGGGAGGTGGGGTGGTGGTGCCGAGAGGCATCAGAGGGAGCAGAGGGAAAAGGGGAAGATCAATCTAGAAAGGCCTCTTAGAAGGCATACAAGTGCTGAATTGGAATTCAGGGAAGATATAGGTTGAGGACGTTTGCTTTCAGAAAACATGATCTTGACCTCATCTCAAGTGAGAAATTGTTCTTGGGTGTATGAAACACTGGGATACATAGATTATGATAATAATGGCATTTGTTAAGTGCTTACTGTGTACCAAGAACTGTACTAAACTCTGGAGTAGATACAAGGTAATCAGGTTGAAAACAGTCCCGGTCCCACAGGGGCTCACAGTCTAATGGGCAGGGACAACAGGTAATGAATCTCCATTTTGCAGATGTAAAACCAACAGAGAGATTAATCGATCAATCAATCGATTGTAATTACTGAGTGCTTACTAGGTGCAGAGCTCTGTTCTAAGTGCTTGGGAGAGTACAGTACAAAAGAATTAGCAGACACATTCTTGCCCAAGATCACACAGCAGGCAAATGGCAGAGCTGGGATTAGAACTAGGTCCTCTGACTTCCCAGGCTCGTGCTCTTTCCCATAGTAGTGCCCAATCCTTTTCACAATCCTTGTCCCACATGGGACTCACAATATAGCCTATCTCCATTTTACAGATGAGAAAATGGAGACCCAGAAAGGTAAAGTGACTTGTCCGAGGTCATATAGCAGACTAATAGAGAGCTGGGACTAGAACACAGATTTCCTGTCTCCTAAACCTGGCCACTTTCCAATAGAGTACACCTAGCACGTGAGAACTCAGTGATTTGGGATGGTACAATGGTCTCCTCATGCATGTCCCGTAATGAGTTCAGTATGCAGTCTACAGATCTCAGCAGTCTCTGCACACCAGACAGGGACTAGCCTTGAAAATGTTTGAATCCTAAAACCCCAAAGTCCTTATATTTCTGCAGAAGTCGCATCAGGCCCGATCAGACCTCAACAAAGGAAAAATAGCTGTCAGATAGGGACTGTGTCCAGTACTCATTAAGTCAGATAAGGCTCTGCCCCATAATTTTGTATCATATTGTGCCCTGGTGGTACAGTTTCCATTTCTGGTGGATTAAGGGGGCCTTCTGGTAAAGTAACAAGGTTTAAAATTTCTTGGGAGAGGGGGAAAAAATGGCTTGGCTTCCTATTCTCAAATAATTCTGAAAAAAATGATGAGTTGACTGGAAATGAGCCACAAATAGAATGATTAAATTTCCCCTTGATATTTTGGAAATATATGTGGTTTTAAAAATAGAAGGGAAAGCACTTAATGAAAATGTGTATTGAATTATCAAATAATCCAAGATAGTTCACTGAGGTCCAAATTCTAAATTCACCCTGCCCTAATGATGTGAATGCCATTCTTTCATTTTTAAAGCCTCTGAAGTATCACTTCTTCTAGCTACAGGTTGCACGTTCCCTCTTTGATCTAGGGTCAAATTTAGACGATAGGCAGGAAAAAAATGAATTGTGTGAACGGGAAGCAGGACGTCTAATTTTTAAGTAATTTTATTGAAATACTCAAGTAATATAAAGGCACATACAAGTCTCAACCCGGAATTCTGTAAAAATGAGTGGTTTCATGGCGGGGGTGGGGGGGGTTAGGTGTTAAGATGCAAAGATAGAGAAGTATAATGCATGATGCCAGTGCTCAACACACTAGAATTATATCTGGCATATATCACAGATACATTTTTTCATAAATTGGGCAACGTGCCAGAAGTGTAGCTATTTAAAGGAAAGGTGCACTAAATTAATGTGAATTAAATGCTTCCACTTGGATGATATTTCAATAGTCCAACAACAACAAAAAGCTAATTAGTAAGTCTTATTCCTGCCTGCCATCAGCCAAGTGCTCTTTAAAGATGACTAAAACATTACAACAATCAGCACCGCAGGTGGAGGGTGGAAATCAGATCACAGATTTCTCCGGAGGGTTGTGAGGGTTTTGTTTTGCTCTTTTACATTTTACCCTTCCCAAATATTTTTTTTGTTTAATCAAAAATAAAAACTCTATGCAATGCTTCCTTAAGAAGCAAAAAAGAAATGGCATTCCAGCTATTTCCCTTTGGCCTCAAGGCAGGAAATTAGGACCAATTCAGCATTTCCTATTAGTATAGTATGAGGAGGGGCAGTATTCAAAAAGTCTACTCAAAGATAATGATGTGAGAATTGTTTCCCTATAAGCAGTGAAGTTAAAAATATGATGGCCCTTTTTAATTTCTTTCTAATGATTCCATGTCCAGTTCAGAGTTCCCTTTCATTAGTTCCTCAGTGGGGTTGTGTTTACAAAAATCAAACTTCCTTCCCAGATGAAAAATGAACTAAATGCTGGTGGCCTCAATATTGACATGTTTAGTTGAAAGTTAGGTTAGTCAGTCAGCCAACAGAGAATACAGAACTGATATTTCTTTAAAGAATGTCTGCAGACCGGGGCCTTTCAAGGGATTATTATGTTAATGGTGAAGTGAAAGGCTTTTCAAAATAAATTATACCAAACTATTTGTAACCCCAAATCCCTTACAGCCCTAAAAGTTTATCTCTTCTAAACATAAAACATTCGGTGATTGGATATTTCAAGGCCCAAGGTCACTGTTTTAAGCTTACCTGAAGAATTCTGACAATGATGGTGTCAAAGTGTACTGATTCCAATGTGTTTTCTGCTTTACCTAAACACTGAAATTTTGAACACATTGGTATGTGACAAGACAACGCATTAGGTAATCCTTTAAATTATAACCTTGTGAGGCTGCATTAGAAGAGTCACTGTTATTATGGCTGCAAGACATTTGATCATTTTTATCCAGAGAAGATAGATTGCCTCCCTGCTGAGAGCTCTCATTTCGTTAGTAGGAACAGATAGTGTACCATTTTCTACCTGCTTCTCCAATATCTCAGTAGGTAATCTGCATAATTTCTGTTCTAATAATTCTGAAAATTTGTAACAAGAAGGACGTTAACACCAAAAACTGCTGTAGTCTAGCATTAAGGAATTAGGTATGCCTCTGTAGTAATGGTGGTGTCAGAAGTATTGTTTCTGATTATAGGGGAAGATTAATAAAATTGTACCTCACTGGATGAAAAAGAAAAACTACAGACAGTACATCAAGTGTTTTGAAAAGCAAATGATCATATCCATATTGCTACAAGAGTATCAGAATAATTAACACTTACATGTTAATTCAGCATAAAAATAATGATGAAAAGGAGTAATGTGGCTTAATGGAAAAAGGCACAGGCTTTGGAGCTAGAAGACCTGGGTTCTAATCTAGTCTTTACCACCTGCCTTCTTTGTCACCTTGGGCATGTCACTTGATTTCTTTGTGCTTCAGTTATTTCATCTGTAAAATTTGAATTCCATACCGGTTCTCCTTCACCAGCAGACCATGAGTCCCATGTGGGATGGGGGTTGGGTCTGACCAGATTATGTTGCATTTACCCCAGGATTTAGTAGAGTGCTTGTTTGGCTCATAGAAAGCAAATAGCTACTGTAAGTTATTGTTATAATTATTAGTGTTATTATTATCAGAACTTTGGTAAAGCTCTTGAAGAACTATGGTGCCAACCCCTTGGGTGGACATGTGTGGCAAGTGAGAATGACTACAGGATAAGCAGTATCAGTATGTGGAGCTACTCATAATTCTTAATCCCTGTCCGTTGCTACTGGTAAAATGCTTGGCCCTTTGGGACACCTAGGACCCTATTAGCAAGCAGCCATCCCTCAAAATTCCCTCAATTCTCTCCTATCCCTGGGAACCCTAACTCCCTTATTGCTTGCATGGTGCTATCCTGAACCTTGCTAGAGCAGAAACATCATGCTGCACTGGAACCCTCCTTATGGTTCATGTGGAGAGAAGACACTTGCATTTCCCCTTGAGCATTCTGTTGCCTGAGATGAACATTCTGTTCATTTACTCTTTACTGAGAACTCACTGAGTGCTCATTGTAAAATGTGAACTGCCTGAAGAACTCTTTGCTGGCATTCTAAACTGGTTTCATCTCATCTTAGACTCTTTTTTAAAAAAGGTCTCACTAAAATTCTACAATACACTTATTTATTGGCTACCTGATTTGTGTCACGAGGCCAATTTCAAAGCCACATTTCTTGTCGATTTGAAATTAAATTGAATTAATTCACTTTCAAGCTTATATTCCTTCAGGAGTTTCACCTTTAACTGATTTGCAGCAAATTAACTGATGTGAATGAGTGTTTAACCAAGACCTTGAATTTCTGTATTCACTGTTGAAGTCGCAAGTAAAACTGGGAACAATAGTTTGAGCTCAGAAGATCAGCACAGCCACATAAGGATTATACTGTATTGAGTTAATAAGGATTATATTTTGTTCTCAAAATGAATTGTTTCACCATTTTCCTTCCAGCTTTCTAAGGACCTTTCATCTTTTTTTTTTTTTGACGAACAAGTTCTTTTGTGGCGTACAATTTCCACATTTACTTGTCCCAAAACCTGCCATTTTTATGATGAAAAACCTGATGGACGAATTTAAAATGTAACAATAGTATCCTTTTTGCAGCATCCTGAACAGTGAAACTCATATAAACAATCACTTTTGGGGGGATAAATCATACAAGGATTTTCCAATGTATATTTTACTTTCATGAAATAGTGCCTTTTCCAAAACTAAGGTAGGACAGGAACCAAAACATAGTTTTAGTCAGTAACAGTCTACAGTTTCTTCTTTTTTAACTGCCCCACTCTAATATGAAGCATGGATGTGCTCCCTTAAATAGAAACGTTAACCAGACAAAATGGAGATATCTGACAATTCTCCCAACATTTCCATGTTAACCGGTGTCAATTCTCCATAAATCCACTCTTCAATACAGGCAAAGACTACTAGTATTTACTACTACAGTTGTGTTAAACTATTGCATCCTAAAATGTCTGAAAAAATACCCTGGACATAAGACTTCAGTAAATCAAAGAAAAGCCACATGTTTTCTACAGCTACACAATATAAAATTCAAGCATCCTCATACGTGAAGCCTTCTGTGGCCTACAAAGGGCATTTCATCTGCCTGATTAATTTCTCATCTTATCTCATTTTATGAAGAAACAGCATTGCCTAGGGGAAAAAGCTCAGGTCTGAGAGTCAGGGGATTCTAGTCCCAGATCTTCCACTTATCTACTGTGTGACCTTGGGCAAGTCACTTAACTTCTCTGTGCCTCAGTTTACTCATCTGCAAAATGGGGTTCAAGACATGTTCTCCCTACTACTTAGTGAACCTCTTGTGGGGCCTGATAGTCTTGCATTTACCCCAGCACTTGGTACATAGTAAGTACTTCACAAATACCATTTTAATTATTATTATTATCACCCTGTATCCCTCTAACTGCCACTTTCACACATTCAACATTCCCTGAAAGTTAAGTTGTGTCACTTAAACACTTGGGCACTCATAAACCTTTTGGAATACATATGTATATATCTGTATATCTTCGTATCTCCTCCTATTTGTAGTTTATTTTAGTGTCCATCACCCTTACTGCATTGTAAACTCCTGTTTTTTTTAAAAAAAATGGTATTTCTTAAGTGCTTACTATGTGCCAGGCACTGCATTAAGATAAATACAGGCTATTCAGGTGAGAAACAGTCCCTGTCCCACACGGGGCTCAAAGTCATAATTCCCCTTTTACAGATGAGGTAACTGAAGCACAGGGAAGTTAAGTGACTTGCCCAGGGTCAGACAGCAGACAGGCAACAGAACCAGGATTAGAACCCAGGTCTGTCTGACTCCCAGGCCTGTGCTTTATCCACTAGACTATGATGCTTCTTGAAGCAGAATCATGGCTACCAGTTCTACTGTACTCTTTCAAGGACTCTGCACACAGTGCATGTTAAATGAATACTCCTGATTGATTTAAAATCATTAGGCATTCCAACCTTGGTTAATGAGTATTATAGCTGAGAAACTCTTGGGTTTCCTAAACTGAATGGTATTACAGTGAAATTTTGAATAGAACACTGGATAGTAATAGAATTTACTTGGAAGTTAAGCATTTGTCAGGTGTGAGCTTAGAAAGTGGATTCTTCATCAGGACTTTTAACTTTAAATATCATAATGATTATACTGATATTTGCAAAGTGCTTATTACTGCCCAACTGTAGTATACACAAGGTAATCAGGTCAGACACAGTCCCTGCCTTACATGGGGCTCACAGTTGAAGGGGAAGGGAAAACAGCTATTGAATCCCCATTTTACAGATGAGGTAGCTGAGGCACTGAGAAGTTAAGGGTCTTGCCCAAGGTTACACAGCAGTCAAGTGACAGAGCAGGGATTAGAACCCAGGTCCTCTGACTTCCAAGCCCTGATCCTTTCCTTTAGGCCACACTCCTCATAATTTTAAATCATACAGACCTGGGCAGATCTTTTTTTTTAATAACTCACTGGAAAGACAATAAGTTACATTTAGAAGTTGGAAAAAAAGACATTTTGAAAGAATCAACAGAAAATTGTACAAAAAGGATTATGGAAAGTTAACAGGATGACTAATAGCTTAGTAAGTTTTACATGTTGAATCTTGAAAAATGGTTGGCTGCGAGAGTGTCTAATTTCAGTGCCTAATTACAAAATAGTGGAGATGAATAAGGACCCAGAGTGAATGTAATTTTCAGGGTGGGAGGATGCTTGGATATATTTTCTCAGCCTAAGGGTAATGTACATATGCAGCACCCTACCAACTCAAATTATGGGAGTTACTAGCATAAACAAATTTTTAGAACCAAGTAAACAGTGTTGGGAAAAGCTAAACTTTTGGGAGTTATAGCCTAGAGACACCAAGTGGTTTTCTGATTCAAAGCTAGTCTTTCTTCAAGAGATATTCCAGGCTCCATTCTGGGCCACTCAACCTCTCCTGCAGCCTCTCAGCACTTACCCTTGTACTCTGACATCTTTATCTGTAATATATTTTACCGTGTTTCCTACACTAGATTATAAGATCTTTGTGGGCAGTGTTGCATAAAAACTCTATGCTGTTCTACTCTCCTAAATGCTTAGGTCAGTTCTCTCTGCATGCAGTAAACACTCAATAAATACCACTGATTGTTTTATCAATTTTGGATCTTTTGTGTTTGCTCACACATTGAGTAGTGGCACCATCTAATTGTGCTAGTAAAGACACAGGTAAAGTGGAAAGTTGAGACAATTATCTGGATCAAACAAGAGGAGAGCTCTTCTACTACTAAGAAAGAAGCAATTTTTGTTTTTTCCCCAGTTCAGTTAAATAGAAATTACTGGTAGGCTAAGCCTAAAATGAGATAATGATCAAAAGAATTATAAAAGTAACAATGAGAATCATAACAGAAAAAAATTATAAAGATCAAATTACTCTTTCATTGTCAGGAAAATATGTAACACCCTGACCTGAAAAATGAACTGTTGGAAAATTTTACTTGAAAATAGCAAACCAAAATGAAGCAAACAAAAGATTACCACTGGATTTCCCTCAATCTCTGGGTCTGTATCTCTGTCTTTATCATTCTCATATCATCTTAGGAGTTATCTGCTTTTGCATTCTGAGGGTATTTTCTTGTCCAGATGGTGTGAAAATTTTGTGCCTTAGGAATATATTATAATCAATATTGTATTGGCACCGAAGAACCTCTTACACTTTAGGAATTTAAAATAGAGGAAGCAGTGAAGATTAGACATTTCTGGTTAGAATCAGAATATCAGCCTGCAATATCCTTTCCTTTCATCACTGAAGTCAGATTTGAATTATAAGCATCTTTTGTATAAACCTATTAGTATCATCTTAAAGTTCTAGAATTTTATATGAACAATTGTTCATGCATGAACTTTTCCTCTTATTTAATTGCCTAGCTGCTACTTCCAATTTAATGATTTCATTGCATTTACTGCATCAGAGACCTAAATCACTGCATTTATGTTATTCTAAATAATGAATACATCTGATTGTTAATACATATGTAAAATGAAAACTGTAAATCTATAAAAATATATAATACAATAAAACATTAAGTCATTATTGCTATTTACAGGCAATTCATTTGATTAAAGGTTTTCAGTTCATTCATTTGATAACTTGAATGTATAAAGAATAGAGAGAAAAAGAGACAGAAAAGAGAGAAAGAGTCTGAGAGAATGAACTGTCGGTTGGATAATTTGTGTATGTGTCCATGTCTGGTTAAAAAGATTACTGCATGTCTGACAAATGCTTCAATTTCAGATGTGAATGACGAATGTTCAAAACTGCCTGGTGGTGTTTTGGTTCTGTCTCTGCCAAAACCTTCAGAAGAGATACACCATCTCTGATTTCATCCAGTTTTCTGTGATTGAAGGCAGTGGTTCAACTATAAAATACCATTGGTGATCTCTGGTAAAGAGACACATGAAAACTTATTATAGATGACAGTTACTATATTATTTAATAGTACGTCAATATTTCATCCCCAAAAAACTAAGGTTTGAGCTTCATAACTCCGTACCATCAGCTTTAAAGCACTTAATCATTTTGCCCCGCTTCTACCTCATCTTGCTACTCTCCTTCACTCACTCATCTAATGCCAAACTTCACTCATCTAATGCCAACATACTTACTGTACCTTATCCTGTCTATTTCACCACTGACCTCTGGCCTGGAATGCCCTCCCTCTTTATATCCGGTGGACAATTACTCTCCCCCACTTCAAAGTCTTATGGAAGGCACATCTCCTCCGAGGCCTTCACTGACTAAGCCCTCTTTTCCTTGACTTCATCTCCCTTCTATGGTACCCTGACTTGCTCTCTTTATTCATCTCACTTCCAAGCCCCACAGCACTTATGTACATATCCATAATTTAGTTATTTAGATTAGTGTCTGTCACCAGCTCTAGACTGTAAGCTTATTGTTAGCAGGCAATGTGTCTATTAACTGTATTGTACTCTCCCAAGAGCTTAGTACAGTGCTGGGCAAACAGTAAGCATTCAATTGAATTTAAATTCAATTGATTGGTTAACAGTAATCACAAAAAATAAATGCAAGTTACAGCACTCTCAGATAATACATCCTCTGCCCAGGCACTGCTTACACTTTATTCCTTCCAGGGGTCGTTTCTAAACAGTCTAAATTTCTGGGGTGACTTTTCCTTCCCTACTACTAACTCCCCTTCTCCAAGGTCACCATCTTCTGGTGTCATCTTGTCTTACTTACATCATTCTCCACAGGAAGTTCATTAGTCCTGAACCTGTTGTCCATAGGCCTTAGCAAGAGGAAGAATGAAAAACAAATGATGTGTTTGAAATCAGTTCTACTACTAGGTAAAAGGAATCCCTGAATAAATATCCCTTGCAATCCCTGAATAAATATCAATCAGTAGTAATTACTGAATGCCTACTGTATGTAAAGCACTGTATTAAAAGCTTGGGAAAGTTCAACAGAGAAAGGAGACATGATCTGCCACCACAGGTGTTTCGTTATTTTTCTTTTAATTTAATTACCTTTCAGGATATTAAAGTTTATAAATGTCACCCATTACACAGTTTGTCAGATTAGAATCCAATATTACTAATATCTTCACTTGATTATACCTGCTTTTTAAGCATTCAGGTAATTAAAGCTGAGGATGCATTTTTCTTTTTTACTTTTGTTATCAGCTTCTAAATTTGGATTATATTTTTAAAATAAAGTGTTTTTTACATCTACTTATTTTTCTTCTTTGTTTCCACTGTAGGTTGAAGCTGCTAAATAAAGACAGCCACAAAGCGAGGGTGGTTTCTAAAAGAAGAGGCAAACTGTTTTGCTTTGTTTTTTTCCACTTACATTCAAGGATTCTAAAATTAAGTAGGAAAATCCAGGGATAGGTGTGGGTGAAAGAAAAGATTCATAATCCCTTAAACTTCAGAAATCTGTAAGAAATTTGAATTTTAAAATGCTAAAAGAAATAAACGCATATGAATCTAGAATTCTATCATCAGTTTCATGAGCTAAGAAGTTTAATATCCATTAAAAAATTGGCAGAATTGAATGATCAATTTATTCATTGCAAAGCGCTGACAAAATGGTGTAAAGAGCTCAGGTCTGGGTGTCAGGGGGCAAATAATAATAATAATTGATAATAATTATGGCTTTGCAAAGTGCTTACTATGTACTAAGCACTGTTACAAGCGCTGCCATAGATACAAGCTAATCAGGTTATCCCATGTGGGGATTACAGTCTTAATCCCCATTTTACAGATGAGGTAAAATGAAATGGGCAAGCCACTTAACTTTTCTGTGCCTCAGGTACCTGTCCTCTGTCATTGTTTGTCCTCTGTGCTGAAAAAGCTGCTGCTCCTTTTCAGAGCAGTGGGGTTCTGGAGTCTGCTTGGAATGCAGTCCCCTGAACTGGAAACTTGAGGAGTGCTGAAGTGGCAGTAGGAGCATAAATTCCTCCAGCCTATTTAAGGAGTTGAGCTGCTCAGATTAAGTAGAGGATGGTCAGTCTCCAATGCAATCTCCCTTAACACCATTCAACCCACAGAACTAATCTTTGAAGGATCTGTTCTTCTTTATTAGAAGAAATGGTAAATGAAAAAGTAGAAATATTGATTAAAAGCTACATTAAATCTACCATATTTTTTTCCTGAATAAATGAGAAAAGTAGAACTTTTCTAAATGGAATTTTGCTTGCCATTTATGGAGCATGTGCTAGACATTAAGAAAATGGAGAGAAAAATTTGCCACAGAAATGGAAAAAGAAGTTGAAAAGTATTATTTAGAATGAACCATAAAATTATAATTCAGCTTAGTGTTATTTTTATTTGATCTTGTAAGAGTAGAAGTATTCCATAATGAAAACAGCTTTCCTTTGCTTCTAAAATAAGTGTTAGGGAAAAAGCTTTATTTATATGACACCTCTGGTTATAACCACATGCGCCTTTGAGTCCCGCTCTGGAAAGAGTACTATCTGCCAGGCCACCTTCAAAAATATAGTCATGACTTGGAACATTACTAAAATTAGTTCCCTGAAAATGACTAAGAAATGGGATTTTCAGTTAAAGCACCTACAGAATCATAACAAAAGGGAGACAAACAGAAATCAGGTGTGTGATAAGCAGCTCAAGCTAAGGATCGCAGGTTACAAGTGGTGGGTTACCAAGGCTGAAAAAATCCTCAACTATGCCATGCCAGGGTTTTATTCATAACTGAAGAAACTAATTATTCCCAGGTGCGTGGATATCTCTCTTCCCTGCCTCCTGCCAAACCACATACACATACAAACAGAATTCATCCCCACTGTTATTGCTAAAAGTACAGCATAGAAAGAGTTAATATCAAAACATCAACCATTGTAAGCTTTTTGCCTGATCTGTTTTTGATGTGGCACCAAACATATACTTTTAAAATTGGAGACCTTGATTCCATGGCCAACTACTTATTATTCTTACTTCCAGGAAATTGTGTCAGTGTGTGTTTTAATTTTTCCTTTCTACTTCTCCCATCGTGTTATTGTTCTTCTGAGGAATTACACATGCAAACCTTTCCTCATGCTTCAGGATGATAACCATAGGGAATGTGACAAATGAATAATAAAATGGGAGTTTAAACTTAAATGCAGAAATTAAATTTAAGTGGCAGAAGTGATAGGGACTATTTCCGATCAATTTGGTAGAGAATGCCTTTACCCTTAAATCTGTTGACCACTTAATGGGTATCATGTGTAAAAATATTCTCTACAACACTAACGGAACAGACATTTCATAATAAGCATTAGTTTTACTTTTATGATTCATAAATATATTGGACTTTATTATTATATTTAATGGAGTGAGTTTAAATTCCATTTTACTGAAAAGTAATACACTTGATAAATGTGTGCTTTTATGCAAAATGGACACATTTGATCATGCTTCTCAGTAATTACCCATTGTGTTATTTGGGGAGACTGTTCTAGAATTTAGAACAATAGTATTATTATCAGTCAATGATATTTGAGGGTTTACTGTGTGCAAGGACTATACTAAGCTCTTGGGAAAATGCAACAGTTATATTATACTAACATGTTTATAGACATGTTCTTTGTCCACAAGGGGATTGCAGGCTTGAGGGATAAACAGACACTGAAATAAATTTTGGATATTTCAGTGGGGCTGAGGGTGGAGTGAATATCAAGTGTTTAAAGGGGTACAGATATCAGATCATAGGGGATGCAAGAGGGAGAAAGATAAGGGAAGTGAGGGTTTAGTTGGGGAAGGCCTCAATGTGATTTTAATAATGCTTTGAAGGTGGAAAGAAGGGAGGCACAATGTAGTTGAAGGCAGGCATGTCAGAGTTGAGGGAGAGTTGAGCAGCGTGGCTCAGTGGAAAGAGCACGGGCTTTGGAGTCAGAGGTCATGGGTTCGAATCCTGCCTCGGCCACTTGTCAGCTGTGTGACTTTGGGCAAGTCACTTAACTTCTTGGTGTCTCAGTTCCCTCATCTGTAAAATGGGAATTAAGACTGTGAGCCCCACGTGGGACAACCTGATCCCCCTGTGACTACCCCAGCACTTAGAACAGTGCTCGGCACATAGTAAGGGCTTAACAAATACCAACATTATTATTATTATTATGTGGGCAAGGAGTCAATGGAAAGATAGATGAAAAGGAAGTACAGTGAATAGGTTGGCATTAGGGGGTGAATTGTGTGGGCTGGGCATCATTTTACTGAAAAATAAAAATAAAAACAACGTGGGGCTCACAGTTTTAATCCCCATTTTCCAGATGAGGTAACTGAGGCACAGAGAAGTTAAGTGACTTGCCCACAGTCACACAGCTGACAAGTGGCAGAGCTGGGATTTGAACCCATGACCTATGATTCCCAAGCTCATGCTCTTTTCCACTGACCCCCACTGCAAGATAAAATGTCAAGTATATGCATTTTGCCACATAGGCTATGACTGGGGTATATACAGAATAATCAGTCAAAACCACGGTCCACATGTAACAGGTGAAGACAATGAGACAAAGTTCCAACAACTTGCAACAGGTCTCACAGTGGCAGAGCTGGGCCTAGACCCTGGGTCTCCTGGAACCTAGTCTTATGGGCTTTCCAGTAGGCCATGTTGCTCTCTCAAAATAATTTGGCACAGATGGGAACTAGACCTCATATTAAAACCTTTTTAAATTTTTATTTTGACACTTGGACATTTGGGCAAACAGGAAGCTGAGGAGAGCAGTGGGGTTTGCCTATTAATTGCAAATAGTTCTACTGGTTCTACGGAAAAGAATATCACCGTTACTGTTATCCACATTTAAAAAATGGGGAGTGATCAGTGTAGTGATTGATAGAGTTCACTAGGCCTTGGGTTGTTTATGGAGGGAGGTTTTCTTTGGTGGGGAAGATCATTATATGGGGTCAAAGACCCTCTCAAGAAAAGAGGAGTTATTGCCACAAATTTGTTTGTCCTTCAAATTCTACTCTGAGTTTTGAAAGTTTTACATCTTTAATTGGGCGTGACATTGAAATGACTAAATTGGTAATAAAGAACAGAAATGGGAGTCAGGAAACCCAGTTTCTAATCCAACTTTGGCCCTTTGCCTCCTGGATGACCTTGGCAATTTTCTTTCCTGCTCTTTGTCAGTTTCTCCATCTTTCAAGTGGGGATGCAATACTTGTTTCCTGCTCCCTTTAACTGTGAGCCCTACAAATGGAAGGAATTTTTTCTCAACTAACTGTATTGTACCTATTCCAGAACTTGAGACATAGTAAGCACTTAACAAATACCATTAAAATTATTACTGTTACCATTATTAATAAATTGGATTTAAAGAAGAGTAGTTCTCAAGGCAAGCTCGTATACCCAGAGGCCTGGAGCAGCATCCAGTGTTTGCTTTCTGATTGTAGAAAGGAATCTATGGGGACTGGCTTGGGCAAAACTCCAGACCTCAGCTCTTAGAGCATAGAATTCCTGGGGCCCTTGAGGATGGAGGAGGTGTAAAGCTCTTTGCCAAGGGTTCTTTGCATTTTTTTATGGTATTTAAGTGCTTACTATGTGTCAAATACTGTTCTAAAGGCTGGGGAAGGTGCAGGTCAATTAGGTCGGACACAGTCTCTTATCCTTCATGGGGCTCACAGTCTACGTAGGAGAGAGAACTGGTATTGAATCCCCATGTTACAGTTGAGGAAACTGAGGCACAGAGAAGCAAAGTGACTTTCCCAAGGTCATACAGAAAGCAGTTGGCAGAGCTGGGACTAGAACCATGCTTTTCTGATTCCAAGGCCTCTCCACTCTTTCCACTATGTCACGGTGATTCTCTCCAGTTAAAGTCAAAGTTCTGCCACATGACTCGGGTCATCGGGGGGAAGCCAGGATCTACAGACAGATCTTCCCAAATCTGGGTGTAGCCCCTCCAGGAGCATAATTCCTTCTCAGGTAGAAGGAAGCTCCAACTAGACCAGGGTGATTTAGCCAGGGGGCACCTCTGACTGTGTTACCTAGTTCCATAGTGACCATAATCTTTCAAAAATAGAGCTTCTGGAAAGGAAGTCAAAGAGTACCCTAACTTTAGATAGGCACTTTTCAGCTGTGACTATCTCCACAACCTGTTTGTTCAAATTATAGCATTGCAAAATAGTGTGGTGCAATTGGGCTTGCTGCAAGATTTATAGCCATATGCCTGGTGCTAAATCTTCAGTAACAGGAAGAAAGTTCAATCACAGTGATCAAATTTTAAATGTTTTATCAATCAATAGAATTTATTAATAAAACAAATGATAATTGTGGTATTTGTTAAATTCCCCTGTACCAGATACCATACTAAGCACTGTGATAAACATATTTTAAGCAGATTGGACCCAGTTCCTATCCCACACAGGGCTCACGGGCCAAGAAGGAGGAACACCAGTGATTTTAATTACAATTTACAGAAAAGGCAACTGAGGCACAGAGAATTTATGTGATTTGCCCCAATGTTGCACCGCAAGCAAGTGCAGAGATGGGATTAGAACCAGTTGTCCATTTATCAATCATCTATTGTGCATAGGGCATTATACTAAACCCATGAGGGAGTTTGATAGAATTAGTATATATGGTACCAGCCATCAAGGAATTTACAATCTAGCAGAGGAAGATAGGCACCGAGTATTTTTTTTTCAGTTAAGTATAGACCTGGTCTAAGTGGATGTTAAGCTTTTCAATGTGGAATGATTTCTAAACAATGCTAACCAACTTGAGTTCTTTTCAACATCACTTTGTCATTCATTCTATATTAAGTATCCTTACTACTGTCAAGATTGGACATTGCTAGCTTGTTGGTTTTTGCAAAGCATCTTTAAAACATTTCCCAACTAAATTGCTTAGAATATTTTTGTTGTTGTTAGCTTCCCTCAGAAAATGCCTCAACTCCCAATAAATTGAGGTCTCTTTTTTCTAACAGATGGAGATAAAGGAGGCTCATAAGTATTAAGTGATGTCCCAAGCTAATTCAGCAAATCAATAAAACTGATGGAAAATACAATCTTCGGAGAGATGTTAAAGCGGGAGCATATTTTTCCAGGAAGGGAAGACTGCTCTTGAATAGTCAAAGGTGAGAGTTAAGGTACTTAAATGGTATTTTCAGGACAACTGAGGAACTTTTAGTAGGAATACTTGTTTTGGAAACAAATTACTGAATCTGGTTAATTCTTCCTCTCCCTGGATTCTCGGATTTTAAAACCCTCCCTGGGCAAAAGGAAAACATTAACAGCTGCTATTTAGCTTTACCTAAAGTCAGCAACTCTGCTAAATAAAGATAGAACTATCTTGGCTCTTTTGCCATTTGTGAATCAAATTTTTCAAGTCTATGAACACTACCTCCAGAAGCTTGCTCATTATCTTGGATTTGAGTTAAAAAAAATAATAGGATTTTGTAGTCTAACTCTGTGGTAGTTGTAAAGACAATTCTGTATCTATAATGTATTCAATTCCAGAGGGTACTGTGTATAACATTTGTTTGAATGGGAAGTCCCAGAAATATTTAAGAACTTTTAATTTCTTAAAATAAACACTCTAAGAAACAGTGAAAGAGTGGAAGAGATGATGAGTGGTGTGTTTTGTGTTTAGCATAACTCTGTCTAAAAGAAGGAAGCCTTTGCTACATTGTAAAAATAGACACAATCCCTCTTCATTAAAACAAATAATTGTGTTGCCTGAAAGTCTGAGATGCTTAGATCCCCAGAGTGCCAGGTGCCAAGATATGTGAGGTATTTGTTATTCATTTTGTTATCATTTCTTAGGAGATGGGTTGCAGCTAAAATATCAGAAGGTAATAGCATACTTCGGGCTACCTGAAGTCTGATAAAAGTGCACGTCTTAAAAGAAAAGTGTTTAGATCCTGACAATGATACCTGCAAATCTTCCACTGAAATGCTCTTTTATTCAGTCCCTGGGAGACAAGAGGGAAAAAAGTGTCAGATTTTTTTTAAAGTGTTCACCTAATGCACTTACTAGGGTGTAATCACATCATTTGTGTTATTGTTGACTCCTTTCAGGTCACATTTACTTCTTTTGATAACCTCAGAGATAGAAAGTAAACCCAAGTCAAAGTGCCATAGAGGAAAAAATAATCTCATGTGAAATACTTAGATGAAAGGCTGAAATTTTTTTTTTGTATGAAAAATTAACACCTATAGTTTCTTGTGGTTCACATTCTTAATGCAATGAACATGTCATCAGTGGGTAAAGCAATTTTCCTTAAAAGCCAATCTCTATGGGAGTCTGCTTGAACTGTGCCTGTGAAAGGTCAAGGCACAGATGAGTTCAGTACTTAACAGGTAATGAAAGAGGTGGAAGGCTCAAGAGATTATGTAATTTTACAGTCAAAATCTATAAGAATTCTGAATGTGCAGCAATGATGTCTTTATTACTAGTGATGGTAACATTGCCCTATTTTCATTCTTAACATATTTATTTGAAAGAGCCAACTACTAAAATAGTACTATATGAGCACCAGATCTTTGAGCTTCTAAGATATCTGTAAATCTAAAATGTAAATAACTCAACTCAAACTGAATTGCCAAGCCCAGAGGCGCCAAGCTGTTGCACAAATTAAACTCTGGCCGAGGCTATCATCCCTTTTGGGTATCTTGGGATCAATTTGAACTCTGAGTGGGTACAGCCTCTGCATTGTGAACAACCATCTGAAAATGTTCTCCCTTGTGGTTTTCCTTTTTTTAAAAAAAAAATGGCATTTGCTAAGTGCTTACTATGTGCTACTTACTAGGCACTGAGGTAGATACAAGCTACTCAAGTTGGACAGAATCCCTGTCCCATGTGAGGCTCACAGTCTTAATCCCCATTTTACAAATGAGAAATCTGAGCCCCAGAGAAGTTAAGTGACTTGCCCAAGTTCATACAGCAGACAAGTGGCAGAGATGGGAGTAGAACCCAGGTCTTTCTGTCTCCCAGTCCCATGGTCTAGCTGCTTCTCAAACTTGGTGAACTCACAGACACTTGAGTTCGAATCCTGGGCTTGCCACGTGACCTTGGGCAAGTCAGTTAAAGGACCTATGCTTCAGTAAGTCTCATCTGTAAAACGGAGATATTGAAAAGAGTAACCTTGTTTCTGTCACTATCAAAAGCTATAAGAAACGAGCCGCCCAAACTAAAGTCAGATTCAAATATGGAAGTGAATAGTTCCATATCTGTTTTCTGGTAGAAAATATGCACTGATGGAGGCAGTGTGATATTTTCAATAGAATCTTCAAGTCAGTAATTTTTGGTGTGTTTCCAGATTCCAGTAGTAGTAGTAATAATAACATTTATTTTTAAATGCCCACCTTATACGATACATGGTACTAGCCATAATGGAAATACAGAATAATTGACACATATCCTGCCCAAAAGAGCATATATTCTAAATAGGGAGACATTACTGAGGCAATAGATGATCTTCCATATGTGACTGTTTCTCTGGACTTTTCCATGCCTGCTGCTTTGAAATCAGTATTGTATTCAGTATTTGCTCTGAATAGGAATCTCTGAATAATTTTCAGATGTCAGGGCTCTAAACACTGGTTGATTATCATAGGAACATAAGGTTGGGCTCAGGTACCAGAGTGGTCTATGATTCACTATTGGAAAGTGCATTCAATCTGAATCTCTCCTTAACTACTTAAGCACATACAGAGTTAAGGGAAATGTTTCCTGTCCAACTTTCTGCTCTTCATCTTTCTCATTCCTTTCTCTCAATACCATTAGAGGCTCTTTATATTTTATAATGTATCAAACTTCATTTCCACATCAAGAATGGATGCTGTCAGCCCCTAGAGGGCAGGGATTGTGCTTACCAATTGTACAATACAAGTACTTAGTACACTGCACTGAACAAAGTAAGCAGTCAATACCTATCATAGATCAATTGATAATGCAGAAAAAAAATAAAACCTCCATACTGAGAGTGAAGTTTTTTCATTATTTCCTTTTCTAAAGAGAGGCTTTATTACTGAACATAATTCTGGGGTTGAACATTTTAAACATGGTGCCATTTCTTATCCTAGGGCATCATTTATTTGATCTGAAAATGACTAATGTCTAAAAGTCAGTGCCAGTCATTTTTGGTAAGCAAAATCTTCAGTGTCTTGGCCAGAGAGACCTGTAAAATGTTTCTGGAACTATCTAGGATTCTATGGTCGGTAATGAATACCAAGAACTCCCAGTTTACTCACAGTATTGGCATTTGTAGCAAATTAATCTCTTGACTCTGGACTCTTCTTTCTCATATGATCTAAAAGTCATTCCCTCATTTTTTTAATGTTGGATCAGAGTCATCTGTAGTCCTCTGGATTGCTCTTCTGTTTTGTCAAAAAGGACAGGTTCTGTGTATCCTAATCTATACTCCCTAGAGCACTAAGTTAAGTGCTCTGCAAACAGTGGACTCTCAAAGCTATGATTAGTTTAATTATGGCCAGCATGGATATTTTCAAGTACAACCACTCTAAGAAGAAAAGGGGTGTTTTTTTCTGTTATGTAAACTTGAAATTTAATTCTTCAAATTCCTCAATTTACCACCCCTATCACTAAAAGAACATTCAGTGTGCCTGAGAAAAGAATGAGTATACGTATGCATTATTATATTACTACAGAGAGTAAATGGTGTTAAATATCTCCATGCAGTAAATGTAAGGTATTTTTATCAAAAAGATCAAGAGCTCATTTTATCTCTAAGAATTTCATTTTGGAGATCTTGGAAATTCATTTTGACAGAACATTCTGGTCAGTCATGTTGCTCTTTTCATAAAATTATGTACAACACTCCTTAAAAAAAGGAAGATGTTTTCTCAAAGGAGCTAGGGGGAAAGCAGAGATGTTTATGAAATGAGTGAGAACTCCACCCTACCAGGAGCACTCCAGGACACAAATCAAAACAAGTTTCTGGACTGGTATTTGTAATGGATCTGCAAGGGAAAGTTGTTGAGCCAGCCAGTTAATATTTCAAACAAATGTTTTTAATTGAAATGACTGCAATTGTTATGGAATAATAATGTCCCTATAATTAGTAAGAGCATTGGAATGGTGTCATTGGATTTTATATTCTAGTTCTTTAAGTGTTCCATTGCTCAAGTGCTTAATTATGCTTTAATACTATTTAAGATTAAAAATGGTATTCTTTTCTAGGAGTTCAAAGTAACTAAATTCCCATAAATGACACAATCATGAACCAATAATTGACTTCAAGAGGTAAGGTGAACATGGTATTAAGAATAATAAAATATTAATAATTGTGCTAATTGATAAGGATTTACTATATGCCAAGTCCTGTGCATAACACTGGGATAGATAATAATAATGTTGGTATTTGTTAAGCGCTTACTATGTGCAAAGCACTGTTCTAAGCACTGGGGAGATACAGGGTAATTAGGTTGTCCCACGTGAGGCTCACAGTTAATCCCCATTTTCCAGATGGGGAAACTGAGGCACAGAGAAATGAAGTGACTTGCCCACAGTCACACAACTGTCAAGTGGCAGAGCTGAAATTCGAACCCATGACCTCTGACTCCTAAGCCAAGCCTCTTTCCACTGAGCCACGCTGCTTCTCTATCTAGATAGATACAAGATAATCAGATTGAACACAATCTCTGCCCCACTTGGGGGTCCCACTCTAAAGGGGAAGAAAATAATATATTTTATCCCCATTTTATAGGTAAGGAAACTGGAGTATTGAGAAATTAAGGGACTTGCCCAAAGTCCCTCAGCAGGATTAAAACACAGGTGCTGTGCTTTTTCTGCCTGATGACATTGCTTATTGATAGCTAGTGTTGGTATTCAAAGGAGCCCAAATGTGAATGACATTTTGTACAATATTAACCATAAAACTCAAAATACAACATGACTTTTTTTATTTTAAAAGTATGTGTTGTTTCATGGCTAATCCTTTGACTCAATAGGCTCAATAATCAATAAAATTCTAGACTTCAAAATTGATTTTTTAAGTATACATAAAAGTAGAACTGCCTGAAAAGGTTAAAATAGCAGGAAGGCATTTGCTCATGTGGCCAGTGTTAAGAAGCTCCTTCCTAATTGCGTAAGTCAACACAATCAGGTCACTGGTGATTTTACATATTTTCCAGGAGCAAGATGGAAATGCCAGTTTCCACACAGCTATAAATTTCCACTCCAATTCACTCTGCATGTTTTTCCACTGAGTGTTAACAACAGGGCTTTCCCACTTAAGCAATGGGTCTCACAACACATTAGAGATGGAAGGGTTCACTTACAGCCCAGATGTTTCCATGAAGTGGAATTACTGAAAATTGAATTAGCCTTTAATATATATTTCAAAATAATTAAAACAATACATTTATCTCTGTGACATTTATATAGTCATGGTAAAGAGAATAATCAGATTGCAAAAGTGTCAGCCTATATAAAGTTTCCCCTTTCTTTGCACTCATTTTTTTTTCTTCAATAGTGCTGCAACCGGATATGCACCACGAAATGGCATTCATCTGGACAGTTTAGAATATAACTGCTAAAAGATGAAACCTCCTACAAAGGGTTGGAAAACAGAGTTGTAAGAATTGTTTCCAATTTGTCCCAGCGAATAGCTCATTTTCTACAAGCAAGTTATAGAATTACCACCTCTGGTCTAAGTGCTATGAACTTTAATCGCCAGGGTTGGTAGATAGAAAGGACCCTAGAATCAAATCTCCTTCATTCTTTGAAAGTTCTCAGTAAAAAGGATTGTATGATTGGGAGTCAGCAGACCTGGGTTCTAGTCCCAGCTCTGCTAATGGCCTTAAACAGTGGACAAAATCACACAGCCTCTCTGGGTGACTTCGATTGTCGGTACTATCATTTGTCTAATAATATTTTCTTATTCCTACCTTATAGGTTTAGCTTGTGGGAGCAAAATGGAATTATTCATTCATTTGATTGTATTTATTGAGCACTTACTGTGAGCAGAGCACTATACTAAGTGCTTGGAAAGTACAATTCAGCAATAGAGACAATCCCTGCCCACAATGGGCTTACAGTTCAGTAATAATTATTATTAGTCTAGTAATAATGCTTTTGGAAAATGAAAGTGCTTCAGAAATTCAAGGTATTGGTGAAAGCTCTTTTTTCCCCTTCTGAAACCTTTCATGGAATAGAATTGGGGAAGTTTCCCTTCTTCCTTAAGAAGGGACTGCTATAGGGGGAGTGAAGTCTGAAAAAATAGGACATATTTGAAGGAGTTCTGAAATACTGATATTATAACTTTTAAAGTAACAGCTTATGGCTGGAGAAATTTGGGGTTCCCCCCAACACACACACCTGAACTGTTGTTATCACTGGATATCATTAGTTATATGGCCTTGGGCCCTGAACTGATAAGGTTCCACTTAATGATAAGTCATAAGGGAAAAGTAGTGCCAATGTAATTAGCAACACCACTCATTTTATATTGCTTTTTCCTCCTGAAAAGAATTGGGTTGATGCACTCTTGGTTTTGAAACTATTTAGAGAAGGGGTTGTTTAGTAGGAGCATCAAATAGATGCACTGGGTGATCGTGTATGCTTCCCTCTCTTAGGCAAGAGTACTGGTTTCCGGCACAGATTGTGAGTCTGTGAAAAGTCAGAAATGCAATGAAGTTGGAATTTATGCTGAGATAAATATTTTATTATTTTATTTAAAATATTTTATTTTATTTAAAATATTTTATTTTAAGATAAATGCTGAGAGATAAATAATTTATGCTGAGAGATATTCTAGGCCTGCAGACCAACTCCACTGCATGGTAATCAATGGAGAAGCAGCTTGCTCAGTGGAAAGAGCGCTGGCTTGGGAGTCAGAGGTCATGGGTTCTAATCCCAGATCCACCAATTGTCATCTGTGTCACTTTGGGCAAGTCACTTGACTTCTCTGTGCCTCAGTTACCTCATCTATAAAATGGGGATTAAGATTTTAAGCCCAACGTGGGACAACCTGATCACCTTGTATACCCCTAGCTTAGAACAGTGCTTTGCACATAGTGAGTGCTTAACAAATACCATTATAAATCAATAAACTTAATATCCCTAGCAATGTACTATGTTATAGAGATACTGAATTCCAATTTTATAAGTGAGGAAACTGAGTCATCAAGAAGTGAAGTGACTTGCACAAGGTCACACAGCAGGGAAGTGGATTTGAACCTAGATCCTCTGACTTCTAGGCCTATGCTCTTTTCACTAGTCATATTGCTTTAAGGCAGTCTTCCAAGTGCTTAGTTCAGTTCCCTGAACATGGTAAGTGCTCAATAAATCCCATTGATTGCTTGATTGATTGGTTGCAGAGGCTTCAGTAAAACTAGCCCTTGATAAAATAATTTTCTTTGCTTTAGTTACTTCTCTGTAAAATGGGCAGTATCCTTCTGGCTATATCTTGAGAGGGCTAGGAAAAACATTTACAATGATTGTCCAATTCTCTCCAAAGAAAAAATACTGATTAATAGGACCAATATCTTTATATGTATTTTGCATCCATTCTTGGAAAAAGAATATCAAAATGGCCTTAGAAGAGTACAGTATATTCAAAACCTATTTCTAAATAAGCAGGGGAGGTCCACTCCCACCAGGAGCCATTGTGATTTAATGTGGTCTCTCTCTCTCAGGCACAGCAAGTTCCTGATGAAACTAAAGAATTCTGTCCATATACCCCCTTTGCTGATCTCTCATTTTACTTAAATACTGTCAAAATTACAAAAATAAAAATCAGTGTATATTTACTTTGGACAAACAGTAAATAGTTGTATATCTGAGGACAGTCAGAAGCAGATTTTTGCAAACTGTTAAGACAAACTGTCTCTGCATTCATGAAGGCATAAATAACTCCATAACATAACGTATGTCACATTACTTTATGTAAAGGCATCATATAGACGTGTGAAAAGATTATTTACCAAACCTAGATGATGGCTGAGTATGTTGTTGAGGGGACTCTCGCTCTCTCAGTTACTCCAGAACTGTTGCTTTCCTGTGTATATATGGGCCCCGCTTCCTAGCAACGGGACTCAGCTGCAAGAGCTGACAGAGGGAGGATGGGTGTTAAAAAAGTCAACCTGAGACGTAGTACCATTCACGGGACAGATTAGCAGAAAAGAGAACTATTTGGTACAAAACTAGGTGAAGCAATCAATAAATCAATAAAGTTTCCTGAGTGCCTACTTTATGCAGAACACTGTACTGAGCACTTGGGAGAGATGAATACAGTTGGTAGATATGGCCACTGAGGCAAGGCTTCTGAACTCCCCCCACCACACGCTGGACCACGACGGGTCATCTTGACTTCCATCACATCATTGGGGCCCCCAACAGGGGCAAATCACGCCCTGCCTGTATCTGAGTGAGTTCTTCATTTATCCTGGAAAAACATAGCAAACCTTTGAGCTCACTGTGATTAGCTCTACAAACTTTACAGAGTTGTAGCCAAACTTGCCTTACAAATGTCTGAGTTCAAGACCAGTGATGCTACCAGATGAATTTTGTGAATATTGCATAGTGTTCTCAAAGCTTTGTATTTCATTTCAGCCAATCAATGACAGGCATTAAACACTTACTTTAGGCAAAGCACCATACTAAGAGTTTGGCCAACTAGAGTAGAACTGATCCTTCGAGGACATCCAGTTAGGAGAGGGAAAGAGACTGGGAAGGATTAACCACCTGAAAATCTCCCACTAAAAATAAATTCAATTTAGAGACATAGAAATGAGTTATTCATAGTTAGCTATGGTACTTAAGTGCTTACTGTTCTAACCAGTAGGGTAGATACACGGTTATTATTCATTCAATCGCATTTATTGAGCACATATTACGTGCAGAGCACTGTACTGAGCACTTGGAATTTACAATTCAATAACAGATAGAGACAATCCCTACCCAACAACGGGCTCACAGTCTAAATGGGGGAGACAGATAGCAAAACAAAACAGAGTAAAACAAACAAGTTATTAGGTTGGACACAGTCCATGTTTCACACGGCTCTCAGAGTCTAAGTAGGAGGAGAAGGTATTGAATCCCCAATTTACAGATGAGGAAATTGAATCCTCAACTTCAGAGAAGAAGTTAAGTGACTTGCCCAAGGTCATACAGCAAGCAATTGGCAGAGCTGAATTAGAACCCAGGTCCTCGGACTCCAGTGCCAGGTTCTTTCCCCTAGGACATGCTGCTTTTTATCACTAAATGTTATTTTTCTTTGAATCCATAGGTAAATGACATACATTTTACATAGCCTATTGGGGAGATGATTTTTCAAATCAAGAAAGAATTAACTTTGCAGCCTCATGATTCATGACATGACAGAAATACAGTGAAATTGAACCCTGTAATTCAGTGCAGGGTGCACTTTCTTCACCATATAATAAATGAACACTGTACCTTTATCTCAGGGTTTAGAGCTGCTCTCTGGAGTAATAAATGTTTAAAGAAAACTTTTAACTGCTTAAAATACAGAACTGCTTCAAAATCTTATGTGCCATAAAATGAATTGTGAAACTAATCCAGTACATTTTGCTGCATACTCAATGTTACAAATAATTATGCTTAAAGCTGGTAGAAAGCTAAGTATTTGTTACCTTGAAAAGCCCATTTCTTGAACAGCCAGTAAACTTCAAAGAACATTGTTTTTGCAGTTGAACACTGCTGGGTAGGCTGAGTTAAGTGCTCTACTGCAGATTTCCTACTCCCATGCTAACTGACACCTGCCTGTGAACTAAGAAACAGATGACTTCAACAATGAATGTTTTTCGTTGAGATTTCCTTGGGGTTATATAAGTCAAGTCTTGTATTATTCATCAAAAATAACTCATAGATATCTAGTTGGAGCAATAGTAATTTGGGAAACATAGAATTCTCCTAAAATGGATTGGAGTTCCTTACTGTTGTCATTCATTTAATGGTATTTAGTGAATGCTTGAAGTATGCAGGGCACTGTACTTAGAAGAGTACAGCACAACAATATTGGTAGATGTGTTTCCATATTTTTAATACATTTATGTATGCTTAAAAGAAGTGGAATAATTTAGGAAAGTTTAGCCTTTTGGAAAATAAATTTCCTTAAATCCTGTTTTTCACTGATTCCCTTGATTTAGTCCTTGTAAAATGCGGATATTAACAAAAAACACACAGCCTTTTGACAAATTCTCCTTTCCACTAAAAAAGGTTTGGAGATGGCTATTGCATGTCTTAGTTTCCAAATTCATTCTTTCAATAGCATTTATTGAGCACTATGTGCTGAGCACTTTACTAAGCACCTGTCTTAGGCCAACAGGCCATTTTATTAGAAAAAAACCATTTTACTTCGTTAGGTTTAATTTCAATTGTCTAAGTATGTTTGAAGAGCAAGATATTTGTTAATTTTTGTTCATACTTATTACTATAGTATATTATGTTAATTTATTGGATATTCTTTGGCCTTTTATTTAAACATTCTGGCATTTAAGTCAAGTGTATATATAGCAAATATTTTTTGAGCTTTACAAAACTTCCAGATTATGGATATTGCCTCATAAAAGCATGACAGTTCTACGAGTCACAGCATGTTGCTATGAATTTGAACTAATGGGAAGGAGCACAGGACACAGCATATTACTGAGAGCAACAATCAATCAGTTTCTTCAAGCTGCATATTGAGGCATTCAGAACTATTAGTCTGATCCTATTTTGATGATGCTTATATAGTCTTACATTTAAAAAAGAATTTTAAAACTGAACCATTGTTCAACTTTGGAAAATAATTATTTGATACTAAATGTTGAAATTAAGGTATTAAAGTACAATTCCTTCATAATTTACCATAATTTCCATTATTTGCTTTTCTTTCTTACTAAAGAGAGTTCTGAACCTGTTATGGAGAAATTCCCTTTGAAAATCCTATTTCCTCTTCACTTTTTTTCCTAATCTTTTGTTGTTTGGGCAAGCTCCATACCTTAGCTGAATACAAATGAAATCCCTGATTATAAAGCATTCTTTGACTAAAGAATGCTGGGGTAAATATATCTTTTGATTATGTGCCTTATCAACATATTCCTCAGAGTGATCATTAAATATTTAAAGTTTCTGTTTGTAAAGAAGAAAAAGAGGAGTTGATTGATTAAAGACTGTGTAGTTCATTTCAACTTGGTTCAGTGGGTTCTGGCAGTCAAAAAGAAAAACTAAATGAAGGACATTTTCAGAAAAGACATAGAAAACAAGTACTGAAAACATAATCTTGCTGTTTTGTAAATTCATAATCTAACTGCACCTGGAATACTGCAAGGTATTTTGGTTAAAACACCTGAAAAACAACTGACTAAATTTGTAAAGGAATAAACAAGGGCTCACAAGATATGCTCAGCTCTTTCATTAGCGTGAGTTTTCACTACATTCGTCCTATCTCCCTACTACCCTTCCTTTCCAAAATCCTAGAACGAGTCATCTACAATCGATGCCTAGAATTCCTTAACTCCCATTCTCTCCTAGACCCCCTCCAATCTGGCTTCCGTCCCCTCCACTCTACCGAGACTGCTCTCTCTAAGGTCACCCATGACCTCCTTCTTGCCAAATCCAATGGCTCCTACTCCATTCTGATCCTCCTTGACCTCTCTGCTGCCTTTGACACTGTCGACCATCCCCTCCTCCTCCATACCTTATCTCACCTTGGCTTCACGGACTCTGTCCTCTCCTGGTTCTCCTCTTACCTCTCTGGCCGATCATTCTCGGTCTCCTTCGCTGGAGCCTCCTCCCCCTCCCATCCTTTAACTGTTGGAGTTCCTCAAGGGTCAGTTCTTGGCCCTCTTCTGTTCTCCATTTACACTCACTCCCTCGGTGAACTCATCCGCTCTCACGGCTTTGACTACCATCTCTACGCAGATGACACGCAGATCTACATCTCTGCCCCTGTCCTCTCCCCCTCCCTTCGGGCTCGCATCTCCTCCTGCCTCCAGGACGTCTCCACCTGGATGTCGGCCCGCCACCTAAAACTCAACATGAGCAAGACTGATCTCCTCATCTTCCCTCCCAAACCCGGTCCTCTCCCAGACTTCTCTATCACCGTGGATGGCACGACCATCCTTCCCGTCCCGCAGGCCCGCAATCTCGGTGTCATCCTCGACTCGTCCCTCTCGTTCACCCCACACATCCTATCCGTTACCAAGACCTGCCGGTTTCACCTCTACAATATCGCTAAGATCCGCCCTTTCCTCTCCACCCAAACGGCTACCTTACTATTACGGGCTCTCGTTATATCCCGGCTAGACTACTGTGTCAGCCTTCTCTCTGACCTCCCTTCCTCCTCTCTCACCCCGCTCCAGTCTATTCTTCACTCCGCTGCCCGGCTCATCTTCCTGCAGAAACGATTTGGGCATGTCACTCCCCTTCTTAAACAACTCCAGTGGTTGCCTATCGACCTCCGCTCCAAACAAAAACTCCTCACTCTAGGCTTCAAGGCTCTCCATCACCTTGCCCCTTCCTACCTCTCTTCCCTCTCTCTTTCTACCGCCCACCCCGCACGCTCCGCTCCTCTGCCGCCCACCTCCTCGCCGTCCCTCGGTCTCGCCTATCCCGCCGTCGACCCCTGGGTCACGTCCTCCCGCGGTCCTGGAACGCCCTCTCTCCTCACCTCCGCCAAACTGTTTCTCTTTCCCTCTTCAAAACCCTACTTAAAAATCACCTCCTCCAAGAGGCGTTCCCAGACTGAGCTCCTCTTCCCCCTCTACTCCCTCTGCCATCCCCCCTTTACCTCTCCGCAGCTAAAGCCTCATTTTCCCCTTTTCCCTCTGCTCCTCCACCTCTCCCTTCCCATCCCCACAGCACTGTACTTGTCTGCTCAACTGTATATATTTTCGTTACCCTATTTATTTTGTTAATGAATTGTACATCGCCTTGATTCTATTTAGTTGCCATTGTTTTTACGAGATGTTCTTCCCCTTGACGCTGTTTAGTGCCATTGTTCTTGTCTGTCCGTCTCCCCCGATTAGACTGTAAGCCCGTCAAACGGCAGGGACTGTCTCTATCTGTTGCCGACTTGTTCATCCCAAGCGCTTAGTACAGTGCTCTGCACATAGTAAGCGCTCAATAAATACTATTGAATGAATAAAAAGCTGTTAGGGAATTTGGGAATATTCTTCCAACAACATTATCCATCTGGATAGAACACAAAGTAATGATGGAAGAAAATGTGGTGTATTTGCTCTCAGGGTCAATTAATAAGTACCAGCATTCAAGTTTTCCTTAATGAAGATCATCAAGAATATAAATCTCTCATCCTGGTGTAGTGGGTAGAGCACAGAGCTGAGAGCCAAGGAAACCAGTGTTCTAATCCACTTGTCTGGGCAGAGCATTTAACTCTTGGGCAAGTCACTTAACTTTTCTTTGCTTCAATTATTTAATCTGTAAAAGAGGATTAAATCATACAAATCCTACCCCCTTCTACTTAGTCTATGAGCCACATGTGGGACAGGGACTATGTCCAACCTGATTAGGGAATGTTTCTACCAACTCTGTTATATGGTGCTCTCCCAAGTGTTTAGTACAAGTGTTCTGCACACAGTAAGTGCTTAATAAAAATGACTAATTACTTCAAATCTACCCCAGCACATAGTACAGACTTTGGAGCATAGCTCTTTACAAGTATCATAAAAATTTGACGAGGTCTTCAGTGTTTCTGGAGACAGTATAGCTCCCATATGATGATAGGTCTAAAAGGATAGGATTCTTCTGTCTGAAATACAGAAATTAAAGCTTACAGAATCATGAAAGATAAGGACAGGTTGAATATGGAATTGTTGTTCACCAAATGTCAGAACACTAGGAATAGGATGGCCTATTTAAATTTGAAGGTGACAGGTTCAAGACGAATACAAAGAAACACTTCACACAATTAATGAATAAGAGGGAAATGCTAGGGGTGTTGCAAAGTGCATCCCTTAACCATTCAATTAGATGACACACCCATTTCCTTCAGGCATCCTGTTGCTACTATTGAATGAGGAAGCAGAATGTCTTAGTGGAAAGGGCATAAACCAGGGTGTCAGAGGACCTCGATTCTAATCCCACCTCTGCCACTTGCCTTCTGTGTGAGTTTGAGTGACTCAGTTTCTCTGTGCCCCCATCTGTAAAATTGGGATTAAATATCAATTCTTCTTCCTACTTGGATGGATTGTGAGCCTCATGTGGGACGGACAGTGTCTCGTGTGTCCGACCTGATTATCTATTAACCCCCATCCCTAGTACAGTGCTTGGAACACAGCAAGCATTTAAATCCTATTATTACTGGACCATTAATCTCACCCAATGTTTTAATATAGTCTTATGTTTTCATAAGACTTGATCATAAAACATTTTGAGTGAATATCAGAAGAAATCACAAATCTTGCATGCTAGTAACTTCAATTCAGAAGCAATATTTGAGACTCAGGAATGAAATTTTATACATCCAAAAAACAATTGCAAGTTTGATCATATAAAATCCGTTGCTTGTCTTTTGTCATTAAAAATTACAAATGAAGTATAAGCTTTGGGTTGATGTTTCAAAAAAAGTTTCAAAACGTAAAAAATTTAAAATACAATCAAGAAATTTCAACCTCTTTCTTCATGATTGCAGTACTGAGTACCCACTTTTAATAAAACACTAATTCTAAGTCTCAAAGCCTGATTATTTAATGAATAAATATTATGAGGTTATGCAAAATGATACAATATTCATTTAAAACTGCAGGGCAGTCCCTACTGAACTAACATTATTGGATAATGCATCAAATATGTTCATATCTCAAAAAAAGTTTTTATAATCATGTTGAGTATTCTCTAGATTAATTTTTAATGCTTTCATTCATTTAGTCCTTGGCAGTCCTAAACACAGCTTCTACTGCCTTATAATTTTTAGCAATATAGAGTTTTTAAATAATTAATTGAGTGTATACAGTCACTTAGACTAGATGACTAAATTTCAATTTTTCTACATTGCCAAGCTGTGTTTTAGAATGATTCAGCCCAGCTCTATCCCCATTTTCCTATACAACTTGAGAAAATGAGGGTGAAAGGGCATATATCACGTTTTGGCAAACTTTTGATTTTTGAGCAAGGACAATTTGCATATAGCCAAATTAAAATTGGCATCTAGGAAATACTTGAATCCAGGAAATGGTTAGCATCTGAATTAAAGAAGTACTTGAGATTTGACATTTGGAAATTTGAACCAAGTTCACCATTTAAAGAGCTGCATATTACATTTTCAGAGACTAGGAAAAAAATAGAATAGGATTGTGTTTGGGGTAATAAAGTTCACATAGCCATGTGTATTTAAAACCTTCTGAGATGAGCAAAGAAAGTCTTTAAATATTCCTAGAAGGAAAACATCTGAAGGCATGTAAACAGGAAACAGAAGAATCCCTGAAAATGTCTAGCAATGGAATGTAGAATTTGTCAGGGATAAGATAATAGAATTGACAATAGTGTGTCTAGAATGGGTGCAGAAATCAGTGAGACCTGGACACTGATCCTAGATCTTTCTAGACCTCATGTTTTTATGTGGTGAAGAGAGGGGAGGATTAATTGGAGCACATTAGACATCACCTTAGAAGAAAATCCAAGGTTCCTTTTGAGTTTCTGATGATTGAAGTAGCACCTGGATTTAAGGCTTCAAGATTTATTATATTTTAGAATTGGAAAAAACTATGCATAGCCTACCTTCCATTTCAAAGATATTGCTATTAGCAATAAGTGTGATTTTAAAGACTCTGAATGAGCAACTAATCAGTCATTCATACTGAGTGCTTACAATATGCAGAGCATTGTACTAAATGTTTTGGAGTGTACAATACAACAGAGTTGGTAGACCTATTACCAGCCCACAAGGAGCTTTCAGTGTAGAACAACACACCATTCTAAACTGAGGATTAGTAAAGATAGATTTTTGTTAGCTAGTGGGTTTATTCCATACCTGTTTTTTTGAGCTTACATCTTGACAACATGATCTCTGCAAAGTCTCCACTGCAGGAGTCACTGGACTGATTGCTTCTCATCAGGATGATCTTTGTGCTTCATTGATCTCCCAACAGTTCCATTCCATCACACTGTTTGAATCTTTAAGTGGTTAGTGGTACCTCCTTTCAGTTCACCATATAAGAGCTGCAAGGGTACCCTACTGCAATCCATTCTCTTCGCATATTCTGCCCAGTAGAACTATGGGGTTGTGAGCACTGCTTAGAGGCTGATTGCATTCCAGGATCTTGTTGTTGGTACTCTTACCTCTTATCTTTGAGTTGACTCTGTAGCCTATACTGATGAAATTACTTAAGAACCTGGATATGTCTTCTGTAAAAGTTAAGGGTTTTTCCTCACTCTTATTGTTGAAAGCCAGACTGATCTTTAAAATTTTGCTTCATACTTCCTTGTCTCTCTTTGCACCCACACGTTTTGCCACACATTGTTAGAGATACTTCTGAAAGAAAACCCTATCCGTCTGTTTTAATGGGTTACCTGGACTCTGTTGTTAGATCAGTGGAAAAAAGGCTGCTTTGGGAAATGAGGAGTTCTAGTGTTAACAAGTCACAGCTGGACACCAGAGTGATACAATCAAGCTACAGGTGGCCAGCCAGGTTGGTATATTCCTTCCCTGCCCCACCCTTTTAGGGATCTTGGATTCACCTGGGACCAGGTGACTTTGGGACCAATTTATGAAAAGCTCCCTGAGGGTGGTGTGGAGCTTGTCCTGTTAAAAGGAAAAGAGGTTGAGAGATAGAGGGTCTTTTGCTTCCTGTCCTGATAAATCCCAGACTTCCTTCACTACATATGGTAAGCTATTTCTTTAATTGCCAAGCTGCATTTGAGATGAAAAGAAAAGTTATAAATCTCACTGGTAAATGATTTTAGTTTAATCTCAGGCTTTCAGAACTTTGTCAAGCAACTTGATCTTCAGTCCAAATGATTAGTGATTCAAGATTGATTCTCCCATAGGGTGTTGTGCTTAATTGATCTTGTACTTCCTCAGGAATTTTATGGGGGACTCTCTCTTTGGATAGTCTCTGCTTGTTTCTCTTTATGTTCAGAATTAAGGCCTCTTGGTAGTAATGGCCATTGGAGATAACATTGTTTTCTTTAGGAGTAGTTGGTAATAAGCTGTAATGCCGCAGTTGTGTACAGTGATCAATCACTTTAACCATAGTTTATTCATCTCAGTAAAGTAGTTTTGAATTCTGTTCAGAAGGAATGTAACTTCTTCTTTCAGTTCTAATTCTGCTTGTATCTCAATCTCATTAGAAGCAGCATGGCTCAGTGAAAAGAGGAGGGGTTTGGAAGTCAGAAGTTGTGGATTCTAATCCCAGCTCTGCCACCTGTCAGCTGTGACCTTGGGCAAGTCACTTAACTTATCTGTACCTCAGTTACCTCATCTGGAAAATGGGGTTGAAGATGTGAGCCCCACATGGGACAATGTGATTACCATGTATTTACCCGAACACTTAAAACAGTGCTTGTCAAGTAGTAAGTGCTTAACAAATCCATGCATTATTATTATTATCTCACCTACAACATCATACTCAGATTGTCTCCCTGGCCTGGAGCTCCCCTTATGACAAACCTCAATCCTTTCCACTTCAAAGCCTTATTAAAAATATCACATCTCCTCTAAGAAATCTTTCCTGACTAAGCCTTCATTTACCCTACTCTCTCTCCCTTCTGAATTGCCTATACACTTGGATCTATAACCTGCAAGCACTAGATATTTATCCCACCCTCAACTCCACAGCACTTATGTACCTATCTGTAATTTACTGCCTTTCTCCCCTTTAGACTGTAAGCTGCTTATGGCCACGAGTCTACCAGTTCCCTTGTATTCTAATAACTATTGTATTCAGTACTAAGTGCTAGGGTGGATACATATAAATCAGATTGGACACAGTCCCTGTCCCACATAGGACTCACAGGTTTAATCTCCATTTTATAGATAAGGTAACTGAGGCACCAAGAAGTGAAATGACTTGCTGAAGGTCACATAAAACAAGTGGTGGAACTAGGATTAGAATTCATGACCTCCTGATGCCCATCTATTATGCCATGCTGCTTCTCATAATGACTCAAGCACATAGTACAGTAGTAAGTGGGCAATAAACACTCAATAAATACCATTGATTATTGGTAAACTTGTGTGAAGATCGTGCAGTGACTTCCTAGTGTGCCATACTCCTGCCCATATCCTGATCATTTGCCTTCTATGCCCCAGTGAAACACAAATGGCAGGGAGGGAATAGTGCCACTGCTGCTATTCAAGACACTAATTACAGTTTAGGTTCCCCATTCTGAAGTCACAAAACTTGATTCAATTGCCCTTCCTGATAGACTCCATTCAATGGGATAGCTGGAAAAAATAAGCCAATGGCAAATCTTGCATGTAATGTTCTTCTTACTGAGGTACATATGACAGTTGGGTAAATGTTGGCATGAAATTATTACCCCCAGACTCTTGGCCTGGATTCGAGTTAATTCTCTAAAGAAAGCTTTAAGTGTAATATTGATGAAACATGAAGAAATGAGCACTTTTCCTAGACTATAATTTATAAGGATGGTGCCTAGGACTAGAGGCACATATATTTAACTGTGGAATAATCAACCAAAGGTATTTATTGAGCACTTACTGGGAGCAGAGCATTTTACTAAGAGAACTTCCTCTCTGGGCATTCAAGCAAAGCAATATAGTCAATCAACATAATCTATAATCTGTGAATAACCACACATAATGCCTATCAGCAGTGCAGACCTCCTTAATTTGGGAGAGTGATAAAATCACAGATTTCATAACCAATACGGTATAATGTAAGGGCCATTTGAGCTGAAAGTCATAAGTCTGTTAAATGTTGTTTTTCTCTGGAAGGGAAAAAAGCAAATTGAGTTTTGTTAATAGTATATTCTTTAAGTGGGTAGATTGTAATATAACAATTTACATTTTTGATAAGTAGTCTACTTAATAGCAGAGAATATAACTGCTGATTAAAATGAGGGCTTTTTCCACTGTTTTAAATGCCACATGCATTTTAAAAATTCCATAACATAAAAGTGAAATTTACACTTAATGATGTGGCACTACCAAGTAAATTTCCTATGCATTGAAGTTTCAAGGCTTTTTTTTTTTGAAGTAAAAATATACCATTTAATTGGTTTCAGAAGATGCTTATTTCATTGAGGCCACTTAATTAGCTTCATGCTAATGTGCAATTGCAAAGGAGTGAGGATTTTATTTTCCTGTGGCTTATTAAGATATGTCTCTAACATAAATGAAAATTGAAGTTACTACAGTTTTTTGGTTTTTTTCCCCCCAGTATCCATTGTTAAGCTGTCCCAGAGAAGTTACCTTATTTGATTCCATTAAATCTGGTTTGAGGATTATTCTCAAACTGCACAACTAAGGATTTAATTTTTCAAAAGAGGTGATTTATGTGGGCTTTATTCATTCTCTTAAATTCTTCTCATAAAGGAAATTAAATGGGGACTCTATTGATTCATTTGTAATTAATGGTAGTTTTAATGGGGATTTCTCGGTGACATGTAATGACGAATCTCTAAGGCCACAGACTTGATCATTTCTTTTCTAGGACAATTTTTATGCCTACCATAAACCAAGGGTGAAGCTTTGTTCTAAAGTAAACTAGCTTATCCAATAGATCTAACCACTGCTTTGTTCTCGCTTTAATCTTAACACCATGATCAGCAGTCAGGAAGACCTGTAAGGGAGGGGCTTATTTTCACTGCTTACCACTGAGAAGCAGTTTGTCTTGGTGGCTAGACCACAGGCCTAGGATTTAGGATATGGGTTCTAATTCCAGCTCAGCCACATGTTTGCCGTGTGACCTTGGGCAAGTCACTTAGCTTCTCTGTGCCTCAATTACCTCAACTGTAAAATCGGGATGAGTGGGACAAGGATTGTGTCCAATCTGAGTGTGTCTCAACCCCAGTGCTTACAATGAGCATTATTATTATTATTATTATAGTTCCTGTCAAATGGCTAGTTGAGGAATCCCTCTACTATCTGCCATATCAGCATGGCTTAGTGGAAAGAGCACGGCCTGCGGAGTCAGAGGTCATGGGTTCTAATCCAGAACCTGCAGTTTATCAGCTGTGTGAACTTGGGCAAGTCACTTAACTTCTCTGTGCCTCAGTTACCTCATCTGTAAAATGGGGATGAAGACTGTGAGCCCTATGTGGGACAATCTGATTGCCTTGTATCTACCCCAGCACTTAAAACAGTGCTTGGCACATAGTTAGTGCTTAACAAACACCAACATTATTATTACTATCATAGGTGTCACCAGCATGCTTTCCCCATTGTCTCCATTGCCACGGGTTTTCTCTAAGGCTTTCCCTTCCAGTGTATACCTTCAGAGAGATAGTAATTGAGAGCACAGGGCAAATAATTCATGTTTTCACATCTCATATGACGTTCCAGTAAGATAGGATCATACACTTAGTAGTTATTGAGCACCTGTATTCACAGTACTATATTAAGCTTTTGAGAGAGCAAAATATGTCATCCCTGAAAGAGTTCACAATTTGACTGTGATGAAAGGCAAATAACCCAATGCATACACTGGAAATTGGAAGAGAAAATTAGTAGAAATCTCCTCTAGAGTGTGAGCCCTTTGTGGGCAGAGACTGTCTCTCTTTATGGCTGTTTGGTACTTTCCAAGTGCTTAGTATAGTTAAGTGCTCAATAAATATGATTGAATAAAGAGAAACAGGAAAGGCCAAAAATAGTAGAAATGGAATAGTGATATTCTTAGATTGTAAGCTCTTGAGGGCAGGGATCAATTCTTCTAACTCTACTGTATCATTTTTATCTGAATACAGTGCTCTGCACACAATAAGTGCTCAATAAATAAGATTGATATCATACACAGTCCTGCACCATATGGGGCTCACAGTCTAAGGGCAGGAAGAGAACAGATATTGGATACCCATTTTACAGATGAGGAAACTCAGGACAGAAGACTGTAAACTCATCTCTAGACTGCAAGCTGCTTGTAGGCAGGCAATGCGTCTTTTGTTACACTGTCCTCTCCTATGTGCTTAGTACAGTGCTTTGCACACAGTAAGCACTCAGTAGGTAAAATTGAATGGAAGAAATAACTTGCCCAAATTCATACAGCAGCAAGTGGCAGAAGTGGACATACAAACGAGGTCTCAAGCTTTGTCTTCAGTGGTAGTTACTGAGCACTTACTCTGTGCCCAAGTGTCCTGTGCTCTTTCCAAAAGGTGTCATTTTTGGGTTTACCTTGTTTTGTCTTGTCGTCAATCTTTTCTCTCCATATTTTTCTCAGATCATTTTGAAACCATTTTTAAAGCTGTGGATAGGTCACTGCTTTTCAACATGCTAGTTCCTCCTTAAGGTCATTAGCCTTAAGCCAAAAGCCATTCTTTTGTGATTATTTCCTTGAGCCTCGGTATGTGCCTCCTTTCTGGAGAGCCTCAGATCACTTCTCTTCCAAGGGTAGTAGAAAATGTGGCTACTGGTGTTGAAGGTACGTATCAGGACCTCCCCCTCTTAGAAAGATGAAAAAAAGCATGGGGTAAAGGGAATGAAGAAATATAGGAATGTCAGTCTTTTGAGAACTTGGGTTCTAAGGCTAAATGGGTTAGTGGCATAGTTAAAATGCATTAAAATTCTTTCTGACCTTCAGTGATATTAGATATCTCAAGTCTGTTAACTTTCCATCCATTTTCTCTTCCTGGCTGATCTAATTTAATATGGAAGTATGAAGTTATGATTCTGCCATTATAAATGCTTTCAAATAATCATATACCTCCATAATGATGTAATTACTTTGAAATGGGTAAGTCCCAAGACATTGTGATTTGGAAACACACAACAAAAATCTAAAAATTAAGTGTTGTTTCAATTACCACATTTAATGGGAATATCCTGAGGGAACTTTGAGTTGTTTTATTCTTGACGTGTCTATTGATCAAAACTTAATGTGGGAAAAGTTCTTTTTAGTACTTTTAAAATGATTTGCTATGCAATCATTTAGGGAAAAACTGAAGCTTCAATATTCTGATTTTTACAAAACTCTTTGCTAGTAGGGTCCACTGAGTCTTACTGCTAATCAATCAATTGTATTTATTGAACACTAAATGTGCATTCAGAGCACTGTACTAAGTACTTGGGAGAGTACATTATGTACACTTGATAGACACATTCTCTGCCCACAATGAGCTTACAGTCTAGAGGAGGAAACATATTTTAATACAAATGAATACATTACAGATATGTACATAAGTGCTGTGGCACTAATGGGAGAAAAATGGGAGCAAATACGTGCAAGGGCTGATGAATCCAAGTTAATAATAATAATAATAATGTTGGTATTTGTTAAGCGCTTACTATGTGCCGAGCACTGTTCTAAGCGCTGGGGTAGACATAGGGGAATCAGGTTGTCCCACGTGGGGCTCACAGTCTTAATCCCCATTTTACAGATGAGGGAACTGAGGCACAGAGAAGTTAAGTGACTTGCCCACAGTCACACAGCCGACAAGTGGCAGAGCTGGGATTCAAACTCATGAGCCCTGACTCCAAAGCCCGTGCTCTTTCCACTGAGCCACGCTGCTTCTCACACCCATCACACCCATCACACCCATACACACCAACATCACACCCATACTACAGTGGAGATTCCTGTAAGCCATATCCAGTATTAGCATTATTGCTGACCTGCAATGTTCTCCTGGATCCCAAACCTGAAGAAATACTCACTTCCACCCAGTTATCCTCGGTCTGCCAGTAAGAAGAAGGGATGTCAACTATACAATCAAGTAACTTTCATGGGGCTACTTCAGTCGATCACTCAATGGAATTTGTTGAGCACTTACCTTGTGCAGAGTACTGTAATGAGCATTTTAGAGAATACAATAGAGCTGACAGATGCATTCCTTGCCATGAGTAAGAGGAATAATAAATTGTCCAGTGAAGGGGAGAACCTAAAATTTGTGTCATATGAACTGAGACACTCAGGTAACAGCTGGCAAGTAAATTGCCTATGGAGAAGCTCTAAGCTTCTAAGCAGGATGGATGTGAAGAGTGCTAATAAAGTTACAAGGAAGCAAAATTTCATGAGTTGTGGCTTAGTCTCGTGCAGTTAGGAGATAGCAGAAGACAGACCCACCAGGAGAATAGGAAATAAGATGACAGTGGCGAAACCATGGGTTTGGGAATCAGGAGATCTGGGATGTCATTTTAGCTTCATCGCTTGCTTTTTGAGAGACCTTGGGAAAGTTACTTAACCTTTCTGAGCCACAGTATTTCTTCATCCTTCTTACACTGTGAGCTGGTGAGGGACAGTGTTCTCATCTGATTATCTTGCGTTTACCCATACATGTTAGAAGTATAATAAATACCATTATTAATATTCATGTCTGTCTAATGATTTCTGGTGGATGACACCTTTAAACACCAAGTGAACATTCAAGAAATTTTCTTCTATGTTCTTTGAGTGCAGACACTGTCTAATAACTTTATTGTGCTCCCAAGTATTTAAGTACTTAAGTATCCCAAGTGGCACATGCTGGACACTACATAAATACTTTTGCTTCAGAGCTCGAAGACACTACGTAGGGTTTGTAGGCTTTCACTTCAGCATTTTGGTAGTAACAATCTGTTGTAGAATGGCTGTCAACATTTTAGGTATTGGTGGTTTGGGGGAACATTTTCAAGTTAACCTGTTTCTCAAGCTCTCTTCATAAGGCCCATCAGATGTTTAACCGCCTTGATTCTCCTTCAGTATATTGCTTTGACTCAGCCTATTTTCCTTCTTTAATTTGCCAAGGTAGTCAAGAGTTCCATGACATAGACTCTACCTCTTGAAATTTGGTTCCTTTTGAGGCTTCTACTTTTAGGCTTTTTATATTTCTTCTCCAGTTCTCTCATAAAATAGTTTATCTAAATGTCACAGTTATCTAATAATTCCTAATATATAAGGCAATTGTTCAAGACTTACTGGGATACAAACATCCAGGAAGGTAAATATGGTAGAGTAGGGCTAGGGCTTTGAGAAGCAGTGGTTTAGTGGATAGAGCATAAACCCGGGAGTCAGAAGGACCTGGGTTCTAATCCTAGCTCTGCCATTTGTCTGCTGTGTGACCCTGGACAAGTCACTTAACTTCTCTGTGCCTGTTACCTAAGCTGTAAAATGAGTATTAAGATTGAGAGCCCCATGTGGGGCAGGGACTGTGTACAACCAGATTTGTTTAGAAGAGTTCCTGGCACATACTAAGTCCTTTTAAAAAAACAAAAAAATTCCATTATTGTTGTTGTCATTATTATTCCTAACTATTGCCCTGATTTATGGACTGATAATTTGTTTTGTAGTTGCTAAATAAGAAATGACTCTCTTACAACTAGCCATAAATTCAGTTGTTAGTAATTGTAGTCTTTAAGGACTTATCTTGTGCCAAACCTTGTAGTAAATCACTGGGGTAGATAAAAGATCCTAAAGTGGGACCCACATGGGGCTCAGTCTGAGGCAGGGAGGACGGGTCCTCAATCTCCATTTTATAGATGGGGAAGCAGAGGCACAGAGAGGTAAAGATATTTGCCCAAGATCGCACAGACCAGGATGAGTAACTTCTGGATTAATTAACAATTCTATTAACAAGGCTTGTTTTCTACTTAAAATATGACATATTTGGGAGATTATATTCCAATTGTTACTAGGAAGTGGTTAGGACTCCACTGTTTATACTATGAAAACCACAACCTCAAAATATACTTAGGAACTGTCTTAGGAAAAGAAAATATACAGCAACCTAAAGTTAAAGCAGTTCTAAGAGACTTTTTTTCCTGGACACACAATACAGTACTTTAAGAGAATGTAGTCAGCTGGAAGTGGGAAGGGAATGGGGCAGTTTTTCATAATTGTTTTCCAAGCTTTCTTTGTTAAATGTCTTGGAAAACAATTATGAAAAATTGCCCCATTATATTTGCTTAAATGTCTAGGAGGGAAAATCCTCCAACCCCCAGTATATTCATGGGTTTTTTATGTTTTCTATCAGAGAAGCAGTGTGGCTCATTGGAAAGAGCCTGGGCTGGGGAGTCAGAGGTCATGGGTTCAAGTCCCGGTTCAGCCACTTGTCAGCTGTGTGACTTTTGGCAAGTCACAACTTCTCTGGGCCTCAGTTACCTCATCTGTAAAATGGGGATTAAGACTGTGAGCCCCACGTGGGGCAACCTGATCACCTTGTATCCTCCCCAGTGCTTAGAACGGTGCTTTGCACATACTAAGAGCTTAACAAATGCCATTATTATTATTATTACACTCAGGATGTCAACTGTCTGATGTATAGAGGAAGAATCAGGATTTAAAGCTAGTGGGATTTTTGAAAGATCTCTGACCAGTAAATTTGTTGGTAAACACTTGACACTTCCATGAGGAGAGGGGAATCTAAATTATGTGTGTTCTGTGAAAAATCATGGCTCCTTTCCTCTGAAGGGGTATATTCCATAAACACCCTCTTTTGTTGTTCTCTACACATACACCCAATATTTAAGCCAACTATTCTCTCCGTGTAGGTGGAGAGTGGGCTGCAAAGTCTGCAGGGAGACACTGTCACATCTTCAGTGGGAGGGTAAAGAGGAGGAGGAGAATGTGTTTTGTGGTTTCATGGAACATTCATAATGCCTGAAGAGGAGAAAACCAATGCTGGAGAGTGAGGTTTTGACCACTTTTAGTAAAGAATGAGTCATATAGATTAAAGAGAAGGGATGTCTGTCTCTTTTAGGGAATGTCACGTTGCCCTTCCTGTTGGTAACTCCCTGCTCCTCAATTTATATCCTAGATATAGTTTGAGATTGGAGGTTGGTTGGTAGGTAGGTAGGTAACACATGCCACTGAGTTGCAAAATCTTTTTCAAAATATCATTCACTTTGTCTCCTTTTTCCACCCTGGAGATGGGGAATATTCACAGGTTACCTGACACATAGGTATTTACTGAGCATTTACCTTGTGTCAAGAACTACACTAAACGTTGGGATAAATATAAGGTAAATATTAAGACCAACAGAGTCTCACATGGAGCTGTCAATCAGCATTGGGAGGAAAGACACATAGGTTGATAAATGAAAAGCCATATGAGAAAAGCAATTGAAGTATAAAACAATTCAACTTAAGAAGATTAAAATGAGACTCAAAGTATTTGGAGGGGGCGGGCTTTGGCATGTCAGTGTTTAGAAACTAGGCACTGCTTAAAAATGGGCATAGCCTTCTCAATCATCTACAGGCTATAAAGACAGGTTTCCTTTCTGGGGTGCTGTCTTGCTCTCACAGTCTAAGGGAGAATAAGAAAAATTAATCCCATTTGACAGGTGAGGAAACTGAGGGACAGAAATGAAGTGACTTGCCCAGGATCACACTACAGGCAAGTGGCAGAGCTAGGATTAGAATGGGAGTCTCTGGATTCCTCTCTTTGTGTCCTTTCCATTAGGGCATATTGTCTTATCAAGCCATTACCCCTCATTGCAAGGGTCCTGTCTGCTGGTACTTCTTCCGAAGCAGTGTGGCTCAGTGGAAAGAGCATGGGCTTTGGGGTCAGAGGTTATGGGTTCGAATCCTGCCTCGGCCACTTGTCAGCTGTGTGACTTTGGGCAAGTCACTTAACTTCTCGGTGCCTCAGTTACCTCATCTGTAAAATGGGGATGAAGACTGTGAGCCCCACGTGGGACAACCTGATTCCCCTATGTCTACCCCAGTGCTTAGAACAGTGCTTGGCACATAGTAAGCGCTTAACAAATACCAACGTTATTATTATTATTATTTATCTTTGCAGCTGCAGTGCAGCTGTGAAATAGGAGAGGCATGCACAGATAGAGGCAGTCCAACAACAGGACAAAGGAACTGTTGGGTTTTTTTGTTGCTGTTGTTGCTCTTAAGGTGTTCCCCTTACATTTAAGTACCGTTGTATTTAGTAACTGCAAAAACTTTTATATATTGGTGTCTCTATTCCAATTCTGAATGTTTCAATTTGCATAGTTCAAAAACAAACCACAGTCTCTCAAAATAACACCACCACTTCCCTGCCTTATGTGTGTTTAAAAATTCTTGTTTTTCTACTTTGTCAGAGTTTCCATTAACTAGCAGGGCTAGCCCAACTGTGGAGTCTGAATTTCCAAATGAGTAATTATGCCCTATATACTTTATATTATTTTATGGGGTGTTGAGTTTCTCCCCAAAAGTAGTTGCGTAATCAAAGGTCAGTAGAGGACAGACAGTCTGGTTTCCCTTGGAAGGAAAAAAATAACCGATATATACCATGATTCTAATTCAGCATCCCAGAATGGCAGATGTCACTGGAGAAAGATAGAATTCTGGCCAACATTAAGTTGTCATATGCAGAATACAAAACGGGGAGACGTGATTTTTTTTCAAAGCTGCATGACTGTTTCTTTATCAGTTACTCATAATAATGCATCCATAACCTATTTAAACTACATGAATTTGGCTCAATAGATCACTGAATCTTGTTTTTAATTATAGCATTAAAGCTAAACCAGAGTTAGAGCATTTCTTCTTGATAGTTCACTGACTCATTTGGGAACCCCATGGTATTCATTGAGCTCTCACTGTGTGCAGAGCACTGTACTAAATGCCTGGGAGAATACAGTACTGTAGAGTTGGTAGACACATCCCTTGCCTTACAAGGAACTTACAATCTGGATGGGGTGACAGACATTAAAATTATGTATTTGTACCTACATTCTGTGGGGCTGAGGGTAGGGTGATTATCAAGTGTTTAAAGGTTACCATCCAAGTGCATTAGTAATTAGTGCATAAGAGAGAGGGAATGTGAGTAAAGAGGGCTTAATGAGGGAAGACCTCTTGGAAGAGACGTGATTTTTTAATAAGGCTTTGAAATAAGACTCCTGGAGTATGTGATAGATTTGACACATACCACCCAAATTGAGTCTTTATTATTCAGTTACTGATTAAGATGCTTTCCTATAAGTTCTAGCCATAGGCCTGCAACAGATCTACTGGGTGACATTGGTCAAGTCACTTAACTGGTCCATGCTCAGTTTTCTGATCTGTAAAGTGGCTATAAAACACTTGTTCTTCTTTCCACTTAGACTGTGAGCTCTGTGTGGGAAGGGGATCTAAATATCCAGTGTTGAACACATAGAGATTAATAAAGAATAAAAATATTGTTACCTGAAGATGGCTGATTCTATTTTTCTCTCTACAGAGCAAGCCTGCTTTTGATTTTTTTTTTAAAAGTTGTTCTTTTGAGGGTTCTCTGCTGCTTTATTTTAGCAAAGAGCAGCTCCGAGCAAACTCTGCTGATTGTGGAAATATGCCCTGTAAGTGTGTCTCTGAGATAAAGGCACTTGGGAGAAAACTGAATTCACAGTTAGAATTGCCTTCTACATGAGTCACACTAGTTCAGTGGATAGTGACACCTTAGTGTCACATCCACTAACAATTCACTGAATGACCTAGCATACTTCCATTAACCGTTTGGCCCTTAAAGTGTCAAAATTATTTTCCCCCAAAACTGTAATTGTTCATCTTCCTGTCATTATTCTTGCCCTATTCTCTCCCTTAACCCACTCCAAATCTCTTTTCTCATCTTCTCAAGTATAATTATTTTGTTGTGATTATTAAGGCACAGAACAGACCCTATGATATAGTCAGTGCTATGATCAGTTAGCATGCAAAGTGTTTGTTAAAAGTTAAATTTTGAAGAGAACATATAATGTTGGTATTTGTTAAGCGCTTATTATGTGCAGAGCACTGTTCTAAGCGCTGGGGTAGATACAGGGTAATCAGGTTGTCCCACGTGAAGCTCACAGTTAATCCCCATTTTACAGATGAGGTAACTGAGGCACAGAGAAGTGAAGTGACTTGCCCACAGTCACACAGCTGACAAGTGGCAGAGCGGGGATTCGAACCCATGACCTCTGACTCCCAAGCCCGGGCTCTTTCCACTGAGCCATGCTGCTTCTCTGTGGGTCTTATCCCTAGTGTAGAGAAAGACCAAAGCTCTTCAAAATTTCAATTTGTGATTTTAAGTTTTATTTTGGTTATAATAGCTATTTAAAAAGTGTGTGTGTGTGTACTATGAGATCTGTTGTGTTTTTTGTCCTGGAAGACTTCCTGGATTGGAGTTAATCCAGGGGTATTTGTCAATGTCAGGAACCTATAGGGGGAAATAATTTGCAATTCCTCAGTCTCCAAATACTGTTTAAAAGAGTCAATAGAAAAACATGCTAAAAATCACAATTCCATTTGCTTCTCCCTTTATCTCCTTTTCTCCTCTCCCATCTTTCTCTCCCCTTTCTCCCTGCACCCTCCAACTTTGCCTTCCTGTCTCCTCATCATTATCCTCCCCACCTCCATCTGCTTTCTTTCATCTGGCTCTCTTTGCCCTGCCCTTGACTAGAATGTCACATTTATTTTTTTTTCCTCTAATGTTCATATAAACCTAGTTATCTTTTAATACAAAACAGGGCATACTTTTTTAAAAAACTGTTGTTTGTACTGGAATAGGATGTCCTTTAGAAGGAATATTCCTTTTAGTTATAAGCTGGGGTAGGTTTCTAAACATTAATTGTCCTAGTACTGATTTTTGAGTAAAATTTCAAGTTGCTGGATGTTGATCAGGAATATCTCATAATTTCAGGGTACCTAAGATGAGAGAACTCCAAAATTGAAGTGGGTGACTGAGGTTCCTGAATCAATAGCATTGATAGAGCACTTACTCTCTGAAGAGCACTGTACTAGGTGCTTGGAAGAATATAATAACGCACATAACTTTTGCTTACAGTCTCTCAGGAAAGGACCTTTCAAAGATGTTCAATATTACAGGTAGGCAAAGACAATTTTGATTTGCCAAAACACTAACATATTCATATTAGAAAAGGTGTGAGGAGATCCAAGGTTCCCTGAAAATGGAGATAGAAACAAAGCAAATTCCCTAAGGACCAGTTAAACTATCATAGACCTCAAGATAGTTAAAGTGCAATCTTGCTAACACAGCAAGCCTTTTAGCTGATACCACAGAAAAAACTAAAAGGATATTAAGCACATTTAAATATGCCACTCTATAATGAATGTTGATATTGAGGTGAATTCTTCCAGTGCTGCTCTCACTGTACATTCCCTGCAATCCTTGAGATTTCAGGAAATTGCTTTTTGATTTTTTGAGGATTATAAAACAAAACAGACCCAACCTTTCTGGCCATGAATCACTCTGGGACCTTCTAGCCCTTAAAATATGCTATTTAGTTCAAAGGCTGATTTTCTCTTAGAAATGTGTATCACTTGTACTTTCCTATATGAACCAGATTGACATTGCAAGTTACATGGACAATTTTTAATACCCTCTTGTTGGTGTGGTTTTCTCAGAAAATACACTTTGTGATATCTCATGTTGTATTTATGGATTCTGGAAAAACTAATTGCAGCTATTTGAGGCACCATTTCATTTCTATTAGAAGTAGCTACTTTAGTTAAAACTGAACATGTGTGCCTGTAATTCAAGGTGTATCTTTTTGGACAGTCACTGTGCCACTGTTTTATATCGCACAGACTACCCTTAGACTCCAAGTCCAATTGGAATCAACTACAGTGTCACACAAAAACTCAAGCTGCTAGCTAGCTGGTCTTAGACTTGGAGGAAGACTTGAATTTCTAGATGGTTAGATTTTTTTTTTTTTTTTTTACTTTAAGCTTATTTTTCTGGACTTCAATTATAAAATCCCTGTGGGTAGGATTGTTTAGTTCTATTAAACGTTCCCAACTATAGTATTCTGAACACAGAAGGCACTCAAGAACTACTGACCAAATGGACATACCTCTATGGAGAAAAATTAAGAAAAGCAACTCGGTCCACTGGAAATACTCCAAGTAAGATCATTAAAATTCTAAAAATCTTGTAGTGTTCCAAGAACTTCCCTTGAGCCCCCCTTTCTTTCCCTCCTAACCTCTGTATTTGCTCCTGATATTGTCCAGTAGGAATTCATCATTTTCTTGAATTTGGACATCATGATACTAGTGTAAATTAGTGTTTAATCAGTTTTGCACTGAGCAGATAGACTACAGTAATCCTTTCAACCAATCAATACTGCTTATTAAACCACTGCCATGGGTGATTCAAAGGAAATTTCTCATAATGGTGATCCCAAGAAATAGATGCCCTTGTACGGGCAGCACTGGGGTCGTGCTGCTCATTGTCATGGCCTGGGGAACTTGCCGTGCTTATCCTTCTGTCACTTCCTCCACCGCTGACCCTGCTTACATGTTCATCTCAAGGGATCCCTTGCCCTCTATCCTCATTTTGTAACCACATCTAAAACAGGATTTGGGGAGAGGTAAAAAAAAATGTATTCATCAATGGTATGAAGCAGCGTGGCTCAGTGGAAAGAGCACGGGCTTTGGAGTCAGAGGTCATGAGTTCGAATCCCGGCTCGGCCACTTGTCAGCTGTGTGACTGTGGGCAAGTCACTTCACTTCTCTGGGCCTCAGTTCCCTCATCTGTAAAATGGGGATTAAGACTGTGAGCCCCACGTGGGACAACCTGATTCCCCTATGTCTACCCCAGCGCTTAGAACAGTGCTCGGCACATAGTAAGCGCTTAACAAATACCAACATTATGAGAAGCAGCGTGGCGCAGTGGAAAGAGCACGGGCTTTGGAGTCAGGGCTCATGAGTTCGAATCCCAGCTCTGCCACTTGTCAGCTGTGTGACTGTGGGCAAGTCACTTAACTTCTCTGTGCCTCAGTTCCCTCATCTGTAAAATGGGGATTAAGACTGTGAGCCCCACGTGGGACAACCTGATTCCCCTGTGTTTACCCCAGCGCTTAGAACAGTGCTCTGCACATAGTAAGCGCTTAACAAATACCAACATTATTACTTACTGTTCACCAGAGCACTGTACTAAGCTCTACAGAGGCAGCATGATCTAGTGGACAGAGCACAGGTCTGGGATTGAGGAGGACCTGAGTTCTAATCCCGCTCTGCCACTTGTCTGCTTATACAAGTCACTTAACTTCTCTGGGCCTCAGTTACCCCATGTGGAAAATGGGGATTAAGACTGAACCCTATGTGGGATAGGGACTGTGTCCAACCCAATTTGCTTGTATCCACCCCAGTGCGTAGTACAGTGCCTGGCACATAGTAAGAGCTTAACAAATACCACCATTATCAGCAGTAGTAGTATGCTTGGGAGAGTACAGTACAAAAGATTCGGTAGTCATGTTCCCTCTCCATAAAGAGTTTACAGTCTATGGTCTAAATGATTGTTGTATATCTTGATTCAAACACCTTCAAGCTTCACTGTCCTCCCATTACTCTTGAGATTCATTGAATGGTACCTGAGGGTTCACTTGGTTCATACTCTTCAGTCAACTCAGCCATATTTTCCTCTTCCAAGAGCTTAGTATAGTGGTCTGTGCACAGTGTGTGCAATAAATATGGTTGATTGACCGCTCTCAGCCTGTAACTATCCAAATGGGAGTCTTAGTCTGAAAGAAGCCTCTCCTTCCACCTAACGAAATGTTTTGCCCTACCCTGTGCCTCCAGCTCTGTCATCTCCATCCTAAGATGTGTGAAGCAGAACTGTCCCCAGTTCTCCAGATGTGGGCAATCTCTGGTTTCATATAGTAGTCAAACTGGGTTTTGTATTCATTGGGGCAGGAGTAGTGGAAACAGGCCTCAACCTAGGATGTGCTGGATGTATGACTTCAAAATTTAAAGGAGGTGCTGGAGAGCTCTCAAGCCCTTGAAACTGCAAAGAAAGGGAACTGGTAGCATTTTGATGGCTCCTGGGTTAAGCCAATTAGAAAGCATAACCATGCTACTACTAGATAATGGGGAGAGGGGGAAAAATTCAACTGGAAATGCTCAAGAAAAATTATTTCCATCTTTGTCATCTTGCAAAGACCTGCTCACATGCCCAAGTTCTATGAAAGGGGAAGAACAAAATCAAGTTTAGAGTTCTGCTTATTTTTCGGTAGTTCTTATGAATGTTGAGCCAGGTAAATTTGGAATATATTGTTTTAAACATTATTAAAAACCTCTTACCCTATCAAATAGTTGTTTACAAGGTTTGAGTAGAATTTACCAGGTACTTGTTTTAAATTTATGTTTAAGCTTGGCCTACACGTTTTAGATGAGCTAAAATCACTTTCAGAAATAGTCGCACTTCTTTTTCATTTCCTGAAAAAATACATTGAATATCTACTGCCCTTGACAATTTTGAAAACCTCTTTGGTCTAGAGACTCAAGGGATTCAGGATTTTTTTTCTTCTTGTACTTAGTATTGTTTGTCAATCACAGAGTGGTGAGATGTTGAATATCTTTTAAAGGTGATTGAGACTTTAGTGACCTTCATTTTTAGTTTCCCATAAGCAGAGTTTACAAGATGAGGGTCAATGAGGTTTATAAAGAAAAGCCTGACAGATGGTGAATAAATTGGCTTGTTTCAGTTGAAATGTGCCTATTTTTCAAGGTCATCAATTGAGTCATGCAAATGTATTTTGCTATGCATGAATTTTCACGTTTCAGTTGGTGTAAGGAAATAGTCTTGAAGCAAAATCCCTAAACTTTACTCTTATCTGCACCCAGTAGATAACCAATAAGTATTTTTGACTGGCTAGGATTAACAATACTTATGTATGTTAATGAGCTCTGAGAGATACAACTTCTAATGGAGAAAAGCAAATGTATGAAATATTAGTTAACCCTTGGCCATGAACTTAAAGCATATTAGCTTCCCATTATGAATGGAAAAGGTTGACAAATGTGACTTGTGAATACCTAATAAAAGTTACCACAGCAGCTTTGGTAAAATGGAATAGTGTTGGGAACCAGATTACAGGAACAGGAGGTATGAGGGTTTTTTTGTTGTTTTTAATTTTTTTTTTCCCCATGGTATTTAAGTGCTTACCATTTGCCAGGCACTGACTAAGCAATGGACTAGCTACCAAAGAATCAAGTTGGACACATTAATGTCCCACATAGGGCTTAAAGTCTTAATCCCCATTTTTGCTGATGAGTTAACTGAGGCAAAGAAAAATGACTTCCCCAATGTCATTCAGCAGACAAGTGGCAGAGCAAGGATTAGAACCCAGCTCTTTCTGACTCCCAGAGCCATGCTTTAGTCACAAAGCTACACTGCTTTTCATTTAGGTGAGGAGATCCTTTTTCAAGGGTATGGTTGGGGGGGGGTTGGTTTTTAGGTGGGGAAAGAGGAAAAGAGGATTATTGTTAGTCAGGGAAGAAAAAAATGTCATAACTCCCAACCAGCTGATAGAGTGCCTGGAAGGAGGAGAATGTTCTTGAAACGGGGAAAGCAAAGGAAGCTTCCGATAGACAGAAGCTTTGTGTTTTTTTTTAAAAAAAAAGTGACAAAAAAGTAAAAGTGAAAACACTGTCACATGCTACAAACAACAAGCGTAAGTGTGCAAAGGTTGATTGTAGTTTTGTATAGGCATTTCCAGTGATACATCCAATCAGATGAATATCAGTGTCACCATTGTCTTTTCTGAGTACTCATATAAAAGTTTAAAAAAAAAAACCCACATTACTGCTGATGCAGAGGGACACTGGTAACAAAGATTAGCCCACAAACATTTTTTAAACAAGTATTCTAGTTGGATAAGACTGGACTTCATGACAAACACATTCAACTTTAGTTGTACTGTGCTAGAAATAAGTTTTGCATTCTTGAGAGCACTTGTATATAATACAGGGCTGTGGAAATTTTAAGCTGTAGGAAGATGTTTCCTTGTACAAGACAAGACTCATTGGTCAAGAAAATATTTGGGTCGGAGACATTTTTACTTGATCCACAATTATTTTCCTCCATCAGTATTCTGCAGAGTAGATTAGAATAATGTTGAGAAACTCTAAAAGGTACCTTGATATTTTTCAAAACCATACCAATGGCTTCCAGCTCAAGCACTCAAATTTTCCAGAACAGAAAACTATGTGGGATTCATCACTAACTCCACCAGTTGTTCTTACTATCTGATTCGCCTTTAGGTTCTTCCATTGCACTATGTCCATTCTTAATTGGTTTGTCTAATTCTTGTCTCCCACTTGGGTTTCCAGTAGCCCCTAGCCTCACTGCCTGTACATAGGTGTAGTGTGGGAATGTGTTTTTCAAGGAAGAACAGCAGCAATACCTCAGTATAAGACTGGCTTTCTGTCTAATCTCTCTGCTTCAGCAGGTAAGGCTGCTTTGGTTGTGGTATGTGAAGAATGGCCTTTTGACATTTTTCTCTCAATGTTCAAAGATGGTTTTGTTTCCAGCCAAAGGAGCCTAAAACAGACTACTCCCCAGCCGCCCTCACACACACACCCCTGCCCAAAAAAAGTAATTTCAGTACAGGCAATATGACTGCTCCTATCTCTGCAGACCATTATTTTGTTAGTAAACGCCTTGTTGGTGAAGCTGTTTATTTCAGAATGTGTAACCTACTTGCCTACTGAGAAGTTTACATGCAGCTACATGAAGGACAGCTGGGAAACAGATCTTTAAAAGAGATACTTTATCAGGAAATTTCGGGCCCAAAAAGTGACCTCACATTTGCTGGTGGAAAACCATAATATGCCAGCTAGATATCTGTTCAGTCAGTGAATTTAACAGAGTTCTGAAACCATAGCTTTTGTTTTAATCCTTCTAGTTAGGAATTCTGATGTTCTAGCTGTTTTCTTTCCAACGCATTTTGTTCACATTTCATTTTATGTCTCCACACTTTTATTTGCCTAGCTTTTCAGCATTCTCTGTGCTGACCAGCCTTTTCTACTCTGGCACTTCTCTGACTTTCAGTGTTTCCCTTAGTCTTCTCTCCCAGGTCCTTTGTATTTTCTCTAAATTTCCTTTTTTTTTTTGTTTTTGTACTTTGGTACCACTAGATTTTTACAACAATGCTGACTATTGAACTATAGCATTAACTTTGTGGAATTGAACATCCAAAATTTGATCAATTTTAATCATCCTGCTGACATGTCATTTGAGTAGAATCAGCCAATATTTCAAATTCAGCATCTTTTCTTTAAAAAAAGGAATCAGCATGAACTAGTATTATTTCTTCTCCTTATCACTCTCAATTCTTTCCCTTTCTTCCTCTAGTTTTGGCCACCTTTATCCACCACACTTCCTCTTCCCCCATCCTTTGCCACCTCTTCCCCCTCTTTCTGTACACTTTTTTTTCTTCTACTCCTTTTTTCTCTTCTTCTGTCTCTCTTGTGCTCCTTGATGGCCAGGACCATGTCCAATTCCCACTCTGAATACTTTCCCAGCACTACTATAATGCTCTCCACTTAGTAAGTATTTAATAAGGACCATTACAACTACAAACAATTGAAGAGTAAAAGTCCCATTGCAATAGAAAATAAAGCCTCTGTATTTTCTGGTGAAGATATGCTATTTCCTCTATTATCCGTTTTGGATTTTTATTCCTCAAGGTTTCTGTTCTTCACTTTAGTAAAGCCTCACCCATCAGCAGGATTTCATGCCTGGTAAATTTCAAGTGCAGCAAAATTTGCACTTGAGAAGTCAGTGCTGTACAAATATCAAGTGATGCATTGATAGCTCTTGTAATTATGATCTTAAAGTTTTTTTGTTTGTCTGTTGCTGGTCCCCTTTATCTTAGCCTGAGATGACCAGCAGCTTGTCATTATTTGCATAGAAATAATAGAGTGGCCTAGTGGAAAAAGTATAGGCCTGGGAGTCCAGGGACTGGGTTCTAATCCTGTCTTGGTCACTTGGCTGTTATGTGATCTTGGGCCAGTCACTTGACTTCTCTATCAGTTTCCTTATCTGTAAAATGGGGATTCAATGCCTGCCCTTCCTCCCAGTAGAATGTGAGCCCCCTATGGGACAGGGATTGTGCCCACCTGCTTATCTTGTTTCTATCTCAGTGCTTGGCATGTAGCAAACATTAAATTAATACCACCATTACTATTTCACAGTAGGCACTAAATATAGAACTGAATGGAGCTAGTATATTCTGAAAAAGCATCTGGGTCATATAACATCTTGGGTTAAATTTATGATGTGCTATGGGGAATATAATTCATGCTGTGGCACACAGAATAATATATAGTTTAATGAAACACATTGATTAAATATTGAACAAATTGTACATTGTATGGTACAAATACAATAACCCCATATCACCACAACTTTCTAAGTTATTAAAATTCAAATATTCATGTATATCTTTATAAAATAATTTTCTAATAAATCTCCTGTAGCATGCAACTGGAGAACATTTTGAAACAAAAATGTATAATTCTGGAGCACATGAACCGTTTTGAAAATTGATATATCCTCTGAGCTATTATAACCTGAAAATGAACACATTTACTTAGAGTGGGTGCTAGAGCGTAAACACTGTGATTTGGGTCTTCTAAAAGACAGCAATTACATTATATATGGTAAGCCCATAATCAGCACTATTGTCCAATACTATATAATAAGTATTATTATTGGCACTTAGTACAGTGCTCTGCACATAGTAAGCGCTCAGTAAATACTATTGAATAATAAAAATGCTTTAATAAAATTTGAAATGAATGACAGTGGTGCCTGGTGGAAAGAAAGGGGGACTCTGAGTCAGGTCTGTGCTTAGGCCCAGCCTACTTGGGCAAACTCAGGTTCATTTTTGACTAAACAGGAAGTGCAAGTTCAAATAGAAAAGAATGACATTGTCCATGTGTAAGTATCCAGAATTAATGGGTACTGGAACCATAAGGCTAAGGTGCTCGTGGTTCTGTTAGGAAAGAATTCCTCCAGTTTGGCTTTTCTGAAAGTTTCTTCTGAAACTTATATAGTGACAAATTTTTACATAATTTGCATAATTTTATATATTTTCATAGTTCATTTCCTACCCCCACTAGACTGTAAATTTATTATGGGCAGGGAAGGTCTGTTTATTGTTGTATTGTGCTCCCCCAAGTGCTTAGTATAGGGCTTTACACACAGTAAGCACCCAAATGCCACTGAATAAATGAATTAAGAAATTTATTGAGGCTGATTAGGAGTGGCCATGCTCAGAGAGATCATGGGAGTTGGAATCAGGAGACCCATGTCTTAATCTCACTGACATGCAGTGTTGACCTTCAGGAAACAAGCTGAGCCTCAGTTTCCTCATCTGCAAAGTAGGGATAATTTCTGCTCTCCCCACTATTACAGTGTAAACCCCTTGTAGGAAAAGGACTGTCTGATATAATCTTTTTCTCAGTATTTAAAAAAGTGGCTCGGCACACAGGAAGCACTGAAAGTATTAAATTCCCATAATGGGGAACAAGGAAAGGAGCATGTTTAAAATTTAGAATTCATTCAGACAATGAATACTGTTAATTAACATTTCCTGAACATCCACTGAACACAGAAGACTGCTAGTTGCTAAAGGGTATTATCAAGGAATGCGAAGTCAGTTTCACCTCTTGAGGAGTTTCCAGTATTATGGGTAAAGCACACAATGAGAATCTACTGTGGAGAATACTGCCCTAAGCAATGAGGACATTACAGAACACTACAATGTAGTGTCTATTAAGGCCTTACAACCTAATGTCAGAATACAAAGAAAATTGACATAGGTTACATAAAACCACTTTGAACTGAGTTTTCTCCATCAGGGACTTACCAGAGTGATCGAAAGGGGTTAATATGGGATGGCCATTCATCTGGCTTTGTATCAGATAATCTGGTTTTTAGCTGATCTATTCCCTGTCTGATCCTGGCAGAGTACTGAATGACTCGAGTATTGCATATTTTTAAATGTTTATTCTCTTTCCACTTCAGTTTTGTTCCTGAATCCAAAGGTGAAAGGAGTTGTTAGTGGCTAGGAAGCCAAGCCCATGTTAGCAGGACCTGGGATGGGAAATCAACATTTCTGGAGCAATGGAAAGGATTCAAACCACTCAGTAATAGTTCAGAAGCTAGAGTTCTGTGAATTCTTCCAAGAATTCATTCATTCATTCATTCAATAGTATTTATTGAGCGCTTACTATGTGCAGAGCACTGTACTAAGCGCTTGGGATGAACAAGTCGGCAACAGATAGAGACAGTCCCTGCCGTTTGACGGGCTTACAGTCTAATCGGGGGAGACGGACAGACAAGAACAATGGCACTAAACAGCGTCGAGGGGAAGAACATCTCGTAAAAACAATGGCAACTAAATAGAATCAAGGCGATGTACAATTCATTAACAAAATAAATAGGGTAACGAAAATATATACAGTTGAGCGGACGGGTACAGTGCTGTGGGGATGGGAAGGGAGAGGTGGAGGAGCAGAGGGAAAAGGGGAAAATGAGGCTTTAGCTGCGGAGAGGTAAAGGGGGGATGGCAGAGGGAGTAGAGGGGGAAGAGGAGCTCAGTCTGGGAAGGCCTCTTGGAGGAGGTGATTTTTAAGTAAGGTTTTGAAGAGGGAAAGAGAATCAGTTTGGCGGAGGTGAGGAGGGAGGGCGTTCCAGGACCGCGGGAGGACGTGACCCAGGGGTCGACGGCGGGATAGGCGAGACTGAGGGACGGCGAGGAGGTGGGCGGCAGAGGGGTGGAGCGTGCGGGGTGGGCGGTAGAAAGAGAGAAGGGAGGAGAGGTAGGAAGGGGCAAGGTGATGGAGAGCCTTGAAGCCTAGAGTGAGGAGTTTCTGTTTGGAGCGGAGGTCGATAGGCAACCACTGGAGTTGTTTAAGAAGGGGAGTGACATGCCCAGATCGTTTCTGCAGGAAGATGAGCCGGGCAGCGGAGTGAAGAATAGACCGGAGCGGGGGGAGAGAGGAGGAAGGGAGGTCAGAGAGAAGGCTGACACAGTAGTCTAGCCGGGATATAACGAGAGCCCGTAATAGTCTAGAGATTAGTGAGGCGAACAGGTGGTTACGGCTTGGGCTGGGTGAGGCTGATGTCATAATACCCTTGAGAAGAATTGCCAGAACTGCATTCCCAAAGTTTGCAAGGTGAGAGGTCTGTAATTTCTACCTCATAAAGTATATCACATTATAAACTGGCAATTTATGCTAGAAAGTTCAGTTTTGAGCCATTTGCATGGTCTTGCTAAGAAGCGACATCATTATTATACACACTTTATTTGTTAATTTTGATTCAGTTTCAATTTATAATTCACAAGTAAAAGAATAACATTCTTGATCATCAGAGAAGATAATCATCTAATTTGTTAAATAACTAAAGAGGAATGGAAATTGGTTTTTAATTTTGAATCCCCAGATAGCCTCTATTGCAGTGGTGTGATCTTTCACTTTATATCAAGCAAAGAGGTGTGAATTAATTTTATTATGGCACACATTCTGAATCTAACATTTACCCATAGGGTTAAGAAGTTTCTACATTTTTTATTCAGAAAGGACTGAGGTCTAACTCCATTCCTTAAACATATATATATATAGCGAATAAATTGCTATTTGTTTATGTAAACTACATTATTCTGTTAAAAGATGCAGCTTTTGTATATTGATCCTTTTTAATTAAAAGTTTTAATACATAAAAAACCTACCACACAAAGCATGAATCCTCAAGAGACCAAAGTGATATAAGAAATAGAAGAATAATAATGTTGATATTAAGCACTTACTATGTGCAGAGCACTGTTCTAAGCACTGGGGGAGATAAAGGGTAATCAGGTTGTCCCATGTGAGGCTTACAGTTAATTCCCACTTTACAGATGAAGTAACTGAGGCCCAGAGAAGTTAAGTGACTTGCCCACAGTCACACAGCTGACAAGTGGCAGAGCTGGGATTCGAACCCATGACCTCTGACTCCCAAGCCCGGGCTCTTTCCACTGAGCCACGCTGCTTCTCTAATGAATGTTTAGCATTGAGATACTGATAGAAAAATTCCAATCTAAATCTTTTAGTCAAAATAATAATCTTTGACAGTTGTCTTGTGCAGACTCTGAATCTATCATAGTAAGAGTGACCTTCTTAGAATTTTCTCAGTGTTGGTCATGTGGTATGAATCTCTCAAAGTAATGAGTTGAAATATGGGAAATCTCTTTTTAAAACTTTTTTTTTTCTGGCATACTAGAGAGCCAATTCAAAGTTTCTGTTTTACCTCTGTAGTCTCAAAGTTGTTTTTTATAGGCTTTTTAATGCTCTAGCTCTTGTTAGATAATTCATTCAATAGTATTAGTATTTATTGAGTGCTTACTATGTGCAAGCACTATACTAAGTGCTTGGAATGTACAAATCGGTAACAGAAACAGTCCCTGTCCTTTGACTGGCTTACAGTCTAATCGGGGGAGAGGGACAGACAAGAACAATAGCAATAAATATAATCAAGGGGATGAACATCACATTAAAACAATAGCAAATAGATAATGATGGATGTGAAATTTAGCAAGAAATATAAAAAATTAAAACTTCCACAAGGCAAGCAAAAGAGTATGGTGGATTTTGATCTGAATAACTAATACTTGGTATGTGCTATAGTGATAAATATTATATAGACTCATCTTCTCTACAGCAGTTGAGTTCCCACTGGAGCATGGCTTAAAAAACTGGCCCTGGGTTCTTAGATCCTTTTCAAGCTCCATCAAAAAACTGCTTTTTTTATATATAAAATGTATGATTGATTCTACTGACCACAAGAGTATAATAGTAACTCCACCCCATATCATTGTGGAGAGCCATTTGGTAATGTCTGTAAAATAACTATAAGTGAACCTGATGGCTGGGAAATCATTGACTACATTTGGAATAGTGTGGGCACCTAACTGGGGTAATACTTCTGTAATTAGGGTGAAGCAAACAGGTGATCAACAGGATTATCTGGTTTAAGTACACCAGAATTTGAATCTTTAATTCCTGATAGAAAATGAAACTATGCCATCAGTATCAAAATCATCAAGCTCATTGTCTTCGAGTTTAAGCTAGACAATAACTTTTGTATATCTTCCCATATGTTAATCCAAATAATGAAGATTTGAGACAGTGGGTGTGAATTACTGACAAGTGTAATTACATTTAATGACTTGCAGAATCCTGATTGAATAGTACAGTATGTTTGGTTTTCCTTACAAAAGCCATAAAATTTGACCATATGGTCTCAGAAAAATGTGACAACCACATCTTTTGAAACAGTAAAATCATTGACTTATTAGTTTGATTCTAAAATCTGTTAAATGCTAAAGGCCTCTGGCCACATATGCAAAATCTGATTAGATCAAAAGCAAAGAAAGGGCAAGTGGACCCAAAACCAACTTCAACAATTCCTCTATGCCTCCAAATAAAACACCAAACATTATGGAAAAAGGTATCTTTTGGCATTGATACACATTGCTAGATAGACTACAGACTGGAACCAGTACTCATTCTTGGAAAATGCTAAATGGAAAGCTGAAATAGAAACCACTCAGATTGCCTTATTTAAAGCTAAAAATATTTCAATGATTTTGTCATTAAAAAAAAAAATCCCATTCTCACCTAGTTTTCCCTGCCTTCACTTCCAGCCCATAAATCAATTCAAGTAGAATTTCAGAGAGCGATTAGTATAGTAAACACCCTCATTGAAGCAGTGTGTGTACAAGGCCTGTGTGGTAAAGGGCCTTAGCAAAACCCACATCCTCTATTCAATGGCCACAAAAATATTAATCACATTCTAAAGGATCCACTACTTGCCCACCCAGTAGCTGGGAGAGTGATGTGCTACCAATCAAGAAAAAAATGATTTACAGAACAGGCTAAAATTTAGAAAAAAGTATATATTGGCAGGGTGGGCTATTGGAAAGGGCAAGAGACTAGGAGTCAGGAGACCTGGGTTCTCATCTCAGCTCTGCCACCAACCTAATGTGTCCATGGGTATGTAACCTTTCTGATTAAATCACTTAACCTCTCTGGACCTCAGCTTCCTTATAAAATGGGGGTGAAACAAATTACAAGTGCCATGTGGTACAGGGACTGTACCTGATTAAATAACCTTATATCTACCCCAATTTTTAATATGTTAGTGCTTAATGCTATAATTTTACAATTAATATTTCACTTACTCTCTTCTCCTTTGATAGGCCTTTATTCCAACTGTCTGGAATGCATAGGTAAACAATAACTTCTGGAGTTGCTTTTCCAGAATGATGCATTTCAAAGTTGACTCATTTTTCTGTGGGGGTTTATTTTTTTTGGTGCTGAGCTTCCATAAGACTGAGGCTCAGGAAGAGAGCCTGGTTTAGTTGATTGGGACTCAATAATTTAGTGAGTGCTTAGTACTTGCAGACCACTGTACAGTTCAACAGAATTAGCAGACACATTCCCTGTCCATAATGCATGTTAGGGATTAGGTTGCCTCTCAGGGGCCTGGAGGAATGAATAATAATCACTATTATATAGAAAGCACTTCCTCTGTGCAAAACACTCTAAGCACATGGGACATTACAGTAAAATTAGTTGCTATTATTCCTTCAAGGAGTTTACAATCTAGCAGGGAGACAAACACTAAAATAAATGGTAGGTAGGGAGAAGCAACTGAAATTAAAGATAGGTATATAAGAGCTGGGATAAATTGGAGGGGTTGAGGGGAGAAGTGATTTAAGTACTACAGTGCGTAAGGAGGGAGAGAAATCAGGTGGGATATGGGAAATTATTCAGGGGAGACTTCCTGGAGGAATTTTTTTTTCAGTAGGACTTTTAAGACTAGGAGAGTGGTGGTCTGCTGGATTTATCAATGGTATTTTAGTGTTTACCATATACCGAACACTGTACTAAGTGCTTGGGAGAGTACAATACTAGAGAGTTGGTAGAAACTATCGCTGTCCACAGCAAGTTTACAGTGTAGAGGATATACGATGTGGAAAAATGAATGTAGTAGAGATTTGTTTGTGAGTATGTATCTTTGGCCCCATGTTCTTCCACAGTAAGCCTGGTGTGCCTTCATGTGGAGTGTGATGCTGCTTAAGAAGCAGCATGGTTCAGTGGAAAGAGCCTGGGTTTGGGAGTCAGGTCATGGGTTCTAATCCCGGCTCGGCCATTTGTCTGCTGTGTGACCTTGGGCAAGTCACTTAACCTCTCTGTGCTAAGTTACCTCATCTGTGAAAATGGGGATTAAAAAATGTGAGTGCTACATGGGCCAGTCTATTCTTCATTCCGCTGCCCAGATCATCTTTCTGCTGAAACGCTTTGGGCATGTCACTCCCCTCTTTAAAAAAACAAAAAAACCTCCAGTGGTTGCCCATCAACCTCCGCACAAAACAAAAACTTCTCACCCTGGGCTTCAAGGCTCTCCATCACATTGCCCCCTCTGACCTCACCTCCCTTCTCTCTTTCTACTGCCCACCCTACACACTCTGCTCCTCTGCTGCTCACCTCCTCACCATCCCCCATTCATTCCTATCCCACTGTCGACCCCTGGCCCACATCCTACCGCTGTCCTGGAATGTCCTCCCTCCTCACCTCCGCCAAACTAACTCTCTTCCCACTTAAAAGCCCTACCGAGAGCTCACCTCCTCCAAGAGGCCTTCCCAGACTGAGCTTCCCCTTTTCTCTTGCTCCTTTCCCCTCCCCTCTTCACCTCCCCTCAGCTAAGCCCCCTTTTCCCTCTGCTCCTCATCCCCTCCCCTCAGCACTGTGCTCATTTGTATGTGTTATTATTACCCTATTTATTTTGTTAATGAGGTGTACATCCACTTGATTCTATTTATCTTGATTATGTTGTCTTGTTTTTGTCCGTCTGTCTCCCCAGATTAGACTTTAAGCCTGTCATTGGGCAGGGATTGTCTCTATCTGTTGCTGAATTATGTATTCCAAGTGCTTAGTACAGTGCTCTGTATATAGTAAGCACTCAATAAATACTATTGAATGAATGATTACCCTGTATCTACCCCAGTGCTTAGAATAGTGCTCTGTACATAGTAAGCACTTAACAGATACCATAATTATTATTTGGGGAGGAGGCCAGAGGAAAGCCAGGCCTACAGTACCCAATGCACCAGGTCTTTAGGCTAGTAGGACATGGTTCCCAGCATGGCACGGGGCCTATGGGTTCCCAGCATCCTCACTGGGCTGCGGGGGAGTTGCTCTCTCCCAAATTACTACTCACAGCAGCACCCTCTTCGAATGCTTTTCCACTTCAGTTCATAATTTTTTCTCTTATTGCCCACTCTGGTTAGCATCCAAACTATCCAGAGACTGCCTGATGAACAATGCCTCTCCTGGTTGCTAAACATCACGATCACTTGCCTGCTGCTGTTGTCTCCCAAGAGTCTCCTGGGAATCAAACTGATTGAGGAAGCTTCTATTTAACTTCAATTCATTGTGCTGTTTGAGAGCTTCCTTCCTGATGAAAGTCATTAAGTAGGTTATGAAGGAGTCATATAATTGCTGTCATATTATTCAGGTTTTCTCTCAGTTGGAGAGTTCATCTATTTCAAGAAAATCCAGATTTCTTCCTCATTTGCCAAATTCACTGTGTTACCATTAACCCCTGGCCAAAGGCACAGTGTAAACTGAGAATAGCAGGAGTTTTCAAGACCTGTCCTTCACTGGTTTCATCACCAGGTTGGGATTGCATCAGATTTGCATGTGAACAACAAGTAGGTGCTATTGAAGATGCTGAAGAAAAAAAGCAATTATTCATACTTACTGAGCACTTGGTGTGCAGAGCACTGTACTCTGGGATATAACAGTATTGGTAGACATGTTGCCTGTCCACAGTGAGATTACAGTTTAGAGGGGAAGACAAACATTAATGTAAATAAATTACATGTACATAAGCTGTGTGCCTGAGGGAGGGAGTCAACAATGGGGGTAAATCCAAGTACAAGGGTGAAGCAGAAGAAGAGGAAATGAGGCCTAATTGGGGAAGGCTTCTTGGAGATGTGCCTTTAGGAGGGGTTTGAAGATGGGAAGATTAGGCTTATGTTGGATATGAAGAGGATGAGCATTCCAGGCCAGAAGCAAGATGTAGGAAATTCGGTGAGTAGGCATTAGATACAGTGAGTAGTTTGACCTCACTGGAGTGAAGAGTGCAGGCTGGGTTGTAGTAGGCATTTCCTATTACAGAAAATGCATGTGTTTCCTTTCCTCAAGGAACTTCAAATCAAATTCAGTGCAGCTGAATTTCTCTTTGCCAGAATCAGAGACAATAGCAGGGAGCTTACATACCCCCAGCAATACTGACAGTGGATTTTTATAGGCCTTGACAAAGCTTTAGGGGAAAATGATGGAAAATAAAACTATAAAACCCCATATTCTAATTATCTGTAATGCATTTTTTTGGTTACCTAAAGACATGACTTACGGTTGGTAACTATAATGAACGAAGAGCTTTATTAAGTCACTTGATTTATGATTGGAATCTAGGGTGTACAAAACATAGTACATGGTCTATAAATGTTATCACAGCAAGGGAGTTGATATTTAGATTAGAAAATGAAGAGGTGCAATAAAGACAATCCTTACCTGTCAGCTGCTCAGAGCTTTCTGCATGCTTGCTTCTGTGATCCCCATCATAAGGGTATTTTACCACCTATCGAGCTTCATCTTAACCTCAGAGTCAGACCCCTGCCTGGAAGTCAATGTTTCTGGGCCTGCTTTTGGGAGAAAGAAAGTGTAGGAATCTAACTGACTATATAGTCTAATTTGTCATGGTGGGATTGGGCAATTGCTCAGTTCCATAAAAAGTGACATCATGTGGAACATGTTTCCAATTCACTGCTGATTGTTTCCATTAAATACATTTTGAGATTCAGGTTCAATAATCCTCTCTTTTGGTTTCTTTGTTCTGACTAAGGTAGGACAGTCTTTGGTTGTGTTGGATTCCCCAAAGGTAAACTGTTTGAAGTTGAATCCAACTATGGTCAATAGGGTGCTTAGAGGCAAAAGGAAGAATTTAGAAAATGTGATTACTGTTCTTTTTGGCAGAGTTAATCTTTCCAAACTCCATGAGGGAGTTTATTTGCACCGCAAGTCTGAGGTTTATGATCTACAGCCACGTCTCTCCAGCCAAATCAGAGTAGTGTACACCACAAAAGCTTGGACCCAAGCCATCCATTTTTTTCTTTCCCTACAGCCAGGAATTAAAACATGTCTAGACGGCTTCAGGTGGCTGGGCTGTCTATTGCAAACAAGGATATTTCCCTAAGGATTCTGGGAATTGTCATCACAGAGCCATACAACAAAGAGACCTAGAGAGTTCAACCAGGCCAACTCACTCTTTCAACCCAGGTGAATGACTAAATATCTAGGCAGATGGCTGTCTAATATTTTTCATATACAGAACATCAACTTCCTTCAAGAGGCTACTCTGGTGTTTTTTCATTCTTATAGATGTTCTTCCTTATGTCCAACCAAAATCCCTTTGACTTTAAATCCATTTTCTCACAGAGAACATTTGTTCAGATTTGATATTAGAATGGTAACATGTCAACATGGGTGAGTACACCTTGGGGGACAAAAAATCATGCCCAATTGAACTTATCCACACTTTGTTCAGATGCTAAACAGGCCACACAGACCTCAAGGAAGTGCTAGAGAGCATGCTCATATATTCTCCCATTAATATAATCAAACGCAGCTAACTTCTGCATCTTCTCTGGTGGATTATAGGAGGCAAATATTTTTAAAATTTTCCATACATGTGAGCCTGCCTTCTTTTAAACTTTCTCTAGTGCCGTTCTATCTTTCACAACCCAACCATGCATCTCACTGATGTGGTCTTGGGATGGAAAAAACAAGAAACATGATCTCTCTTTGATCTGGTATACACATTTTGATTTATGTCAAACTATGGGAACCATTTTAGACTTTTGTCTCCTCCACAGGTGACTTATCGATTCAGGAACTTTTAACCTTTAAAGGAATTTCAAATTGCAGAAATGCAATCTTGATCATCAGCCAAAACATGCATTAGAGAGTGAAAATGATTTTTATAAATGTTTACTAAGCTGTGAAGAACTGAATTGACTTTCTTTGGTTCAATGACCAAGATCTTTAAGCTGACTGGGCAAAAACTAATCTATTTTTAGATTCACTTAGGGCAAAGGCTTTATTATCCATTAGGCTCAAGGATGAGAAGAGCCAGTTGGTCAAAAATTTACCTTTTCTAAGCTTTTGAGTGTTATGGAAGGTTGGAGGAAGATGTCCCAGGCTGTCTGGAAGACTGAAAGTAAACTGAGCGACTAGTTAATCCCAACATCTCCTTGGGCTGAGAGGGAGAAGAACAGAATGGTCTATCCACTTTGCCCCAAATAGAGTGGGCACAAAGCCATTATCTTCATCTTCCCAATTTCTTGACTAGGGCCCCATGACTTGAAGGGTCATGGGCACTTGCCTTGATGTTCCCCTCCTTCCGCCCAGCACCCTTTAATCCCTACTGCCCAAAACAGAACATTTTTGACTTCTGCCTAGAACTGACTTTACCAGAGCCTTTCCTACTATGGAGAAGAAAACAGTGAATGTCTCCAGATTGGAGGCCATTCCTCTTAAGTGATCTATTTAGTCCTGATTATAAATTCTGCTGGGAGATATTACTTGTGCACTGCCCAATAATCCAGCTTTTATTGTACTTGTAAACTGCAAAGGAATTTTTAATCTCGCTACTCAAAAACCTCCAGAGACTGTCTATCTCTGTTCAGCAACCCAAAGCAGGCTTCAAGCCACTAAATTATTTCTCTCCCCTTGATGTTTCTTTGATCTTCTCCTACAGCAACCCAGTTCACACTCCTTGCTCACTGTGCTTTTGCCTTATGTGTCTGGCCAGCGATCTCTTGCATGTGACCTCTCTACTGCTTAGAACTCCTTCCCACTTCACATCTTCACCACTGCTCTACCCAACTGCAAAACCCTAGAAAAATCACGTCTCCTTCAGGAAACCTTCCCTAACAGCTTCCCACTATATTTCCTCCTTCACTGCATCACCTAAGCACTTAGGTATTAACCATCCTCTTTTTCCCCCATCTGCATGCTATGTTTTTTAAACCTTGTTGCTTCCCTCTCTCTGTAATATATTTTAGTCTTTGTGTGCTCAGTTAGATTGCAAGCTCCTTAATGGCACGCTGTTGTATTCTCTCAAGAACTTTGGTGCTCTGCATAGAGTAAGTTCTCACATCTCAAACTCTCAGGATGAAAAATGAATGAGTCTACTCTGGGGGAGGTAAGGAATAAGCTGGATATTTAATTTCATTTCTCATATCTTCTCAAGTAAATAAAAATTGATAGACTATTACACTTTCTTCCCTAGTGGTTACAATATTACATTATTCTTTATGCAAACTGAAAATAAGTGCTTAGACTCCCATCTTGTGCTGTATCCTGAGATTTATAACCATGTAAAAACCAAACCAGACACAGTGTGCCATGCATGAGTACATTCATGAGAAGCCATTCCCTTCACCTTTCAGAACCAAGTGAATTTAGCATAGTTCCTCAACTCTGTACATATATAGTCTGAGAGTAGTGCCTTAGATAGTGATTATTTTCCTTCTTAATTTTCATTGTTAATTGGAAAATATTTTACATCATACATTTTATTGGGTCCAGATTTCAGTAGTAGGATTTTGGAAAGAGTCAACATGATGTGCCCATGGGAAATATTTGCTGTTAAATATAAAGACATGATTGATATGAACAGGTAGGAAAGGCATGGGTTTTATTGGATCTGGGAAGACAAATGTTGGGAAGGAAATCTTGCAGTTCCCAATTCAATGTCTCAGAGATGCTGAAGATAGTGGTAAGGAGGGCTGACAAGAAATCACTTTTATAGGCCAGAATTTCTATGTCCTCATCCTCCTGGCAGTGGTGAACTGAAATTATGCAGTAGTATTGGACCATCAACAATATCCTGAGAGCCAGATTTAGAAAAAGACAAAAAAAAAACAACCCCTAAGCCCTCACAGTGGAACTCTTATCTATGCCTGTTCAGGTTCTTTCAAGAGAAAGTGGGAAAGTTTGGCCTATTCTGAAAACTTTCTTTCATTCTTCATGATTAATTTTTTGTTTTTAGGAAATACTCAGAAGAGTCTTGCTGTTATTGCTTATCTGATCAATTTCATAATTGTTTTTATTCAGTTTTACTGGAACACCCAGAAGCTATGAGGAATTCAGGAATGAGAAATCTTCCCCCATAAGAGTCCCCATGGAAAAATAATTGACATATACAGTACATGTTGATGGTTGTGATTGAAAATGGGAACAGTAATTCCAGTGATTGTTTGCTCCCAAAAAAGTATATGGAACTTTTTTGACTTCTTTTCTATCTGACTATTGAATGGAGGAAAAGCAGGTAAAAGTCCTCAGTAATATTAGATTGGGAGTTTGGGCTTGGGAAAGGCATGGGAGAAAAGGGTAGTTACAAACATGTTAGAAAGGGGCAAGGATAGTTTGCCCAGAGTATATGAACTTATTTTAGCTTACATGGTTATTCTCCTGCCTGTGTTAACACTTACTGAACATAGGGCTTAATACTTCCTTAGTATTTACGGTCAAATGTCTCTAAATACTGGTTTTAAGATTTTAAGGGAAAAATAGTGTTGACTCATAGCAAGCACTTAACAAATACCATAATTATGATTATCATTAGTATGTGGACATAACTTGACAAGCATCCAATATGACATAAAACCATACATATCAATAAAAAATTATAACCAGCTTTACTTATAACTGCAAAGGTAATTGATTGGGTTGCATTTCCAGGAAAGGGAAGACTAGGGAATATTAGCAAATATTATATCTATATATATCTAAATATCTATATCTATTTATATCTATAATTTGCCCTTATTCTGTGCCAAGCATTATGCTTAACACTGAGGTAGATATATGAGAATGGAACACATTAGTCATTCATTTAATAGTATTTATTGAGCTCTTACTATGTGCAGACCACTGTACTAAGCGCTTGGAATGCACAATTTGGCAATAGATAGAGACAATCCTGCCCTGTCTCAGGGCTCATACTCTAAAGGGGAGCAAAACAGATATTGGAATCCACACTCTGACATGTGAGGAAACTGAGAAAACATGTACTAGTTGATTTACTCCAAGGTCACACAAGTCATGTGGTGAAGCCATGACTAAAATCCAGGTTGTATGACTCCCAGGCCGGACTCTCTCAACTATCACTAGAATTGACTTTTAGGAAGGGTTTGAAGCGGCTGAGCTGGAATTGGGTGGGGTGACTTGGTAGATTTTTACCTTTCAGTAATTATCAAATGAGAGAAATAGGGTGAAAGATGAAACGGAATTGATAGGAACAAAGGGAAAAGTATAAGAGCATTTGCATTTCCTATTAATAACTACTAAAGTCATATACCTAATCTTTAACCTAAACAACAGTGCACTCTTTTCTGTCTGCCACACAATTTGAGGGGATGGCTATCTATTGGTGCTCTTCCAGGGTGAGACCTTAGGGAGGGATAAGACCCAAAAGCTTCAACTTAAGATTTCTATTAGATTTATATCCCATATCCCCATCCTAGAGAAGCTGAGGTCCCAGGAGGATTGATTGATATGGAAGTGAGGTATTTGATTAAGTATTTTCTTCCCTAGATCTGTGTAACCCCTTAGTGGCAAGGACACATGTATAATTTGTGACCTTTTTCACGGTTAACTACTCTAATTTGTACAGAGATGCAAGCTATGATGTTTTTCCCTAAGAGTGATTCCTTTTAAAAACAGCCTGATATCAACATTTCAGCAAAAGTGACTTTGCCTTCTTATTTTGTTAGATTCTAGTCAGGATTTTTTGTCTAGGAAATAAAGTTGGCAAATTTTCATTATCAAAGTAATGTAACTGAATGTTTGATTATGAGAAGTACAACTCAAATTTTCATTATTGGCAAAATAGTGAGAGATTCCTTCCTAAAAATCATGGATAAAATCTAATCTTTAGGATTTTTTGTCTATAAAATATATCCACCTGTTTAAAACTCTTATTTTCAAGCACAGTTTCTCCTCTAGAGAGAACCAGTTTTGTGAACTTTACAAATCCAGGCCATGAAATTTCATTCTTTAATATCTGTAATTTTTTACTTAGAATTCTCACAAACTGCAACTGTTTCTGAAATCCCTCCAAATCATGTATAGAGTGAATCAGAAAGAACTGGGCTTAAAAACCCAGCGATTGTAGCAAGACATCCTAGAATCAGCAGCTTCCCTTGCAACGATTGCAAGTACAGTCATGCTTTCCTTTTGAATTCATCATTCATAATTTTAAAAGGCACTACCAAAGTCCATATACTAGTGATAAGGTAAGAGACAGACTCAATACGTTGGATTTTCATTTTTCCAAACAAGTAACTTTAAAGCAAGACATTTCCCTTAAATCTCTTCTGTATAAATGAATGCATTTTAGCCGAAATATGATTCGAGTCTCATCCTGACTTTGACAATTTGCACGCTTTTTACATATTCAGTTTTCTGACAAGACAATGCCAGATTCTTTTGTCTTTCCAAAGCAATCGAGACAGCCAGAGTCCTTTAGAAGATGGAAAGGATTTTCCGGTATTGATCACTGCTGAAATCTATCGAAAGATTACTGGGCTTCTTTAGGCTGGGGAAGAAAAAAAAGCATTATGTAACAGAGGAATAAGTAGGTAATTTCCAGTGATTAAGTGTACATCAGAATCATTTTGAGGTTATGTTCTTCCTTCTCTGATGTTCATTCCAAATCACACTGCTTTGTAACCAGAAGTTCAATGTGAACGTTGCTGCACTGAAAATATTTAAAACTTTCACTGTTTCACTCTATGCCCTTGTGCAAGTCTTTAAGAAACAGGCTTGAAAGACTCAAACCTATGTTGTCCTGATGTACCTATGGCTTTATTCATTTTGTCTGGCACATTTTCAGTTCTCCCTTCATTATTAAATAAGCATGCACTGATTACTCTATAAACATATTAGTAACTAATTGCATTTAGGACAGATTGATTAATTGCTACAGTGTTTATAACCTGTGGTTTTAATACACTTTACTTCCATGATGGACAGATAATGCTAAGAGGTTATTTTCTGTTCAAACAAAACCCTAAATGATTCACAGGATTTGGTCAGAAAACACATGCTCAAGTATATACCTTCATATATACCCTGGAGGTAATAATAAGCTCAGCTAAATTTAACTCCCTCTGACTACTTTTTCATGAATGCACCTCAGAACTTCAGAGCTCTACTATGGACCCATGCTCTGGAATAATGTTTCTTTAGATATAAACACTGCAGGAGTTTATAACTTTTGTATGCCCACATTTGTTAGCATATTTCATTTTTAAGGCTTTAGCGATCAATTCTAACATTTCTTCTTTTGAAACCACCTCTTTAAACTGACGTAACTCACATTTGCTTTCAGACTTGATAATTCCCTATGGAAAGCTAAATGCCATATGAACATTGGCAAGAGAGGCAGCCTGAATGTCATCTACGTATACTGAAGGAGTTCTCCATGTCTGTGAAGATGATCTCTGGTTCTCTTAAAGAACATTTGAGAACCGAATAGATTTTATATAATCTGGGCAGAGATGTTTATAGTAAAGAACCAAGTTTGATATTAAACATCAATTGCCCAAATACTAGCAGAGTTCTTTGACAATCAAAAAATAGATATAAGTGCTAAAATGTCTCCTTTGGATTGCCTCATTTTAAGAACAGACCTTATTTCCTTTTTTTTTCCCTTAGGAGACTGTACTTCATTTTCCTCTATCATGTAGTCCTTTCTATTTTCCTGAAAAACTCCAGTTGTCCTTTACTCTGGTCCACTCCCCTCCACCTCTTTTAGGAATTTGAGCCTCACGGCCCCTCCAGATCCATCCCTTAGTATTTTCAGATGCCCGTGAGAAACTGCTGTAGAGTTACATGATGTCCTTCCCACCACCCCACCCCCACCCTTCCTCCTTCCCTTTGCCACTCTAGATCAGGATCTTTACTCCCTGGAGTCCTAACCTCTCGACCATAACTTGGAAAACCTTCCTTCTGTATCCTACCCCAAAGATTGTTCAGTCCCATCTCCAATTTAGTGGGTCCAAGGCCTTTTTTCTGCTGAATTTTATCCAGTCTCTCCTCCTATTCCAAACCTTCCTGACACTGGCTGTGTCCCCTGCTAAGTATATGATATTTGAGGAAATTAACTTTCCCTCAGAAAGGGGTTCCTCAGGACCTGTTCTAGCCACTTAATTGGGTTTTTCTCCCCTACCTTTTTGTGTGGAGATTGCTTTAATGACTATCCCCAAAGGCAAAGGAATAAAATAGCAGGACCTTTCAAAATGAGAGCAGATTATATTTCAAGATCAAAATTTTCCTGCATCAAAAATCTCAAAATGCAAGCAGTAGCAGTTTGTGTGCTTAAGACAGAGTATTGACTTTTTATTGATGAAAGTCAGTGACCCAAGCTGCTTGAAAATTAGGCAGAATATACCCACAGGATTTGGAATCTATATTTAAACAGTCTAGACCAGATGGACAAGATACTTCTCGGCTGACCTCCCTTGAGACCAAGTACAGGTGTTCTACAAAAAGATAATTCTAATCAAGAAAGATCTGCAATCAAAAAGTAGAAATTGTGTTTTTTCCACAATGAAGAGGAAATATTTGCCAAAGCAAATTCTTAATTGACTGCACACAATTAATATATTTAGCTTATATTAATAAAATACTGCATACAATAATTCCAATGATTATAATATTTAAGCGCTTCCTGTGTGCCAAGCACCGTTGTAAGCACTGGGATAGATACAAGGTAATCAGGTTGTCCTATGTGGGGCTCACAGTCTGAATCCCCATTTCACAGATGAGGTAACTAAGGCACAGAAAAATCAAGTGACTTACCCAAAGTCACACAGCTGACAAGTGGCAGATCTAGGATTAGAACCCATGACCCTGTCTCCCAAGCCCGTGTTTCTTCCATTAAGCCACGCTGCTTCTATAATCAGATCTTATGTTTATCATATAATTATGATCATATTATGATCACACTGCTCCCATTAAAGCAGTGTGACTTAGTGTTAAGAGCACTGTCCTGGGGGTCCTAGAACCTGGGTTCTAATCCCGACTCTGGCAGTAGCCTGTTGTGTCACCTACTCACTCAACTTCTTGGTGCCTCAGTTTCCCCATGTGTAAAATGGGAATTCAATTCCTGTTTTCCCTCCTACTTAGAATAATCAAGGCAGATACAGTTCAGTTCCACATGAGGCTCACAGTCTAAGTGATGAGGTAGATATATAAGTGTCTGACACACGGTAAGCACTCTGCAAATACTATTTTTAAAAGTACATACTCATTAAGTATTGTTACTGCAACTACTAAAATCCTAAAATACATGCTTTTCTATCAACCACCTTGCTGACCTCCCTGCATTCTCTCTCTTCCCCACTCCTGCCTATACGTCACTCTACTACCCGGATCATTAAAAAGGGCTCAATCCTATTTCCCCACTCCCGAAGAACCCCTAGTGGTCACCTATCCACCTCCAGTGAGGTTATGTAGCATCTGATGTCTAATCTTTTTCCAATAAAACATGATCCAGTGGAATCGCTGGATAAATGGACTTACCTTTTTCAAACATGTTTCAATTCTTTTGGGCCCTGAATGTATAGAATGTATGGAGTTGGCCTAACTACTCTTTTGTAACAGATGAAAGGGTTGGTAGAGAGGGGCAATTGCTTAAGAAAGAATATCTAGTCTTGCAATGGAGCCTCACAGGGAATTCTTGTTCAGGCAAATTAGCGTTCATGGGTGGTCTCTTTCCCAATAGAGGCTGCCAAGTTCCATTCAAGGTGTGAGAAACCATTGCTTCTTGTTCTGGGTAATGGGTTGGCATTAAGCTGTGATTTCCTACCTGAATTGAATGGTGTGGATTTCAATTTCTTGCTTAATAATCAATTTGGACTGCTGATAGTAATGCAACTGTCCTGCTATGTTGCTTAAGTTTGTGTGAACAGGAGCACAGGACCTGGATTGTATTAGTTCTGTTGATGATAAATCACTTTCAGAGACTTAGAGGCCCTGAGAGAATCTGTTCAAGTACCACAAAACCAATTACAGATGTGGTAATATATGAGATCAATGTTCCAAATGCCTTCAGGGAATTACTTCAGAATCATATAGAGTGCATTGCTGGGACCTTAAGCTTCACAAGTTCTATTTGCTTTTCTACTTTTCCCCATTCTCAGATTATTTTGTGTTGAAACGTGAATAGCTGTTGTCCAGGTGTTCGCATAGCTACCCTTACACGTGTCCCTACAAAACCTACTTGGATTTGGAGGACTATAGTCAATTGATTAATCAGTCGTACTTATTAGTCATCTACTGTTCTCAGAGCACAGTCCTTAAAACTTGAAAGAGTACAATATGGAGAAAAGACAGGGCCTCTCTCTTGGAGCTTTCTGTCGAATGGCCTGCATTGGCAGGGCTCAACTGCAGGGCTTCTGAGCTTCCATCATGGGTTGGGTTCAGTCGTCTTTACTGGCTAACTGTGGTTTCCTTCATTTTGGATGCTTAGATTGGGATGATGGAGCGAAGTGTCAGGACAGCCTGAATAAGAAGGGGAAAGGCCCTTGCCGTTCTTCTTGAAGATGCTGCTCTTGCTTGGAATAAATGAGTCTGGGAGTATCTGAGATGATTTCTGTCAATCATGTTTTAAAAAACCTCAACAACTTGAATATGACAAAAGCTATTTTCTTAGTGGCTTTTATTCAGTTAACTACTCAATACTACACTTTCAGTAGAAGTGAAAGTGGGAATAAAATAGCTCTTCAAAAACTAAATGTCTATAGTCCAGTTGTTTGAATTATCCAAATAATTTCTTGATTTTTATTTTTTTTGGCTAGTTGTGATCATGGGGATTGCGGGGAAACTAGTCTGTTGGTTAATGCAGATGGTAGGGGTTAATCTGTTTATGAAAAATGGCTATATGGACACAAGTTTAAGCAGTGCTGCCAAACAGAAATTAACAAAAGTTCCCATTGCTGCAGGGAACAAAATAGAACTCTTCTAGTGACCTATGAAAAATCTGGATCAAATATCCATATTCTCTTTAAAATATAAACTTCCATATTGGATAATGACTTTAGATTCATTTTAGAAGCTTCTGTTACCCAAAATATCTTGAAACATCATGGATGACAACTGATGTGTAGCTGGAGTAAGGTTGGCCCAGGTAATTTATAATATTTAATGATTTAAAGTACAGTGATTGTTTTGGAAGCAATTTAAATATGATCTTGAATGACTTTTAACTCATTTAGCTAAATGGCAGCTGGAGTGCCAAAGCCTGGTTAGATTTTTTTTTTAATGCATAGAGATTTAATGCAAAACATAGAAAGTTTGGAAGAGGTGAGGGATCCTTTCTGAATGATATTTAGATGATCCCCTCATTTCCACAACTGAAAGAGCCAAAATAGATTTGTCATCTACTGTTACAATACAGGACTTGAATTGAAACTCCTCAGATTCCTGAAACCACCTTTAAATTGGGGTGTGTTGGCCAGACCCACTTGTACCCATGTTTAGGAGGGACTGGAAGAAGCTAGGGGAGTAACTCCTTGGTGCTGTTCCCTGAGGAAAATGTGAATACTTAGCCAAGTTGACCTATGTTTCTCCCTCTATACTGTTAGTTGAATGTGGGCAACGAATCTATCAGTTATATTATTGTCCTGTACTCTCCCAAGTGCTTAGGACAGTGCTCTGCCCACAGTAAGCATGCAGTGAATACCAATGATCAATTTTAAGAAAGGAATAACTGAAAGGCTTTAGGACCCAGCAGAGGCAAAGTGGGGCTTATTTTGGCTGGGATTTAGTCCTGATGGTAACATCACATAAGGATCTCTGGAATCTGCTCACAGGATTTGGAAGGAAAAGGAAATGAGGCTGAGTGCTTGAAGCTGTTAGTATTGTGATGCCAACCTGAGGCCTTAAGACCAACAACAATCAGCTCAAATCTACACATGAGAAGATATGTCAAATTCATTATCAGCTCCCACCTTGGGATTCTCTTGATTGACTAATTATCTTTCATGTATAATAAAATGAATATGATCCAGAGAACAGAAGACATTTGTTAAGCATTCCCTAATTATTCTCCCAGTATTCTTTTAAAGTAGATAGCAAATGCTATCACCATTATGTCTGTGGAATGGCATGGGATTGTTCAGTGATTTGCCTGAACCAGTAAACCCAGAGCAGAAATACAATTAGATGTAGAACTGGCAGTAGATAAAAAGATGAAATGCTATTCAATTGCACATGTACCAGTATGTTGCCAGAAACACTTGCCCATACCAGAAACCTGGGCCACGAGAGATTTCTCAAGTAATACAGCAAGTTGCATTCTTACTATTATCTTCACTCCCAAACCACTGTCTTTTGCTTCTAGTCTCATCATTACGTTTCTCCAACTATCTGCTAAGGGAATACTTAGTTAAAATCCTCTCTAGATCCCTGGAAGCCCTCTCTATGGAAGGCAAAGGGCCTTTTACTCCTTGTGACCTTTGAACATTTGATAATCACCCAACCCCACAGGACTTATGTACCTATATTCAAATTATATAATAAATTATTCATATCAATGTATATCCCTCCCCCCCCCCCATCCCACAGTGCAAGCTTGTTATGGGCAGAGAATATATCTGCTAATTGTGTTGCATTGTACTCTTCCAAGTGCTTAGCACAGTGCTCTGCACATACTAAATGCTCAATAAATACCACTGATAGCTTCTCAACTATGGAGAGCATGTAGTCTGGTTCATGGTCTCTCCCCCAGCAGGGGAAGCCAACTGTGGAGGGGAAAAAGGTAAACATCCATGTAACTGTATTTTTATTTATATTAAGGTTTGTCTCTGTTTCTAGACTGTAAGCTTGTTGTGGTCAGAGAATGTCTGTTACATTATACTGTACTCTCCAAGCACTTAAGTATAGTGTTCTACATGCAGTAAGTGCTCAATAAATATGATTGAAGTTAGGGAAGAAGTTGTTAGAGGATGTTCTCTCCTTGCCCCTCCTGGATAATGAATGCTGCAACTTACTTGTTAGTTAACTGTCCTCACCCTTTCCACTCCAACAATAGCACCAGCAGCAATAGTGTAGTTGGTTCTTTCCACAGCAGCAGCTTTGGGACTCTGCTGAACTTTCTCTCCTGTACTATAAATAGGCCCCAGTCCTTCTGTCATTCTTCTCTCAAGTAGTCCTGTACCCTGACCTGGAGAGTGTCATCAAGCTTTATATTTTAAATTAGCCTCCCTACATCTCCTTCCAGTGAAGGTAAATCCCCTGGAGGAAGAAAAATACCCTGGACCAAAAATAGGAGGAAGGGCAGAATAAGCAGAGAAATATGACTGAGGAATGTGACTGGGTTTTAGTTTCAGTTCTGCCACAGGCTCTCACTGGACCTCAACCAAACATCCACAATTATTTTGTACTAACCGTGCGCAGAGCATTGTACTAAGTGATGGGGAGAGTACAATATAACAATAGAGTAGAGTTACAATAGAGTAGACATGTTCCCTGCCCACAAGAAGCTTACAGTCTAGAGGGGGAGGCATACATTACTATAAATTGTGGTTTATATATGTAAGTGCTGTGGGCTGAGCAAAAGGTACTTGCCTCTATCTATCTACAAGTGTTTAATAAATGTTATTATTAGGCAGAATTAATACCTGATCTGCCAGTGTCTATAGCTGCCTTTATCTCCTCTAGACTGTAAATTCATTATGACCAGCAAAGTACCTCCCAACTATTATGCTTTAAGTGTTTAGTACAGTGATCTACTAACAATAAGAGCTCAATAAAATACCATTGGTAGAGACTTATTTAATTCTTTCCTTCTCTGGGTTTTGTATGTCTGCTTTTATCTCACTCTGAGTCTGCATGCCCTGGCCTTGCATCTCTCTCTCCCCATCACACACCCTTATCTCTAATACTGGTTTGTTTTTTTTTTTCTGCCTGTTCTTCCTCTCCCCTATCATTTCTGCCTACTCATTTCTGCCTACATATATTAGGACCACTGATTTTGCCCTTATTCTTGTCACCCCTTCAACCATCTTTGAAATTCTATATTTGTAGCCATCCTCATCACTTAAATATTTGTAACTCCCTATTAGAGTGTAGGGTCCTTGTGGGCTAGGAACATGTCTTGTGGTTAAGAGAGTCCATTGCATTCAAGAGGTGCTCAGTAGTACCATTAATCCCAATACCATTATTACTATTACTAATCCTCCCATTCCATATTTAAAATGAAAGCTTAGCATTTGTTGTATGCCCATAGCTCACCGCTGAATGTATAGAACTGGTAACTATAGCTTCAGGTAGTAATTTCAGCTAACAATACCCACTGATCTCTGGTAAAACTCCATTGTAAATCCAGTTTTGGAGATGGGAAGTTGAGATCATGTATACTATTTCCAGGTGTAAATTTTTCTTAATTAAGCCTGTTATAAAAATAAGGCAATTAAACACCACCCAGAGGAATTTGATTTGGTCTGACTCCAGCTTCTGAGGCGCCACTGGAACGTGGGTAGAAATTTATTGGATTGTTTTAAAACTGGATTAGGTTTCAGGCACCCTGACCTTTCAGGCCCTCTTCAGCTTTGCGATTGCAAAGTCTTTAGAATGATTTCCTGTCAGGGAAAATTGAAAAAATTGGATGGAAATTGTGTTATCTCTCTGCCTTTGCAAGTTCAATAGTTTCACCTATCTTGGGTGGCTTAGGTGCAGTTTTAGCCTTTTGGCAAAAGCAATGACCCCCTCCAAGTCTCTTCAAGTTGATTCTGTGGAATTGTGCAATTAAATCATATTTCCTGGTGTGGGACTGAATCTCACTATTTAACTTGTTCTGTGTCTCAGTGAGAAGCAAAAGATCGTATGCCCTGTGGCTGGTTTCGACCTCGGTGGCGGGGATCCTCCTCTATCCTTTCTGTCTATGGCAGCGGCTGTGCCCCCACCCACATGGGCCAGCGTTTGGATGAGAAATGGTTGCATGCCCTCCCCCCAACCACCATTGCTGCTGGTTGCCAGCAAACTCCAGCTGAATTTGAAGAAGCAGAAAACAGAGACTTATATTGAAAATCTTTAATTTGTTATTTCAAAAAATAAGGGCCTAGCCTTTGGTCATGCCGCTCAGGGTGTATGCATCATATCCCTTTACCTGACATCAAAGGCACCAAATTGTTTTTGGAGCTTAAAATTGATCTGCATTATTTATAATCCACGTGGTGATTCTGCCACTCTACCTAAAAGCACCTCCAGTCATGTAGGCCTGGATCAAACAAAGAACCTTGTTAGGAGATCAAAGTTTGAAATCGAGAAGATGTTGTGAAACTAAATTTTAGAACTTTTATCGTGGATAAGGAGAGGACGGAGCCGTGTTTCTTTTAGTTTGGCAGAGAAGTAGGCTGGGAATGTTGTATTACACTATAGCCCTCCTGTTCAGTCCCTGAAATCAGATGCCATCCTAGCTACCTTATTAATAAGAGAGCAATACCAGTAAAGCAAACGCTATTATTTTTTTTTCCAAAGGTTCACCCAACTCTCAATGTGCAATTTGTGATCATTTCCACTGCCACCAATCAATATAAATGTGTGACTTGTTCCACTCCCCTATATCATATATATGAAAACCTGAAAAATTTTGGTGATCTCCCTCCTGTGAAAAAGACCAGTATTAAGTGTCATTCTAAAGCCTGATTCTAATGCCAACCTGCTTTCTGTGCTTAATAGTCATGTCTCTGCCAGTTTGAAGTAGAAGGGAACAAAAAGTCAACACAGACCACTGTTTTCCCCATCTTCAAGACCCCTCTAAAATCACCTCTTGTCCAGATTCCTTCCCTGACTGGTTCTTACTCTTTCCATTTTATCTCCCCCTAACTACTGAATCACCAGTATACTTGAGTCTCACCCCACTAAGCACTTAAATGCTCACTCCATTCCTCAACACTTTTGTACATATTTTTCAACTCAAATACTTCTCTCTCTCTCTCTCTCTCTCTCATTTACTTTTAGTGTCTGTCTCCCCTGCTAGATTGTAAACTTCTTGAATGTAGGGACCATGTCTACTAACTGTATTGTGATCCAAGTGCTTTGCACAGAATGTGTGTGACAAATATTTTTGATTGGAAGGGATAGCTATGAGAGCAAGTCACCAATGGCAAAAGTTAACACCTAGTGATGTTCATTAACATGTGAAAGACACACTGACATAAGCTCCTGAAGGGCAAAATTCATGTGTAAAAGTGAATATGTATTCACTTTTACTAGACTCTAATCTTCTTGTGAACAAAGACTCATTCAACTTTATTGTACTGCACTCTTCTAAATGCTTAGTACAGTGCTCTGCACATAGTAAGTGAACAAATACCATTGATTAATATGCATTATACTTGGGGTATTGTGTGTGTGTATATATATATATATATACATCATTTGGCAGAGAAGGCATATGGGGCTGAGATTCAGGGCACCTAGATTCCATTTCTACCTCTGCCACATATCAGCTCTATGATCTTGTGCAAGTTATTTGTTCAAAATGGACAGACAAAAGGTATATGACAGTCATATGACCCCAGACTCTTCTTCCACTTGGGGTGGGGTGGGGAATGCAGGGCACTGAAGAGCTATGCTGCACCCTTCCCTCCCCTGATGATCTGGCCTGGTTGTGGAGGGGGATTGGGGGTTAGAGAGGGAGAGAGAGTGAGAAGGGAGAGTATTTTTACTGCAGTTATATGGACCTTTACCTACCCCTGGTCAGTTGGAGCCTTAAACTGGCCTTGAGTTTATAATAGCAATTTTGCCCTAACCTCATCCCAGCTAGTGCTGACACTATTGTGAATAATAATAATGGTCCCACGTGGGACTCAGTCTTAATCCCCATTTTACAGATGGGGTAACTGAGGGCTAGAGAAGCTAAGTGGTTTGCCCAAGGTCACAGAGAAGAGAAGTGGTAGAGCTGGGATTACAACCCACAACCTCTGACTCCCAAGCCTGTGCTCTTTCCACGAAGATATGCTGCATCTCTGCTTCACTAGAGAAGTAGTATGGCCAAGTTGAAAGAACATAAGCCTGGGAATCAGAGGACCTGGGTTCTAATATTGGCTCTGCCACTTGTCTTCTGTGTGACCTTGGGCAAACTGCTTCTCTATGCCTGTTTTCTCATCTGCAAAATGGGGATTTAATAGTTGTTCTCCCTTTTACTTAGACTATGAACCTCATATAGGATTTGATATTATTTCTACCCCAGAGCTTAGAATAGTGCTTGGCACATATGTAATAAGAGTTGAATAAAGACCATTATGATGATGATGATGATGATGATGATGGTCTACCTCAAGTATAGACTTAATGGAAACAACACAAGGCACAAGTCAGGACACGGGTTTGAATCCCTGCTTGAACATTTACTTTGTTGTGTGATCCTAGACAAGTCACTTAAATTATCTGTGACGTGGTTTCCTCATCTGTAAAATGGGGTTCAATCCTTGTTAAACCTCCTAACTAGACTGTGAGCCCCATATGGAGCAAAGATATGTCTGACATGATTATCTTGTAACCATCCCAGTGCTTAGAACAATGTGTGGCATATAGTAAGCACTTAAATATTATAATTATTAATGAATAGAATATTCATCCAGATTTCTAGGTTATTGATTCTGACCCTGGGTAGGATCCAACCTAAGCAACTGTGAGCATCAATGTCTATATAAGAGTTTAATGAAAGTTTTCAAGCACTTAGTGCAGGATAGTATATTAAGCACTTGGGAGAATATGATTCCACACAGTTGTAGACACATTCCCTGTCCACAATATTTCGTGAAACTTTGGACAAACTCAGTGTCTCTCTAAAGCCATTAATAAAGCACTAAATGATATAGCATTTCCTGGTCACTAGTTGCAAATTAGTTTACATGTTTTTAGCCAGTGCATTAAACAAATTTTATGTTCGGCCTTATTATCACAGTTGTGGGAGTGGAAGGTTGTTTGGTCATTTCATAGATGGGTTAAGATTACATTGAAGGAAGAGGTGCCTTAGGCCAGGGCTACCTTACTTTGGCAATGTCATAGACCAATTGAAAATAGGATTTGAAAAAACAAAAGGTGTCACTAAAGCATTAGTCCATTGATGTAACCTTTGCACTTGTTTATTTAACTCAAAGCAAAAAAGCCAGAAAGGGCATGGGAGGATTCAGCATAAAAGGCACAGCACAGTGAAGTATTAAGAGCACAATACTCTTCTCCTAGGAAGCAGTGACTGGGTTGTTACCAAAATCTCACCATTAGTTGATCCCTTTTAATCTGCATGTTTCCCAGATTTTGTCACATTTTCAAGTGAGATGTTAGCTCTTCAAGGTTTAACAAAGTGAGGCCAAGCTAATGTCTTTGTGTTCCTAGGTCTTATCTGATTTTTATTTCTCCTCTAAAAATGGCTTTAATGCCTTCTATTAAATAATCTAAAACAAGCATGACTTCTAAAAAAATTTTTTTATGGGTTTACTATCTTTTAAAAAAAATGCATCTTTCTCCTTTAACTGCATATTTTGCAGGTGAGTTTAGAAGTTTCTGTAGCAGTGCTACCTAGTAGTTGAACAGGCCTGGGAGTCAGAAGGATCTGGATTCAAATTCTGGCTCTGCCTCTTGTCTGCTTGTGTGATCTCACTCCAGTCACTTAACTTTGTTAGGCCTCTTACCTAATTTGTAAAATGAGAATGGAAACTGTGAGCCCCATGTGGGACATAGACTATGTCCTGATTATCTTGGATCTACCTCAGTGCTTAATACAGTTTCTGGCACCTAGTAAATGCTTAAGAAATACCATAAAAAAGATTCCATTAATAAATTTGGAAACATTAGAACATAAAACCCATAGTACTTGGTTAGAGTATTGCTCCACCCCACTGCAACATTCTCTTGCAGGACTCGCCCATGATTACACTTAAGCCATTCTTAAAATATCCATTTTAAAGTTAATTATTACTACTCCATTGATTTCTGTGGCTTCCTTTAGCTTCTGACTCCATGTTTGAACTTATTTTGCGAACAGTTTAAGTACATTTTAAAATCAGTTTACATGTATTTTAATAATTGACATGAATTTTCCAATTGGTGTTATACAGGTGACATTACTGCACACTTAGTTTTCACCAAACAATAACCTTTTTTTTTTTGTGCTTATGGGGTTAAGTCCATGGAAAACCGATGGAGCAATTTTTACGTGGAGAACATTGTGGATACAGTGTTAGGCATAGAGGAGAGAAAATCTGATTTCTATCCTTGAAACTTGCATAATACTTGGTGCTCAGAAATGTGTTTCTGAAAAGAAAATGGGAACCGAATTGAGTAGGAATTCCCTAGAAATCTGTATTTCATCATTAGTCACAAGAAACCTTGAATTTCTGCTTAGACAATATTTTGATGGCATCAGTCATACTGGAAGCAATTATGTTTTCAGCAACAAGTTCAGCTACTGAAGCTATTCTACATTCTGAGAATGTATGATGAGGTATGGTTTAATATTTGAATGCCTACCTTTTTAACAGAAGGACTTCTGTCTATCATCTGAAAGATTCAGGGGCTCATACAGAATTTGCTGTTCAAGTAGTAATGGAATCATTTGTAACATTTTTTATTTTCTCTGATATGTATAATTTCATTAAGTTAAAATGCTACCCTCTGCTAAAGTGATGTATTTTAATTAGTGAATGGAGACTTACCACAGAGGGGGGGACACTATTTTCAATACAACTAATGGAAGCTATGTGGCCTAGTGGAAGAGAATAGGCCTGGGAGTCTTTTCTGCTGTGTGAACTTGGGCAAGTCACTTAACTTCTCTGTGCCTCAGGTAAAATGGAGGGTAAGACTGTGATTCCTATGTGGGACAGGGACTATGTCCAACCTGATTATCTTGTATCTGTGGTAGATAAAAGAATTATTTATTATTTTTATTCTATTAATAGAATGCTGGGCACATATTAAGTGCTTAACAAATACCATTAAGTATATAAATACCATTGTTTTAAAAACTTTCAATTTCTAAAAATGGTAAATACATTTACAGATTTTTGTAAAGTTTTTTTAGCTATAATCTAGTAATTGTAAAGCATATAAAAGCATATGTTGAAAATGTTAGAATTTTGTATTTATAGTGTGTTCATGCCCTCTATATTACTTTTGTCAGTATCCTTAGAATAGTAGACTGCATAGATCTTTTAAAGACTTTTCACAAATACTGCCTTCTAGGCTTCAAGTGGTTTGAGGCTGGGGAAAAGAAAATACTTTTTAATCTGTTGCCAAACTTTTGCATGCCTTTTTTTCAATAATTCCTCATGATCTTCTACTAGAGACATGGTGCTTAACATTTACCACAGTTGGTTTAGGTACTAGAATGAAGGACTTTTAATTTTGAGAAAACAGGTCATAATTTTTAATAC